>NW_006399792.1:2197505-2315329 GCF_000299155.1 Elephantulus edwardii
AGTGTTGTTCCTAGCTTTTCTGTAATGAAGTTTATAGTCCTTGGTTTTAGTCCTAGGTCCATGATCCACCTTGAGTTGGTTTTTGTGTATGGAGTGAGGTCTTGCTTGAGTCTTTTGCAGATATTTTTCCAATTTTGCCAACACCATTTGTTAAAAAGGCTGTCGTATCCCCACTTCACTGATTTCATTTCCTTGTCAAAAATCAGTTGACCATAGATAGATGAAGCTACTTGAAAAGAAGATATTTTCCCAACTAAAAAGAAATTATGTATATCTGTATTTTAGTTGAGTAAATATAAAATTATTTCAATACTGAGAAAACAACTCACCAGTTCAAAGTCTTCCATTTGGTCTTCTAAATCCATTTTCAAGGATGTAAAATCTCCTTGCTTGGTAGATTCAGAAGTGTCATGTACATATTTATCCAGGGAATTAGAGGGGCCTGATTCAGGCTGGTTTTGACAGCTCTGTCCAGAAGTCAATTCCGGTGGCAGAGGGGAAGGAGGCTTTCTACAGATGTGAAGAAGAAAGAGTATTTTCACATGCATTTCAATATCAATAAGCTATGTGCCATAAACAAATGTTAAGCATCTGAAAATGTTTCAAAAAGCAATGAAGTTTTCTTTTTATTAGATTCTAGTCACTTTCTGATTCTGAACCATGAGCTCATTTTCCAGGCGTTGCATGCTAACACTTCCAATTTATTATCTGTCCAGGTTCTATTTTGAAGATGCTTTTTAGGTTGTATGAACCAATAAGACAGGTTATATGTAAAACTTTTGATTGTGATTCCTTGTTAATTCAAAGCTGAGGATAATGTTGCCAAAAGTGTGCTTCAAACTAATAAGAAAATGAAGAAAAAAAGAAAGGCTTACTTATGTGGTTATTTCTAAAGATAGAAGAAGAAAAAGAAAACAAAAAAAACCCATCAAATACCATGAACTGGATTGGACCTAGGTATATTCCAACACGTAAATCAACTGAGGCACAGAGACCTGTATACCAGTATTCATAGAAGTGTTACTCACCATTAACTCACCATTACAAGAACATGGAAACAGCCCAACCAACTGTCCAGCCACAATCGAATGGATTGAGAAGTTGTGCTACATTCACATAATGGAATACTATGCAGCATGCAGGAGCAATGATTTAGCAAATTACTACCTAATATGGGAGGGATTGGAGAGCATTATGCTGAGTGAACTATCTCAGTCCCATAAGGACAAATACTGTATAGGACCATTATTGTAGAGGGTATATGAGGATCCAAGGGGGGGAGGGGTGGCTTAAATATAGGGTCAAACAATTCGATGGGTGGAGGGAGGGATTGGTAAAGAAAAGGGAAAGGGCCGGTGTGAAAACCATGTATATGAACTTTGTATGTAAACCAATATAAAATTTTTTTTAAATGCATGAATATCAATTTTGAAATAGGGACACAGTATTTCTCCTTGTACTCCTCCAATATTTCTCCTTTCACCATCTTCTGTACTCTTTTGTCTCTTGCTTTTCGCACATTCCCAATCTCAGTTTCTCTTTGTATTTCCATATCTACTTTTCTACTCATCACAACTTAGACAAGTTTCTTTTCTTTCTGCTTAAGTTGAAATATAACCTTGCCAATTACTAGTAAACAAAGTCAGGCTGAATGCTTAGAGAACTTACTGGTTTGCTAATTAAACCTGCCAATGCAGGCAGACATCGAACAAGGTCATCATCATCGGCCTAACAATTTTGAAGTTTACAGATAGACAAATTCCATTCTTAAAGGAATCCAGGAACCTGGAGAAAGGATGAAAGTCATGCAAGGGTCGAGGACTGTCGTTCATAGTGTCGCTATGAGTCGCCTACGAATTGATGGCACTTAATAACATAGAGAGAGACCAGCTGGCCCAGTGGATCGAAAGTGATGCTACCAAGCCAAGGTGGATGACTCTAATCCGCAGCCCTCGGGTCAGTTCTTAATTGTTTTTGGTCAAACATTCTTATAGGTCGTATAGCCCTGTTGTGTCCACTTGCCGTACAGGGGCAACCTGCAGTTGCTGTGAAGCTGAACGCTGTGACACCGATGTGTCAAATGCCGATAATGGTTACCCATGGTGAACAGCGTTTGGTGGGGCTCCCTGGTTAAAACAAGCTTGGAAGCAGGAGTGGCATCCACTTCCGTAATAGCTTGCCTCCTGAAACCTATGAACCTGGAGAAAGGATGAACGTTGTGCAAGGGTCGAGGACTTTCGTTCATAGAGTCACTATGGGTCACCTACGATGGCACTTAACAACAACAAAGAAATCTATGCAGTTGCTACTGTTACTAACACCAATCGGTCGTATCAAGTACTATTGACAATACCTGTGTTCAAGTTCTGGTTTCTTAGGTATTTCCTGAGGACAGTAAAACATGGCACACATGGAATCTTTGTGACTCTCGGGCACTTCATATTGGCCTTGTGCTTGTGATACCATGTTGCATAGAGTCTGACGCAGAGCTAAACCCCAGCTCGTATTTGACACTTTTCTTGCAACTTTCTGTAAGTCATCTTCTCCACTCCCGCTGCTGTCACTGTAACTGTTTCTTCTGGATGGGGATTTGCACTGCTTCTTGCTTTTGCCAGACACTTCATTTTCATCTGAGCTGGTAGCTTGTTCCACACAAGACGGCTGAGGAAGATCTTTACTGTTGTTTGGAAGAATTTGTGCTGGGGAGTGTAGTGTGGTCTATAATGGAGATATGTAAAAACATAAGTGACACATTTCATTTTAGAAACAATTAAAAGTAAGATGTTGAACAATGGCACTTTTCAATTTGCTGATAATTAAACAATGCTCTTTATAGAATTAAAACACTGCATACAAATATACAGTATAATAAAGTTACGTATATTAAAATGATAACATTTAATAGTTTAAAACTTGAATCTTTACATTAGAATTGGGGTTATACTACTGTATTTGGTATCCTGCTTTAAAATTTCAAGTTCCAACATGAGCATTTTTCTGAGGTTTTTAAACGTCCTCTAAAAATAATAGCTAATAGTTGTATAACAATTCTCCCTATGGATATACTGATAATTTATTTTATAATTTTCCGTCTATTGGATGTAGAAATTTTCTGTTTTCACTATTAATAGAAACCTATGATAAAAACATACCTTGCTGAAAGTGAAGAGTATTTGAAACACTTGCTGCAGAAAATCAAAGACTATACCCTTTAATATAGATTACATATTTTTTTTTAAATTTAGGTTGTTTATTTTTCATTTCAATGAACATCTACAGAGATTTTGGGATTCCATTCATTCATCGTTGCACCCTTCTCCCTGCACAAACCCCTCCCCCCCTATTTGCTCCTCTCCTTAACTGCAGAACCAATAGGCAACATTATGATGTTGTTGTGGTTATGTGCCGTCGAGTCGCTTGCGACTCATAGCAATCCTATGTACAACAGCTCTAAACTCTGCTCTGTCCTGTGCCAATCTGTCTCCGACATACTCATCCCAATTGCCCCAGTCACCGAATTAATCCATCTCCCAGAGGGCCTTCCCCTCCTGTGCCTGCCCTCCACCCTCCCAAGCATGATGTCTCTCTCCAAGGACTGGTCTCTCCTTACAACATAACCAAAGTATGTCAGACGAAGTCTCAGAATCCTTGCCTCCAAGGAGCAGCCTGTTTTAACCCTCTCCAGAATGAATCTGTTTATTTTCTTAGCAGTCCATGGCACCCTCAACACTCTTCTCCACACCAAAGCTCAAAAGCATCAATTCTCCTTCTGTCCTCCCTGGTCATTGTCCAGCTCTCTGACGTATAACAAGTGACTGCAAAGACCATGGCCTGTACCAGATGCACCTTAGTCTCTAGAGACACACCGTTGCTCTTGAGTACTTTAGAGAGGTCTCTAACAGCAGACTTTACCATCACAATACGTCTTTTAATTTCCGGGGAAAAAAGACTGAAGTTGTCAATGATATTATTTCACCTGGATCCACAAACAATACTCATTGTGACAGTAGTAAAAAAAAAAAAAAAAAAAAGAAAAAGATTTGTTGTACTGGGAAAATCTTTTATCAAGGACCTCTCCAAAGTGTTAAAGAGCAAGGGTATTAGTTTAAAGACTAATATATGGTGCTAAGACTTTTGATAATGGTTTTCTACCATTAGACTCCTCTGGGAGCATGGTCTCCATCTGCCTTAACTGCAGACACACATGGTTCATCCACTGATCAGTGCCTTCAACATCACCAACAGCTGTGAGACCAACATAAAACAAAGAGCCAACCTGACTGTAGAGATTCTGAGGAGGTGTAATCTGGTGTAGCCCTGGAGGTAGCACCACAGTTAAAGGTTAAGATTGTGGGATGATTGAATGAAGAACTGATCCGTGAGTGCTCCGAGACAAAGTTTGCTGACGACCAAAAAAAAAAAGTTTGCTGAGGCTTCTTGCATTTATGCTGCTAGATTAAAACTGGACTTTGACTTGTTGACTTAGAAGCTGGTTGAACTGATTGAGGAATTATGTCTTGCTGTTAATCAGTGTTGGGACTGCTGTTCATTAAACACAGACTTTCACTGTGTGATATCCTTTACCAGCCCACTACCTATTCCCTTAATAAAGTCCTGAATCATGAGTGAAGTCTGTGAGTCAATTTGCAACAAACATCAGAGTCAGTGATTAGGAGAAGTAGAGGAGGCTGGGGTGAGTGGGGCATGCCCAAACCTGTGGGTATTTTTTGTTACTGTAGATGTTATTGATGGGCACAGTCCCCCTTTATGAATCTGGTGGATGTCAGCCTCAGCCTTCTCATGCTGATGCTGGGTTTTCCCCCCCATTTACAGGAAGGATGAAAACTTAGAAGTAATATTTATTTAAGGGCTCCTGTTTATATCCAGGAGTCATCACTCAGTAGTAGTGAAACACACAGTCTTAACTAGCCAAGTACAAAGGAAGTCTTTCTTCTATTACAGTTATTACTCATCTGTGTATATGAGTTTCTATCAGGTTGCAATTTATAAATATTTTATTCTTTTTCTATTCTTTGCCAAACAAATATACCTTGTCCTCTCTGATTTTTAGTGCTAAAAAGAGGTGTTAAATAATCCTCATTTTTATCTATACTGTCTCAAAATGATGATTACTTTTTTCCAGTTTAGTTCAATGAAAAATAGTTGAAATGTGTGCTGCAGTGATTTATTCAAGGGCTTGCTTTATAGCGTCTGGCTTCAACTTTCACCACATGGCTGATTTAAGGTGTCTGTTTTCCCATGAAGGAGACTGGATAGCTTGATAATAACATTATACAAATAAACTAAACAGATACTTTAGGGTGGGAACATGCAAATGCAACATGCATTTGTTCAATTTCCCCAACTCATTAGGCTCAAAGTGATCAACACCAGAGGCAGAAAACAGAATTGCAGTACCATCAAGACAGAAGCAGCAGAGGCGGCAGTGCTAGGCCAGAGATTCCTGTGGGAGATGGAGTGACACTGAGAAGCAGGAAGGGCTCCAGCAGCAGCAGGGGTGGCAGCAAATCAGAGACCAGCTTGAGACTCTGCCAGTAACAGAGCCAAAGGCTAGCACCATGATGTAGACACTGTGTGCGTGTGTTTGCAAGACTAACAGAACTAGAAGAGCTTTGTGACACACATAGCCTAGAGCCACGAGGCTGAACCTCTGGAAGACAGGAAGCTCTGTCTATGAACCCACCTGAGTAGAAACTGCACTCCTGAAGAGTTTATTCTGAGCGCTTCTTATCTATTACTTTCCTAACAAAGCCCCATCATTGTGAGTATTGTTTGTGAGTTCTGTGTGGCTGTTGCAACAAATTGGTGGTAAAAGCTGTGTTGTAATCCCAAAGGCACATGGTTTGAGGCCACCAGCCACTCCGTGGGAGAAGGATGGGTAATCTCCTGTACTATGTACTTGCCTCTGGAAACCTGCTGGAGGGCCAATTATAGGCCAGTTCTGACTCGACAGCACACCACACAATAATAGAAATCAAGTAGTGAAAGCCATGGGAGGGATACATGGTGTTAGAACTGACAGAAGAAGGTGCAGGACAGAAGAAGGTGGAGGCATGCTGGTGCTATAATGGGGTTTGTGCTGTTGACGGTTTCAATGGGATTCTTCACCCTGCTGGACTTAGTGGAGGTCAGACTCTAATAACCACACTAGCTCGCTGTATTATTATAGCAAAAATTTTGTTGTTTTCGTTAAATTTTTTTAAAAAAACACTGCTTTAGACCTTTGATTATTTATGCTTAGAAGAGAAATTCCTGAAATCCTAAAATTCTGGAATTAGAAGGGAGAAAACAAAAAGTGAATCTAGTTATTTTCTATTACAAATGTACACAGCATTCAGAGAGGCTAAAGAACCCTCTGAGTTAAAGACATGCCTAAGGATAATGCTTAGGAGCGAATAATCAATGATTAAATCACTATCAACTGAATTACTAATCTCTAAAAGAATATTCCACAAAAATATAAATGGCACCTCCTAGGTCTTACCAGAGGAGTAGTATCAATTTCAGGTAGCACGCCAAGCGGAGGTCTGCAGAGAAGCAAGGATACTTCTGGAGATGTTCCCCGGAGAGCGGATATGACTTCCTGGGGGAGGGATCATGGATGAAAATTAAAAAAAGAGTCAAATCATAATTACAAAATTGTCCTCAAAGACAAACTCATGTTATCATTAAGAACTCTATTCTCCATACGGGAGGTGCTCACCTGCTGAGACAGTCCTTTCAAGGAGGCGCCATTCACCTTCAAGATCACATCACCTACAACAATTTTTCCACTCTCTGCTGCTGGTTGTCCAGGAAAGAGCTTTTTAACTCTTACTATGCTGGTATTAATTTGCTCGGATAAAAGATTATCTTCTCGTGAAAAACTGAATCCCAGGCCTGAGCTATTTTTAAATAATTTCACCTCAAATGTATTTTCTGGAGGAAAAGAAGTAGATATAAAAAAATATTAACTATTTTAACATGAAACATAATTATGGGCATACACACTTTTATATGAAACTTTAGAAAAACCCCAAAACACCCCTCACCACTGTTTCACAGTATCTGTACATTTATTGCTATGGACCTTTATATGCAAGCCCTATTTCACATTTCTGATGCCAGTGAGTTTTGATCATTAAACTGAATCAGAACCTACTCAATGGCACACAGTAATAGCAACACCATTAAATTATGAAAACGTAACTATGCTGCATGAAAATAAAAAAGATCTGAAAGCAGGGTTTTGAAAATGAAATTATGTTTTTATTGTATTTTTTTAAAAGTCTACACAGGAGAAAGGCAAGATGGCAGTTTCGGCAGTTATCTGGTACTGTCCACAGAGAACAGACACAGAAGATGCCAGGCAAATGTAGGAGAACTGGTAACTCAGAACTCCAGAAAATAGCGAATAAACTTAAGAGATCAGCTTTGAGACATGCAGTGCAATTCCTTACCCACTGGGTTTGCCACACAGCTTCTTTCCCACTACACCACCAGAGAGCTCTCTAGAACTGTCTTTAAAGAAATTCTAAAGAATTCTGGCAGGTGGCAAGGAAAGCACAATGGACAGTAACTCTCAAGGTTGTAAAGGTCGGGGTTGGGGAGGGGGTTATTAAAGGTTATTTCATGGACAAGCGTCTTTTTTAAGGTGATTCAGTTGCAAATTTTAATTGTTTTATTTTTTATGATTTATGATGACAACTGCACACAAAAAAATAGTAAAAAGCCTATATTAATTATATAGATTGTTTTATATATAAAGGATGTAACGGCTGGCAACGTAGTGAGTAAGGAGTTGTGCTGTCAACCCAAAGGCACACAGTTCAAGTCTACAAGCTGCTCCAGGAGAGAAGGATGGGCAATCTCCTATGCAACTTACTGCCTCTGAAAACCCACTGGAGGGTCAGCTTTGAGTCAGTTCTTCAAGGTAAACAACAACAATAGGTGATAACAACGCAAAAGAGAAGAGGGAATAGCTGTTTAGGATTAGCTTCATTGTATATTACTAAAGGCAGCATAAATTTAAGTTGTTATTGTTGTTATGTGCCGTTGAGAGACTTGTGACTCTTCATGATTCTGTACAGCTCTCAACCCTGCTTTAGTTTAAGCCAACTTTATTGTCTCTGACCCACCTATTACTATTATCCCTGTCACTGAGTCAGTCCATCTCATCCAGGGTCTTCCTCTCATGCTCTGTCCCTCTACCTTCCCAAGGATGATGTCCCTCTCAAATATGAGATATTAAATGCAATATTTGTTAATGGTAACCACAAGAAGAAAAAAGCCTAGGAATATACACAAAATGAAAGAAGAAAATCTTATCATTCACTATTAAAAAAAATCAACAAAATGCAAATATTGGTAGTATTGAAGGAAATGAAGGATAAAATACACAAAAACAAAATAATAAAATGGTAGACTACCAGGAATATAAATCGTTCCAATCAAAGGAAGAGTGTGGAAAAATGGATTTTTTTTTTAAAAAAAGCAACACAACACAAAAACCAAGCCACATGATAAAACTAGATTCTATCTACAAGAGATACAGCTGAGGCCAAAGAACCAAGTAGGCTAAAATTGAAAAGGCAGAAAAAAGAAACATTTCAAGCAAATAATATTTTTTTTTAAAGAGTCGGTGTATTTTAATAAGATAAACAGACGTTAAGGTAACATTTATTATAAGAGATAAAGAAGGACATTACATAACGATTGGTGTATTGTTATGTACCACTGAGTTGGCACTAACTCATGGCTAACTCTCTAGCAGGTTTTCAGAAGCAGTAAATTGCACAGGTGCTTGTCCATATTTCTGCCTTTGTACAGCTGTGGGCTTTGCACCACATGACTTTAGGCTGGGAACACAATTCCTTACCACTAAGCCTCTGGACGTAAAATGGTACAAAGGTCAATTCTCCAAGAAGATCTAACAATCATAAATACATATGCACTTCAGACAAAAGTTCCTAAACAAACACTGCCAGAGTGAAGGGCTATCTGTTGTAGTTACGTCAAGACAGAACCAGCTGACCCTTCAGGTGGTTTTCAGAGACAATAAATTGGGCATCTTTTTCTCTTGAAGCAGCTGGTAGATTCGATATGCCTGTCTACTTGATGGTACATAACAACAATAACATAGTATGGATTCAGATTATTACTTCTAATTGACAAGGATTACTAAAGAGAATAGGACATGAATCCTGATCTGATGTGTAAAACTAACACTTTTAATAAACCTTGAATAATTTAAAGGTGAGATGAAATAATTAATTTCTCAGGGTCTGACCTTCAGTGACAAAGCTGTAGTCTTTGACATGAGTTGTTTTTTTCACAATTTTTTCTTGGACTTGACCTTGGGTGTCAGAATCTGGAAGAGTACATTGTGGAGTGACAGGGACGTGCTCTTTGGATACTGGAGATTGCCCCTTTTCTAACAAAAGATGAACCACCTAGAAAGAAATGGAACAGTACTTTGTTAAGATGAATTATAAGAAAATGAGAGACTTCGTAGCAAAGAATGTGATCTTTTGGCCAGTTAACAAAAAGGTTGGTAGTTTGGATTCACCAGCAGCATCGTGGAATTAGGCTGTTGTACATAGGGTCGCTATGAGTCGCAAGTGACTCGACGGCACATAAAAACAACAACAACAAATCTCTTCCAGTAAAGATTTATAGCCTTGGTGAAGTGATGGAGGATTGCTATGAAACAGAAATTATTTGATGGCATTGGGGTTCATTTTTGATTATTTTTTTATAAGAAAATAGATACATTTTTATAACTGTATGTAGTTGATGATTTAAAATAAATATCTGGCATCCAGGAGGCTGGGCTCTATGAGGAGAAATGTGGGGTCAAGATTGATGGAATATCTAGCAACAATCTGCATTATGCAGATGACACGACCCTGCTTGCTGAAACTGAAAAGGACCTGAGGCGCTTGCTACAGAGGGTCAAGGACTGCAGTCTCCAATAAGGATTGAGGCTCAAAGTCAAGAAGACAAAGATTCTCACCACTGGTCCAACTGGCAGCATCAGGTTGGATGGTGAAGAGATCTACATTGTTCACAGCTTTAGTTTGCTTGGCTACACAGTCAACACTCTTGGCACCAGCAGCCAGGAAATTAAAAGACGTATTGCAATGGGAAAGTCTGCTGTTAGGGACCTCTCCAAAGTACTGAAGAGCAATGGTGTCTCTCTGGAGACTAAGGTGTGTCTGATACAGGCCATGGTCTTTGCAATCACTTGTTATGCATCAGAGAGTTGGACAATGACTAGGGAGGATAGAAGGAGAATTGATGCCTTTGAGCTGTGGTGCTGGAGAAGAGTATTGAGGGTACCATGGACTGCTAGGAAAACAAACAGATTCATCCTGGAGAGGGTTAAATCTGGCAGCTCCTTGGAGGCAAGGATTCTGATGCTTTGTCTAACATACTTTGGACATGTTGTAAGGAGGGACCGGTCCTTGGAGAGGGACATCACGCTTGGGAGGATGGAGGAAGGATTGATTCAGTAACTGGGGTAATCAGGTGGGAGTGTTAGAGACAGTGTGATCGGCACAGGACAGAGCAGAGTTTAGGGTTGCTGTACATAGGGTCGCTATGAGTTGCACGTGACTTGGCACATAAAAACAACAACCCTGAAACATGCTTTTGTTGATTGCCTTTGGGTCGAGCATGACTCCTTGCGACTCTATGACCAAACGGTCTGAAGCCTTTCTATAGCTATTGACATTTTTCAAAGTTCATAGAATTTCTGGAGGCATGTTCTTTAGGAAGTGGATGCCACTCCTGCAACACAGGTAAATAACCGCCCCCCCCCCATTGCCACTGAGTTAGTTCTAACGTATAATGATTTGCCACTGTTTCTGAGGCTATAAATCGTCATGAGAGGTTCATCTTTCTCCCACAGAGCAGCTGGTGGCTTCAAACTACTGATTTTTCAGTAAGCAGCCTGATAGGTCGACTGTGCTACTGGAGATCTTAGGGAGGAAACAAATGGGACAAAAAATAAGTGATTAAAATTTTAAAAATCACATGTTGAATAAAATCACCAATTAAAAAAGGAAAAAAACTAAGTCTATTACAAATTCATGTGATCATATAATATAAAATTTGGATACTGGAAAATAATCACCATCGTCCTCCCATTTGATTTACCATCTCTGAAAACTGAGGGTAAAACTGAGGGGCAAAAAAAAAGGTGAGGATCAGCTATGGATCAGTTCTGATTCAACAGCACACAAGTTCAACAATAATAATATAAAAAGGGAGTTCTGGTGGCTCAGTGATAAAAAATTGAGCTGCCAACGCAAAGGTACGCAGCTTTAATCCACCAGCAGCTCTGCAGGAGAAAAATGGGCAGTCAACTCCAGTGAGGTTTAATGCCTCTGAAATCCCACTGGAGGGTCAGCTAGGAGTCAATTCCTACTAGACAGCACACAACCACAACATTCTATACAATCATAATATTTTAACAAAGTTTCTAAAACAAATGTGGCATTTAGACCTTAAAAATGATAAAGGATAGAATGAATAAATAAAAGCTTATGGGGGGGAAAGTAATCCCAAACCCATCTAATCAAAAAAAGGCAACTTCTTTGCAAGACCTCTTTCTCCTCAATTTAGAAGGGGGGAATAATTCACAATATTACATGAATTTGGTTTTTCTTCCTGGTAACAAATCTAGAGATTCAAAGAGATTTATATTACTTACACATTAGTATTCCTTCAAGGCAATGCTATATTGATCTATTACCTGGCCTGTATTTCTCAGTGTTTCTACAGCTTGCTTATGGGTTGCTCCTTCCAGACTAACTCCGTTGACAGCAAGGACTCGATCACCTAATACAATCCATAAAGAATAAATTATAAAAGAACAAAAATTCTACACAGTCTCTCAGACCTTATTTTATAGTCATTTGTTCGAGTAGAGATTTAGGAAAATTCTATTTAACAATAGCATAGATTCTTTACTTACTACAGTATTTAAACTCTCCCACTGATAGCTTGTTTTAGGAAAATACCCTTATGAAAGCCAGTTTAAATTATAAGAAAATATAAATCGTAAACTACAATCAATAGAGATTATAGCGAAGTTGTCTGTTAGTATTGTTTAGAAACATAGATGCCATTAATGTTACAAGGGCATTTTTTTTCCTCTTTCATTCTCAGACAAAAGCATTCTTTAGTTATTATTTTTATGTTGACAATAAGCTAGATGTTTTTGAATAGTATCAAGATCATAAAAAGTACATCTTCTTGTTGACCATCTCATTATGTGAAATTTTGAGTTTCTGACAATAGTAAAATATGGCTGGTCCACGAGTCTCAATAATCTGGCAAAAGTGTACCGATACAGTTTGATTGTATCAATTCTCTATTTAGTGATGTGGTGTGGTCATCCTCCATTTTTGCATAATGCTGATTTTTGCATAATGATCTGGTCTTTGGAGCCTAACCATATCCAAAGGTGAGGAATGGTGTAATAAAGTTATTCTACATGGTGAACAGAGGATCTAGATTAACTCCCTCATTTCTGTCTATTCAAATAATAGCCATATACATAAATTCAAATGGATATACCCAGATACATAACACATCAACATCATACCTTTGTGTATTCTACCATCAGATTCTGCTGCTCCCTTGGGAATCACAGCTTTCACATAAATGCCGCCATGTCTGACACTGGTATTCACACCTCCCTACAGCAGAAAAAGATACACAAAATAAATTTTATTGTGAAAACGGGCACTTATCCTCTCTCAAATTTGAGACCTAGGCGACATTCAGGCCATCAGCCAAAGCAGCAGCATTAAATCAGCATATGCAATTATTCTAATATTTGAGAATTTTTTTGGCTAATTTTTCAAATGTAAAAGAAGTTTCTTTTTTAAAGAAATTTTATTCAATTAAAAAAGAAATCACAACAAGCCAGATGAGGACTACGTGAGGAAATGCTTGTCTTTGTTAAGTGTACAGCTAGCACATGCACTGTAAGCAAGCAGAAAGCAAACCCATGCAATATTAACTGATATGACAACAAAACAGGTATGAAATGGTACACTTCAGATCATATTTACTGATCTGAAAGAAAATGCCATGAATCACAGAAGAAAGTTTTCTTCCACTTTAAAAGACTGTGGGAAAGAGGTGATTTATGGTAGAGGTGAGAGCTACTGAGTGGAGGGTCTATCTACCACAGATATAGAACGTTCATTTCTTTTCACCAAAGGCAGACAGTAAAATTCAAAAGAAATTTAGGCTAACATGAAAAAAATTACACTATTTTAAAATGTATTAGAAAGTTATATATATTTTTTTTTAAAAATCTCAACATATTACAAGTTAATGCTTCAAGGCACAAGTGGCTAAGCATCTGACTACCAGCTAAAAGGTTGGTGGTTCAAACCCACCTAGCTGCACAACAAAAGAAAATCTGACAATTTGCTTCCAAAAAGATCACAGTCTTGTAGACCTCACGAAGCAAGTTGACTCCACAGACATGGGTTACCATGAACCATGAGTTAGATTCATTTGATGGCAAACCCTGGGGTTTCTAAGATTAGTAGAACTCATGTATATTCCTCCTGTTTCTAAATAGGTTTTATATGCATCACTAGCTTTCAAATGTGCCAAATTACAATGTCTAGTTTCTTCATTCAAAAAATTCTCAAGTTATTTTATCAAACAGTCCATGCTTATAATTTATCAATCTTGAAACTATATATTTGTGGGGAACTTCAAATTTTAATATTTCAAACATGTTTATATTATATATTATGAAGACAAAATGGGTATATATATATATATATATATATATATATGCCTCTCTAGACATAAATAAGATGGACATAGTTGAAAGGTGTTTCGTTTAATTAGTCCATGCTCATGCAAAAGATGTTAAGTGTACAAGAAGCATAAATATTAACTTTAAATTGCATTAGTCTTATAATCAGAATAGGGAACTATGAATTCTGGAAGATTGGGAAGATAACACATGTCTAAATTTTTTTTTAATCACAAGAAAAAAGTGAATAACATACTCAATTGTGAATAATGTTTAAAGGCATAATTCCATTTTTAAATTTTAGAAATACTTATCAAGTGCCTCTTTTGAAGTAAAATGATTCCATTAGTAAATTAGCATACAATAGGCTGCTGCAAGTGGAGAAGAGGAAACATTTGAAAACCTTGTCAAACAGTACCGTGACACTTATCCCCAAGCTGTTATCATTTTTAGCCAGTTCAACCTCAAAGATATCTCCAGGTTTAGGAGGTGATGAAGAAAAAGTTTTAAAATTCATTTTGTTGGATGTGTTCATTGAGGAGGAAGAGTCCTTAACAAAGAAAAAAAAAGGGTTTCCTGTTAGAGTCAAAATGAATTATTATTGGATGGCCAATATATTTTTTTGGAAATAAAAAAATCCAATAATAGCAACAACAACCATTCAAGGTTTGTTGAAGAATAGAGTTTTTTCAAAGTTTGTAGTAGTTAAAAGAAATATCACAGATCACTTAGTCCAATTTTTTTTTATTGGTTGAGGAAACTGAAGCCTAGAAATAAGAAGGTCTTGCTCTAAGTCAACAGCTAGTTGTGGAAGAGAGAAGCCAATTCAAACCTGGCTTTTATATAATTCTTACCCAATGTTTTTTATAGCGTCAAATTTGTAAAGAGTTTCTATTTTCCCTAAAAGTCATTATTTATTAAGTGGCAGCTAGCACCTTGAGGAGCCGGGCTAGCACACTAGTCAAAGTGCTTGGCTGCCACCCAAAGGTGAGAGGTTTGAATTTCCCAGCTGTTCTGCAGCTAGCAGAAAAGGCCTAGTGATCTGCTTCTGTAAAGATTACATAGGAAGCATTACGAAACAGTTCTATGATCCTGTAAAGTCACTGTGAGTTAGAATTGACTCCAGGGCACAAAAAAGTTATCACCTCGAGGTCTCTAAGACGAGCAGGCTTCAAGAAAACTGTGCTTATGTTACAAATCCAATATAAGCATATACAATGCAAATGTAAGACTGGCTTAAGAGTTTTTTTATGCAGCTTATCATATAGAAAAGTTTTTGTACTTTTCAAATTTGAGATGTATTTGATAATTTAGTATGTAATACATATTAAACATGTATCACATATTAAATGAAATATTTTATTTAAAATATTTTTTAATTTTTCGTTAAGATTAAAAATTCAAAGCTTTCTTAATTTTTTTCCATATTTGATGTAAAGGAAGTTGCAACTTAAGTGTCATCTAAGTGGCTGAAATAATATACATAAACAGAAGCTAAACTGCAATACCAAGATCAAAACCCTCTTGACAGGAATATTGAGTTTCTAGTAAACAAGAAAAAAAGGGTTTCTTTCTCAAACTGTGAATGGGAATATAAATTTCTATCAATGATAAGAAAATTTCCTAAGAAACATCTCTAGCAAATTTTCAATGTTATTAATGCTTTAGACTTCTGAGGATTTTAGGCTATCATTAGGAAAGTCAACTGTCCACTTTAAGAACTAATAGGAACAATTTGGTTTTTAGATATTTAAGTTTGGTCAAGAGAAAAACAACTTAAAAGAAAACAAGCATAGTCTGATCATTTTCTCTCCCTTGTCTAATCAGGTAGCAAGCTTTCAGACAACAGCTAGTTCAGTTAGTAGGTATAGCTTCTAACTACTCTGAAAGTTAGCCATCAAATGCAATAGCTGTTAGTGGCAGACCACAGAAACTACTCCTCTTTTCCAGAACATGTAAGTAGCTTATAATAAATTATAAGCTTATATAATAAATTCTTAGCATTCTTGTTGTTTGGTTTAAATTAAAAAATAAAGAGTAAAATTCACTTTGCCTTTTGTGCTGTTTGCTGATCCTGACTGCTGGAATAAGTAGCTTCATCCATGTCAGAATCTCCACGATCAGAGTAGTCTGTAGCATCAGAAATGCCTGTTTTTTTAGCTTTGCTTCGGTGACTGTCAATGGACATTCTCTTTTTTTCACAAGCTTTGGATATTACAGATGGAGAGGGACTACCATGCTGTGACTCCTTCCAGGTTCGGTCACCTCCATGGCTGGCAAAGAAGCCATTGACCTGGCTCTGGGACAAGCTGGCACTTTCCGTTCTCGAATCTTGAGAACTTAGGCTTCCTTCTCGCAGGCCCTCAGGTAGTCCAAAGGAATTGTCCGAGGTGTGTCTCAGGGTACCATGTGGCCAGCGCCGATCCTCGAAAGAAGTTATAGAATTATCTTGCACGTAGGATGGCTTCTTCACATAGTTTTTCATACCATTGGCAAGATGAACAGGAGTAGTAGGCACTATGAGTTAAAATTCATCAATGAAACTCTATTAGTGATACACATGTATGTGCTTATACACCATTTCTCCTGACCTGCTGGGAAGATTTTACACATTACGGTAACAGGTACAAAACACCAGACCCAGGGCTGGAATCACAGCAGGGACCCAATTAATGCTGGATTCTACTTCCCACTTGGGTATATGAAATGTGCAAAGGTTAAAACATTTTTACAATGTCTAATCATTTCGTATGAAATGAGATTTGTACATATTTTTTAGTCCTTTAACCTATTGTTACTGCTAGTCCTAAAATTCATTATGTAAACATGTTTTTCAGCTAACATTTACTAATTTTTGGGTTACTTATGTATTTCTCAGTCTCTCTGAAAGTCAATTACATATATTTATCAGCTCACCATCTAAAAAAATACTATTAATATAGTTAAGACTTGTATTGTTTAATATGGGCTAGGCTAGGTGTTAATTCTTTATGGACAAAATCTCACTTAATTCTCATCATCTATAAGATAAACATTTTTATAGCTACCATTTGATTATATGAGCACCGTGAGGTTTAGACTGTTTAGGCAACTTGCTCAAGCTATGAAGTTTTAAGTGGTGGAAGAGGTATAATCTGTCTCTAGTTTGCCTGAGTCTAAAGCCCTCTCTGTTGTCCAGGATGCTGGGCTGTTCCAGCCCCTCCTTGTTGTCCAAGATCATTCCAACACACATGTGGGGAGTACTTTTTCCTTAAACACTGCCCCGTCACTTAACATTCATAAGAACTCTGGGCAAGGCTGTTTCCTTCTTAAAACTAATGGTCTTCAAAACGAAAAATTGTGACTCAAGACTTAAGCCATGTAGCTAATGGACCACAAGGAAGGCTCAGCCTCAGATCTTGTGATCTCTGTCAAGTGTCCTTTCCTCCCACAGCCTGCTAATGGCAGAGATTATTTTAGAGACAAATGGCATGTCTTGTTTTGTTTTGAAGTTTCTTGTTTATTGTTACTTATTTTTCTTTGTAATCTCTTTCAAGGTATGACTTAATAGGTAATTGTACAAAGAATTTTATTTCTGAATTGACCTAAAAAGGAAGGAAACACCAAAAATGCTCAAAATTTACTCCACTGATACCAACTTTGCACAGCAAAATGGTTTTTATACATGTCACTAAAGAAGAATAAAACAGAAAAGCCGGGAAGTGACCAGTAAAAAGGTTATACCAAAAGATAACATATAAAACACCAAAAATTACTTCTATTAATTTGTCATAAAAGATAAAAGAAACTTAAATCCAGTTTATTGAGATAATACTTTGTGTCTCTTATGAAAAGTGAAGTATTACACTCAACTATGAACCATTCGCAGAATGCAAACTAACAAAAACTTTACCTTTGGACATTTTTTCTTTTGGCTGAGAGATAACAAGTGTCACATCTTCAGGTGCATTTTGCAAAATTTCAGTTGCAGCATGGTGGCTGACCCCTTCCAGACTCACACTGTTCACAGATATCAAACGGTCCCCTGTAACAAGAGACAGTGATTCTGATGAATACAGTATTTTCAACAGTAAACATATGCTAACCATAGAAAGTGTCATCTCTCTCAGTATTTCTGTTTTCTCCAAGATCTACTTTTGCCATCTATGCAAGTTCTTGCTGGTCAATAAGCATTTGGGAAACTCTTAAAAGGTCGCTACCTGGCTTTAAGCATCCGTGCAAATCAGCAGGTCCTCCAGGAGTAATCGAGCTGATAAATACACCTAGATCCAGTCTTCCTATCTTCTCCCCACCAATAATTTGAAATCCTATTAAGAAAAAAGGCACAGTTTAGCAAGATCTTCAATATACCAGTGCTTTCAGTAACTAATCATAGCCTACTTAAAACACAGAAGTGTGAAGACTTCTTATTGCAAATAGAAGAAGGTTTTATTACCTTTGGGGGTGCTGGTTTAAGAGTGCTGGTTGGCCTAGTGAGAAGGGGTTGTGATGCCAAACTAAAGGTAGGTGGTTCGAATCCAGCACAGGAGAAAGATGAACAATTTTCTCTGACGCAATTCACTGCCTCTGAAAACCTACCAGATGGTCACATTTTTTGAGTTGGTTCTGACTCAAGAGCACGTGACACAACAATTGACACCATTGAGGTAGAACTCGTAAATTTGGTCAGTGTTAAATTAGGGCTTCTCGGCTTTATTCTGGCATTTCCTGATGGGTCAGGTAGATTAGTTGGGTTATAGGTAGGTAGCAGTATATTAATCAGAAGTGGAATGCTTTATCAATACGGAAGTCTGTTTATATCTTTTCTTTGTGAGTTCTCAAGGATCTTAAAAAGAGTCTTTTGGTGACTTACCTAAGCCACATTTCACATCTTTTTTTAGGTTCACCAACGTGATCTCCCTTTCTGGTGAAGATACAATGCTCCATCTTTTTTGTAGTACATCTATTGAAAATGTATAATTTTAAAAAAAAAGTGAACATAATATATTCAGGCATTAAGATTGGCAGCCTGTTCCAATTTAAATGTTAAGGCTTATTAAGAGATGTTCAGTCATTTAAAAAATACTTTAAAGCTACTGATGCTACTACCATCATCTTAAATTTAATAGCTGACTTAGTTTATAAAAGAAGCATATGTTAGCAATTTACTCATCATAAAATGTTTCTTATTAAATATGTATTTCATTTCCAAATGAGTGAATTAATTTCAATAGGTTAAAATTATTTGAGCAGGTTTACTTAAAGAGTAAAAGAGCTGAATCTTAAACTTATGTTTTCTTAACATTTCTTTCTACCTAAATTTCATAATGCTAATATATTAGCTATCAAGCTGAAGAGGTAACTCATGGTTGCTGTGATGCTGAACACTGGGACACAGATGTGCCAAACGTGGTAATGGGTAGCCATGGTGGACAGTGTTTGCTGGAATTTCCCGACTAAAACAAGTCTGGAAGCAGGAGCAGCATCCACTTCCAAAATGGCTCGCCTCCGGAAATTCTATCTTTTATTCATAGGGTCGCTACGAGTCGTCTACGACTCGACGGCACCTAACAACAACAAGAATACATTAGGAATTTAATTAAAAAAAAAAAACACACTGGCAATTTATGATCAAAATATTTCTAGTATGTTCTAGTGTAAACAACAACATATGGCCCTAAATTTATTTTTCAAATCCCAAAATGACTTGTCTAGCATATTTAGATTACAAAAAGTAAAATTCATTTCTTTTCAACTTTATTTGTGGAACAAACCATTAAGTTAGATAAAAGCCATGTTTAGTTGATGTTTTACAGATGAAGAAAACAGTTTGTGACTTGCTCACACTGAGCTTATATCACAGATCAGTAAAATATGTGAAGTCAATATTTGGTACATGCTTATTAGATAGAATTTACTTTTTCATACATTCACTTGGAATTTATTTTTTAAAAAGAGGCTCATAGTTCAGAAATATCCCTTTAATTAGACTAGTAAGTATGCCAGTTAATTTCTAGGGTGATAAAAGTTAATTCATTTACTTTCTACTCCACGTATTTAAAGACACATACACTCAACATACAACTTTAATTAAATTACAATTTGACAATTCAAACTGGTCTCTATGACGGTGGTGGTAGTAGTATGAGTTAGGGCAACACATTTATAAATATACTGTTGAATGTGAAATCTTCAAATTCAACTCCACAAAGGGTCTGTAAGCAACTGCAGCTTTCTGAAAACTAAAGATTACGGCTTCATTACAATGTCAAGGGTCTGTAAGCAACTGCAGCTTTCTGAAAACTAAAGATTACGGCTTCATTACAATGTCAAGGGTCTGTAAGCAACTGCAGCTTTCTGAAAACTAAAGATTACGGCTTCATTACAATGTCAACTAGAATTCCCTGAAGCTTTTATATGTATTTTTGTAACAACCAAACCACTATAAAAACAATCTATTTCTATATTTGTCATATATATATATATACAATAGACATAAACTAATGTATTCTTAAATAAACTTAAAACTGTAACACAACATGTATTGATGGGTGATACTCTGATATCTGGAAATAATCTCTTCGTTTTAGACAACAGTAATACAAGGGTGAACTGAAATGAACCTTGTCCTTTAAGTAGCATTCGTGCAAGTTTGTCAGTTCTAGTAACATGCATGCTTCTATTCTGTTGTTCCGTTATTATCTACACTTAAAGTCAATAAATAGTTAAGTAGTAATTAATTATGTACATAATGCAATAGTTAGTAATTAAGTACTTTTAATAACATTATTAAAGCAATTCCCCAAAACACCACTAGACAATGGTAAAAAGAGTCCTATATGGGTAATTCTAAGAAAAAAATCCATTATTATTTAATGCTTAATTTGGTGAAATTATTTCAGCATTAATTAATAGAGAAGTTGGGTAACAGGGAAGACAATACACATTAAGGGGCTGAGTAGAAATAGGAATAATTAATTGCATTAATCAATGTTATAAAACAAAATATTTTTGAAAAAATTGTGACTTGAAAGAAATATGATTTAGAAAACTTTATACAAATGAAAAATTGAAAAAAAAATCTTTATTTCAGTATCTTTGTTGTTGTTGTCAAGTCCCCTCAAGTCATAGGCGACTCACAGAGACTCCATGAACGAAAGACCTGAACACTTGTATAACTTTCATTCTTTCTCCTGGTTCTTAGGGTTTCTGGAGGCAAGCTATTTCAGAAATGGATGCCAATCCTGCTTTCAAGCTTGTTTTAATCGCGGAGCTCCACCAAACACGGTCCACCATGGGTAACCACAATCACAGTTGACACATCAGTGTCCCAGTGTTCAGCATCACAGCAACCATGAGTTACCTCTGTACAGCAAGCGGACAGACCAGTGCTATATCACTTAGAAGAATGTTTGACCAAAAACAATTAAAAACAGGCCTGAGGGTATCTTAGATATTTTTATTCTAAATTAGACAATTAGTTTAAATTTTCAGCTGGAACCAAACCAGGGTTTTAACTCATTTATTGCTGGTTAGTCATGGACAATCAAGCAACACTGGCATGGACCAGAATTTTTAAAGATTATTAACCAGCTGATAACAGAATGAGAAAAACTGTCCTACATAAAATTTAATCTTCCTATGAGAAAACAAGTAGAGCATGCACACTGCATAGAACTCACATCTTCTAACTGGCAGAGTCAGAAATAATGGTGGCCTGCTCAAAAACAGAGACTAACTTAGCTGCTTTCAATGTATTGTGCTCTCCACAGTCCTGATAATAATCCAGTCTCCTGTGTTAGGCTCCTAAAGGGCTCCTTAAACCTTTTTTAGTCTTCCGACCCAGGACTTAAACCTGTAACTTTTTTCCATTACTATCTTTTTCTACTTAAATCAATTTTAAAATATTTGTTCTAATTTTGTCACATTGGTTATGACTGAATTAGTTGGAACCAATTTGAGCCAAACCCAAAATAAAAGAGAAGAAAAAAGTTTAAAAACCACCATCATGTTTATTTGAGTACATGTTTTTAGCTGATAAGAGGAAATAACTTAAAAAAAGTTAAGTGTTCTATAAAGTCATTGGAAGATAATGATTGTTGTCTATCTCTATTTCTTGAGATTTAAGCACCTGTTGCCTGTGGAACTAGAATCCTTGGAAGCTGATGAGTGAGACTCATTACTCTGTCATACCTAAAAAGTCCTGAGGCTCATAGTTCATAGTTAAAGCAAATTTCAGGGCAATAAAGGAAAGCAGCAGCAGGGAAAAAAAATAATAATATAATAATAATAATAATATAATAATAATATTTGTGTGTAGTTGAATATGACTCAGTGACTTTATAAACAATAGATCTGAACCATGTCCTATCCTGTGCTGACCTCATCATCTCTGACACATTGGAGCCCATTGCTGTCATCCTGTGTCAATTTATCTTGTTGAGAGTTTTCCGCTCCTTCACCATCTCTCCACCTTTCCAAGTATGATGTCCTCCTTTAAAGAACAGCCTCTCCTAAGAACACACCCAACATATGTGATTGCATCCAAGAAGCAATCTGGTTTCATCCTCTCCAGGACATATCTGTTCTCTTGGAAGTGCATGGGATATTCAGTACTCTCCTTCAAGATCACAATTTCAAAGGCATCAATTTTTCTTCTCCCATCCTTATTCATTGTCCAGCTTTCAGATGCATAGTAGATGACGGAAAAGACCATGGTCTGAATCAGAGCACCCTAGTCCTTAAACTAACATCATTGCTCTTCAATAATTTGGAGAGGGCCCTAACTGTAGACTTTCCCAGTGTAATATGTCTCCTGATCTCCTGAATGCTGGTGCCAAGGGTATTTATTGTGGATCTAAGTACAATGAAGTTGTTAGTTTCAATCTTTTTGTCCATCTATCATGATGTTGACTATTGGACCAGTGATGAGAATTTCTGTTTACTTGACATTGAGATGCAATCCATATTAAAGGTTGGATTCTTTTATTTTCTGCAATAAGTGCCTCAAGTCCTCCTCACTTTCATGAAGCAAGATTGTGTCATCTGAATAACATTTGTTAGTGATGAGTCTTCCTCCAATCCTGATGCCACATTCTTCTTCATAGAGGGCCCACTTCTCGAATATGTTCAATATACAGATTAAATAGGTATGAGGAAAGAAGAAAATAGTTTAGGGAAAATAATTACTTTAGACTTGCTACTTTCCATATCCAAACCAAAGATCTACTGTTTTTAGTTGTTGTAGATTTTTACCTGGTGGCCCGACGTGGCAGTGAATAACTCCAACTAAGGATAGAAAGGGACATAGCTTGGCAAGATTTTATGTAAACTTTTGTAGAGACAAAGTTAGTTTGCTTTGTACAGAGTGTCTCTGTCCTAAATTATAAACCTGTCCAATATTTCTTAAAGTTATTTTGGAATATCTGCTAGAAATCATAGGTGTTGTTTTCAAGAACAAAATGATAGTTTCTTCTATTTATAAAATAACAAGATTGGTTCTACATGAAGCACTTGTTGTTGCAGAAGATCAAAGAATACAACCTTCAATATGCACTGCATCTCAATGCAGAGAAAACAAAGATCTGTTTTGATAGACGAACAGGCAACATGATGATGGAGAAAAGACTGAAACTGTCAACAACTTTAAATCATAATCAATAATCTTGGTACTAGCAGTCAGGACATCAGGAGACACATTACACTAGGAGAGTCTGCAGTTAGGGACATCTCCAAATTATTAAGGTGTAATAATGTCAGTGTGATTTGGGCCATGGTTTTTTTGATCACTTCATATGCAACTGAGAGCTGGACAATGAATAAGGATGACAGAAGAAGAAATGATGTCTTTGAGCTGTGGTGTTAGAGAAAAGCATGGAACATTCCATGGACAAAAGAGCAAACAAATATATCTTAGAGAGTGTGCAGCCAGAGTGCTCTTTGAAGGCAAAGATGATGAGGCTTCATCCCACGTGCTTCGGGCATGTTGTTAGGAGGGGTTACTCCTTGGACAGGGACATGATGGTAAGAAAGGTAGAGGGGCAGTGAAGGATAGGAAGACCGTTGACCATATGGATTGACTTGGTGACGGCTGCAACGGGCTCTAATGTGTAAGTGTGAGGATATTACAGGATAGGACAGGATTCAGATCTGTTGTTCAATGGCACCTAACAACATTATTCATTTGGCTGACACTAGTGTATAATTATTTTTGTATGTTTACTTCTCTAGGCTATGTAGGAGAAAAAAAAATACCTAGAAATTTGCTTTGTAAAGATTTCAGGCAAGAAAACTCTGTGGGAGAAGTTCTATTCTGTCATATGGAGTCATTTTAAGTTGAAAAGCACTTGATAGTGCTACAACAGAACTAGAAGCAACAGGGTAAGGTCTCTATAGTCATGGATTGTGAATCTTCATCACAGAGATCTAAGTATTCAGTTGTTTAATTAATTATTCTTCTAACCCTCAAATAATTAACAATCCCTTTCTTGTCAAAATCTCTCATTACTCATTTGTTTCTTTAGAGAAACAGAATGAAATAATGTACATGAGTGTGAGCACAGTATACAAAGGCTAAATCCACCAGGCTAGAAGAGTAATGACACACTCATATTTTTAAATATGTATACTGCAAGCCATGAGTCAGAAGGCCCTAAGATGTGCTACAGCTGATATGAAAGTGGTGAAGCTTTTCCCTGCTGGCTGTAAAGGCGACAACTTCAAAGAAATAGGATAGGATGTTTAAAAGTAGAAAATGGAGATAGTTACACAGCAAGGGGCTTGAATGTACCAGCCGCTCCCTGGGAGAAAAGATGGGCGATCTCCTCCTGTATGATTTATAGCCCCTGAAAACTCACTGGAGGGTCAGCTAAGAGTTAGTTCCAACTTGACGACAAGTAAGTGTGGTGGCCAAGGTTTTCTGTTTAGAATGGCTTGCCTACCCACTGACTTTGACTGTGCCTTGTGGATGGACGGGAATATACAAATAAGGCATGCTAGTCTACCCAGGAGGGGATTGAATAGTCCTGCTGTTAAATTAAGCAGATTCAACAGCAACAATTGAGAATCTCATCACGAGCAAAGAAGAAGCAGGAGTTCAGTGCACATCTTTCAGGGTCATACACTCTTGTGCCAGCCAGACCTACAAGTGAGCAGCAGCAGCCACAGCAAAGAACCAAAAATGTGACATGAGACAGATCGGATGGTGGGAGTGCTACTGAAATCAGAGCTAGGAGATTTTACCCAAGTTCACTGGAGGACTTTGGGGGTGGGAGTGAGGAAGTGGTGACTCACATAATTGGTAGGACTAAGAGCTTTGTAACAATGTCCTGAAGCATGAGCCTGAAAGTTAAAGGGTCTGTGAGAACACTTCAGAAGTTATCCTGACTGAGAAATTGCATCCTGTTCCTACCTGAAATTGAATCCTGTTAACTTCTCTAATAAATCCCACAATCGTAAGCATGGTTCCTTCTGCCTTCTGAGCCAATGCAATGCATTTCTGATCCAGCAGAGGTATAAGAATGATGTTGGAATTTGTAGAAAGAGGGGCAGGAGGGTAGAGGATATGCCTGACCTCATGGGAGCTGGTTCTGTCTCCTCTGAGGAGTTAGTAGAGTTCAGATATGGTCCTGTGCTGTATTCATGCAGCCCTTGCTCTTTTTACAGTAAGTAACTAAGAAAAACTAAAGTTGTAAGAAGGCAGCAAGTGCCTAGAAGAAACACCATATATCAGTTTGATTAGCGTATAGGATGTGGCCAAAATACTCTATTAAAATGAAAGCTTTGCCAAGCTACTCTCTCTTTTTAACAGGGATGTTTCCCTCATACACCTCCCTCCTTTTTCCCAGACTGAGTGAAATTGATTTATTAATGGAAGAACAAATGGAAGAGACAGGGTGTTGCTGTGCAGATGCATGTTACAACACAATACTGCAATTACATTGGATTTTCATTTATGTTGGCATTCTCCTGACATAGTTGTTGTTAGGTGCTATCGAGTTGAGTATGACCCATACTGATGCTATGAACAACCCAGCAGAATCCTGCCCTATCTGTGCAATCTTCATACTTTCTGACACACTCAAGGCCACTGCAGCAGTCACTGTGTCAATCCATCTAGATGAGGGTCTTCCTCTCTTTCCCTGACCTCCACCTTCCCAAGCATGATGCCCCTCTTCAAGGAATTTGCCTCACCTAGCAATATGCCCAAAGGATGTGGGATGAAGTGTTATTACCTTTGGCTCCAAGGGGCACTCTGGCTACATTGTTCCAAGACATATTTGTTTTTTTCTTTTAGAAGGTCATGAGGTATCCAGCACTACAGCTCATAGGCATCAATTCTTCTAGCAGCACAGCAAGCGATGGAAAAGGCCATGGCCCGAATCTGGTGCACCTCTGTCCTCAAACTGCCATGACTGCTCCTCAATAATTTGGAGAGGTACCTGACTACAGACTTTTCCAGTACAACACATCTCCTGATTCCCTGACTGGAACCGAGGCTTACTCCGAGGATGTTGATTGTGGATCCAAGTAAGATCAAATTGTGGACAACTTCAATCTTTACCTATCAAGATGCTGACTACTAATTCAGTGGTAAGATTTCCTTTTGTTTTCTTGAAATTGAGGGGTAATCCATGTTGATTTTTTACTTTATCTTCTCAAGGGTTCCTTACTTTTAGCAAGTAAGGTTGTGTTGTCTACATAATGCAGGTTATTGCAAAGTCTTCCTCTGATCTGATGCACATTCTTCTTTATAGAGCCCAGCGTTTGGAACAATTTGCTGAGATAAAGCCTGAATAGGTATGAAGAGAGAATACAACCCTGATGCATTACTGTCACAATTTTAAGCCACATTTGCAAAATCATCTCTTGGCCTAGGTATAAGTTTTGTATGAGTACAATTAAGTGCTCTGGGATTCCCATTCTTCTCAATGTCAGCCACAACTTGTTATCCACACAGTCAAATGTCTTTGCATAGTTAATAAAGCATAAATAGACATTCTTCTGGTATCTTTTACTTTCTTCCAGGATCCAGATGACATCAGCAATGATATTCCGGGTGCCACAGTCTCTTCTAAATCCTGCTAGAATTTCTATCAGTTCCCTATCCATGTACTGTTCTAGCCATTTTTGAAAGATCATCAGCAATATTTTGTTTGCATGTGATCTTTATGATATTGCTCACTAGTTTCCAAATTCAGTTGGATCACAGTTTTTTGGGAATGGGAACACATATAACTCTCTTCCAATATGTTGGCCAGACAGCTGTCCTCCAAATTTCCTGGCAAAGACTGGTGCATCCAAAGCTGTATCTGTTAAATAAAAGAAGTCAATTGGTATCCCATTGATTCCTAGGGCCTTATTTTTTCTCCCTCAATGCCTTCAGTGCAGCTTCAACTTCCTCCTTCCTTTTACCAGTGGCTCCTGCTCATATGGTACTTGCCGACATTTTCCAGTGTCAGTCAATTCTTTTTGGTACAACAATTCTGTGCACTCCTTCCATCTTCTTTTGATGCTTCCTGGGTCATTCACTATTTATTTCACATAGCATCTTTCAATATTGTGACTCGAGGCTTAAAATTGTTTTTCAGTTCTCTCAGCTAGAGAAATGCAGAGCAAGTTATTCCCTTTTAATTTTCAAATTCCAACACCTTGCACATTTCGTTATAATACTTTTGCTTTGTCTTCTGGAGCTGTTCTTTGAAATCTTCTGTTCATATATTTACTTCTCCAATGATTCCTTTCACAGATGTAGTCAGATTCCTATGTAGTCCATTAGGTGAGGTCCATGCATAAAGTCATTGTATTTTTTAAGAAAGGTATTTAGAGTGAATAAATTATTAAACAAACAAAATTCAATCCAGCCTCATTTCTGTTATCAAGTCCACATTTTTCAACTACTATTCCTTCTTCATTGTTTTAAAATTTTGCATTCTTGTCACCAGTTATCATTAACGCATTTTGATTGTATATTTGGTCAATCTTGGACTGCAAGATTTGGTAAAAAATGTAAATTTCCTCTTCTTTGGCTTTAGCTGTAGGATTATATACATGAATAATAGTCATATTAACAGGATCTCCTTGAATGTGTATGGATAATATCCTATCATTCACAACATCATATGTGTGGATAGAATTTGAAACTGTCTTTTTAACCATGAATATAACATCATTCTTCCTCCCTTTCTCATTCTCAGCACAGCATACTATGTGTTTGTCTGCTTTGAAGTGGCCAGTGCTACTCCATTTCATCTCACTAATGCCTGGAATGTTGATGTTCATGCATTCTGTAACATTTTTGGCAACTTCTAGTTCTCCAACATTTATGTTCCAATTATTAAAGGATGTTTACAGCTATTTTCCCTCACTTTGAAGGACTTCTAGTTTGGGTTCTATCTCTAATACTGTAACTGTCTGTATTTCTCAACAGTTCATGGGCTTTTCAGAGGTTGCTATTTAAGAAGCAAATGGCAAAAGAAGCAATAAAAAAGGAAGAAGAAGAAAGTGGATGGTCAATCAAGCTTTCCAGTTTGTCTTAATCTGGGAGTTCTATTAAAACTGTCCACCATGGACTAGCCTCATAGCATCTGACATAGCAGGGGCATAGATTTCAGAATTACAGTAGCCCACTGTGTTACTCAAACTTACATACAGGTGCAATACTAATTGTTTGTTGTTGTTATGTGCTGTCAAGTCACCTATGACTCATAGCGACCCTATGTACAACAGCTCTGAAGCCTGACCTGTCCTGTGACAGTCTTACTGACTCTGACATACCTACCCCCATTGCCCTAGTTACTATATCAATCCACCTCATCTAGGGTTTTCCTCTACTGCACTGTCCCTCCATCCTTCCAAGCATGATGTCCTTCTCCAAGGACCAGTCCCTCTGACTTATGACCTCTACTAATTAGAACAATAAGTTTCCCAAATATAACAAACTGACAACTTAGTGTTCTCCCTTTAACAGCAAATCAGGCATACCAATATCATATTATCAGGTGCAGTTGAAGCCTGCATAGACATGGCAGGATGTGCTCCTGGGAGGGTGTCTAAGTGACCCAGGTGAGACTCACAGCTGGAAGCATGCTGGGAAAATGTCCCCATAAAAGATAGGCAAATACTCATCCTATTACTTTACAGTAAGTGGGAGATGAAGCTATTTGAGTACATATACTGCAATAAAATACAAGCAAAATGAGAGGTATATTTAGATTTCAATGGAGACCTAATACAATATATGAGTCACTGACAGTTGAGGTGGGTGTATATATTTTGAGTATCAAAATATTTCCGTTATTGTAAATTCTATATGGAATTATGCATTAATATTTAAAGAGTATATATTTTCAAGCAGTACAACATGCTTCCCTTCCCATTAAATACAGTCCATGACAAGAATATTTATCCTCAAAAATAGTTTAAGACTAAAAAAAAGAAAAATTAAAAGCAAATCAGTTGCGATTAAACTGATTCTGACTCACAGTGGCTCTATAAGATCGAACAGAACTGCCCTGCAGGGTTTCATAGGCAGGAATCTTTATCGAAACAGGTTGCCACATCTTTCTTCTGTGGATTAGCTGGTGGGTCCGACCTCTTGAACTCTGAGTTAGTAGCGAAAGTGAAAAAGGATCGCTATTTGAAAACTCTAGATCTTTAATATTTCCTGATGCCATTTCCAATAATGTATACCTGAGAAATACTTTGAGAAGAGCTGATGTATAATGTAGAAATGTATAACTTTTCAGCATTAAATTCTTCTTGATATTATTTATAATATAAATGTCTATCTGTGTTTCATTGATTATGCAAAGGTGTTTGTTTATGTGGATCATAACAAACTGTGGCTGACTCTGAGAAGAATGAGAATCCCAGAACACTTGATCATGCTAATGCAAAACCTGTACTTGGACCAAGAGGCAGTCACCAGAACAGAGCAAGAAAACACTGCATGGTTCAAAATTGGGAAGGGTGTGCACCAGGGATGTGTCCCATCTCCATACCTTTCCAACCTGTTTGCAGAACAGATTATCCAGGAGGCTGGGCTCTATAAGGAGAAGTGTGGTATCAGGATTGGTGGAAGATCTATCAACAATCTGAGTATGAAGATGACACAACCCTGCTTGCTGAAACTGAGGAGGACCTGACGTACTTGCTGCAGAGGGGTCAAGGACTGCAGCCTTCAATATGGATTGAGGCTCAATATCAAGAAGACAAAGATTCTCACCACTGGGCCAACTGGCAGCATGAGCATGGATGGTGAAGAGATTGAGATTGTTCATAGCTTTTGTTTGCTTGGCTCCACAGTCAACACTCTTGGCACCAGCAGCCAGAAAATTAAAAGATGTATTTGCAATGGGAAAGTCTGCTGTTAAGGACCTCTCCAGCATACTGAAGAGCAATGGTGTCACTCTGGAAACTAAGGTGCTTCTAATACAGGCCATGGTCTTTGCAATCACTTGTTATGTGTCAGAGAGTTGAACAATGACTAGGGAGGATAGAAGGAAAATTGATGCCTTTGAGCTGTGGTGCTGGAAAAGAGTATTGAGTGTACCATGGCCTGCTAAGAAAACAAACAGGTTCATCCTGGAGAGGGTTAAATCGGGCTGCTCCTCGGAGGCAAGGATTCTGAGACTTTGTCTGACATACTCTGGACATGTTGTAAGGAGGGAACGGTCCTTGGAGTGGGTGAAGTGACAGTGCAGAGGGGAAGACCTTCTACGAGGTAGATTGATTCAATGACTAGGGGTAATCCGGTGGGTGTGTTGGAGACAGTGTGACTGGCACAGGACATAGCAGGGTTTAGGGCTGTTGTATATAGGGTTGCTATGAGTTGCAAACAACTCGATGGCACATAACAACATAACCACAACTATTATTTATATAAGTTCTCTTCAGTATCTCTCACAAATATAGATACTGCATAGTTCACAACTGCTGTACTCACAGGAATCATAGATATTATGGACTACAAGTGAGCTAACTGACTTTCCCAATAAGATCTTGAATCTGACGATGCCAAAACAAGATAAATAATCCAAACAAGCGTTAATGATTTCTCTTAGCCAAAAATAAAACCAATAAAAACCTCAAACAAACAATAAGAAACAATCATAAAAGGAACAAACCAAAAAATTCAAAGCCATAAAGCAAAACTTAATTGTCTTAGCTATAGACCCTGGCCAACTATTAGGTATGGCCATGCCATCCATTCAAGGAGAAACAGCAGAAAGAGGAGTTCCAGCTTAATCAATCACACTCTCGGCGCTTTCTCAAAAAGTTGCAAATAGAGATACCATTTGACCCAGCAATTCCACTACTGGGAATATACCCTGAAGAGACCATAGCTGACATCCAAGCAGATATATGCACACCCATGTTTATTGCAGCTTTGTTCACAATAGCAAGGAGTTGGAAACAACCTAAGTGCCCATCAACAAACGAATGGCTAGAGAAGCTGTGGTATATTCGCACAATGGAATACTATGCTGCATTAAAAAACAAGGAACTCATGCAATATTATTCAAAATGGTTGACTCTGGAGAACATTATGCTGAGTGAAATATCCCAGTCACAAAAGGACAAATATTACATGATGCCACTGTTGTAGAATGGGACTGTCCTTGGGGTTGGGGAGAGACTGAGTAAGATGGGTTCAATAATGTATACTGCACTGAAACAGAGGAGGGAGAGAACCGTTTAAAAGAGAGATATAACTGGGTATTTCTGTCATCACAGGAGACTAGAGCGAGGGCTACATGGTGGAGGGGACCTGGGGGAGGGTTTGTAAAACAATGAAAGAATCTTTTCTTTTACTTTTCCATAATTTTTGGACTCATGTACTTATAACTTGTTAGTCAAATTTGTGTCTTCTAGGTTGCAACACCCCCATGATACATCTATGTATGATATGAACATGTACAGCCAAGCACAATCAATAAGAGTGCATCTAAATTCCAAAATCAATCTCCATAATAGTCTATGTGTTTCCTACTGCCAAAGGGGCCCTTTAGAGCAGTGAGAGAAGATCTTCACCCTGAAACCCACAGCGTCCCTTTTCAGCAGGAAGTAGCTAAGAGAATACGCATCCCCTTTTCCTTATGACTCAGGGTGAAGTCTCTCTCAGGGAGGAGTGATAGGGAATGGCAAAGGACACACTGACAAAGAAGATTAATCAGAACTGGCTTTGACAAGCACTGTGGCATTTGGACAAGAACAAACTGGGAGGAGGGTAGAGAGAATAGTGCAACAATGAATGAGTGGAAGTCCAAAATCTCTGTAAATGTTTATGAAAATTAATAAAATATAATTATAGAAAAAAAATCAATCACACTCTCTAGGGGAGAAGACTCTCAAATCATATTCCTTGCAGATGATATATTAGTAGCATCATAGCAATAGAAAAAGAGAGATATTTTCCTTAAAGTGTTACACTATTTAACACAGTTTCTGCTTGGGTGACAAATAAGATGGGTCATAGCTGAAACTGGAGTTACTAGTGCCCAACCAATCAGTTCAGTAATCTGAGGTCAATTAGCATTTCGGGGACTCAACTCATCCACAAAGGGCAAAGTCTTGAATTGGATGAACATTTTTCCTTTCTCTGCATCATCAATTATGCTAGCTTTTCATTTCTGCTCAATTCCCTATCTCCTCAATCCTTTGTTAGCAATTAAGATTTTCATTTTTCAGTATAATTTTCAATTTTGGATATAATCTAATCAGACTTTAGAAGGGAAAACATTATCATACAAAATAACATTGAGCCTTGAGACTTGATTAAGCAAAGTGTGTTTTAAAATCTTGTACTCATATAGCATTTTACTACTTGAAATTAAGAACGTTCATAAAGAAACTAAATTAGGGCTAACATTGGGGGAAATTTTATGTCTCTACCATGTTATTGTGGATCCAAAAACCTTTTTTTGTAGAAAAGGGGATTTTTTTTTCATCTCATTTGTCTTTTACTGAGTTTCCTGTTTTCAACCTCATAAAATACTAACATGTATTTTGTGGTTTGAATACTTTAGGAAACAATGTGACAAACTCAGCTAAACATTACTTTTCAAATGTTGCAGAGTAATGTAGTAAAACATAAAACACTGAAAATCCATTTTACATAAGTCTTGCATAATTTTTAATTTTTCTAAATTCTCTTATATAGGAGTATTATAAAGATTGAGTTCTTTTGAAGATTGGGCAATGCTATTTGGAAATCACTATTAATCAAGGGATTTGAATTCTTTCCATGTTTCTGTTTTCAAGTGTGGGATTAAATGACTTAAGACCTTTTTTTTTTCTTTTATCTTCTCTTTCAAATTTCACATGCTTTTGGAATTCCTGGAGATTGTAAAAAGGTTGAATTTTATACATTAGTCTTGTACTAAGTGAAAATTCAACATTAGCTGTTCCTTGTTAAGCTTCTTTTGAGATGGCCTATCCTTGGGTGAGAATGGTGTGTTAAAGTCTCCTACTCCGTTGTGGTGCTGTCTAATTTTCTTCAGTTCTGTTGATAGCTGTTTTATGTATTTAGCAGGTCTATCATTTGGTGCATAGTTGTTGACTAATGTAGCTGTTCTTCATTTTCACATAATAATTTGGTAGCCTAGTGGCAAGAAGCTGCACTCCAATCCCAAATGTTCTCTGTTCAAGTCCAGCAGCTGCTTCTAGGGAGAGGGATGTGCAATCTCCTCCTGTGCGATTAACTGCCTCTTAAAATTCCCCGGAGAGTCAGCCATGGGTCGGTTCTGACTCTATCATACACAACAACAACAACAACAATCTTGATCAAAAGGGTGAATATAGAAAGTAAAATAAAACCCATGGACAAGTAATTTAACTTTTTGATCTTCAGATACCTTATCTGGTAAAACATCTCTGCTATGCCTTTAGAAACTCTCAGGTTCTCAACATAGTTCTAATTCTGCTCACTTGGATAGAGAAGTAGAGGAATCTGGGGACAACCATGGCCTTATCTTTGGATTAACTGGGACATCTATCTCTCAAAAAAAGGGGGGGGGGCAGATTAACCTTTTCTCCATAGTAGGCAGGGGGAGAGATGAATCCTCAAAGGTTTGAATAGAAACACTACCCTGCACATCTATATGTGACAGCCAATGCAAATTCCTACTTTTCTTTAATTGGAATTTATATTAAAACATATTTAAGGTTCGCATTCTTGAACAGATTGTGATCCACCTTCTTTCCGGAGTTTAGGTGAGAGAATAATGCCCAAGAATAATCAAGCATTATGCTTGGGAGATGCTCTTGTGACAGAGTGGTTAAACACTCAGTTGTTATCCAAAAGGATGGTGGTTGAACTCAATCAGCCTCTCTATGGAAGATAGAGCAGTCTGCTCCTGTAAAGATTTATAGCCCTGGAAATCCTATGAGGCATTTCTATTCTTTCACATAGGGTGGTTATGAGTTGGGATGGATACCACAGCAACAGGTTTGGTTTTTGTTAGTATACTTGGGAGACGTTCTGAAGAGTACTGAAGAGTGTGGGTTTTGGAAAGAGACTGCCTGAGTTCAAACCATGGCTCCAGCACAGCTAGTTCTAGGGCTTTCTATGTAACTCAACCTCTTTATTCTTTGACTGTCTCTTCTATAAAAAGGAAAGCAGCATTAACATATAACTCAGAAGACTGTTACATGGACTAAATGTGAAGATGATGTACTTATAGTTGTGGTGTGCATATAATAATCATCCAATGAATACTGGCCAATAATATCACCAACAAGGGTAGGTTAATTACTAAACCATTCTAGTTTATCAAAGTACTCTAAACTCTGTTCATATAAGAAGTATGATCATCAGCAAGTTATAAACCACTGTCTTAGTAACTTAGGTTTAGTAATAGACCCTAATAGAGAAAGATCCTCAACAAGATAGATTTACGACACAGTGACTGTAGCAATGGGCTCAAGTGTGTCAGGGATGGTGAGGTTGGCACAGGATAAGGCAAGGTTCAGATCTATTGTTCATAGCATTGATATGAGTTACAGTCAATTCAATGACACAACTTGAAAGAACTGGTCTGTGTAATTTCTACCAGTGACTGAGAATGAAATAAAACTGCACTGTGATATTTGATAATTTTTGACATACAAACCCAGCAGTTTAATATGCTGCAACTTGTTCTATGCCTTCCTCTTTGCTTTGGCTAACACAAAAATTGTATCTAAATTTAATGACTCGACAATTTTAACTATGGGAGTAGTTTCAATTAGCATCCTTTCTTATCAGTCTTTGGTTATTTACATTTTAATAGTTTGAAGTTAAAAGCTTTCTCAAATATTTTTAGAATACACTAGTGTATATATGAAAACATTCTTTTCTATGTATGAAAGTTACTAGAAAGGTAATGATAATGTACATCAAAGTACTTGTCACATAAATTCTAATAAATTTGAACCCACTGACTTTAATGCTCAGAGAATGTCTGTATATCTTTTAACAGGTGTATTTCCTTTTAGATTTCTTCCTAAATAGAAATCTCAACATACAAATTCTAAGACTCGAAGACACGCTGGTGACCAACTCTTCCTTTACCTTTGGCCCATGCCTTAAGAATGAGACGGCAGATCCTAGAATCTTTTCATGCCTTACATCTAACGTCCTCCGATCATGCTATCCTCTTGATGTGGAATGCTCATACCCACTATTCTGCCTCAATAAACCTTTCTTCTGTTTAAGATTCAGCTCAAACACTCCTTTAAAACAGCTCTCCCAGAAGAAAACAATCACCTGAATGAGTATGTTTTCTTCTCAAATAAATCCTTCTCTCTTATCTGTAATTTCTCTAGTTCATCAGACAGCCTAAGCCAAGAGTCACATTACTTCAATCATGGTGACAGAAAAACACAAATCTCCTTTGACTCAAAAGTAAGGCTAAACACTCCCTTGCACAGAACTGAAGACCCAAATATTAGGTCCAAGACTAACTCAAAAAGCACAAGAAAAGAGAAAAGATATTTCGGAAAAGAGGGTGGAAACATTTTGTAAACCTACCATTTTCTTTAAAGGGTACGTGGGATGAAGAATTTCCAGAACTATGCATAGTCATTCCTGTGATATAAATTACATTATTAGACATTTTATAAAATGATCCGATAATAAACATATAAATAATTTCTGATAAATTAATAAGTTAATAAAACATTAAGACTAATGATATTTATTAGGAAATATTAGGGAAAAAAGAAGAATTCTCAGAATGGGTATATTTACAATTTTTTAAATGCAAGTAAAGCGTATTAACTTGCTTTGCAGGATAAATTTAAGTGCAAATGTATTCTTTCTGACGAATTTGAAATGATCAAACAAATGAGTTTTAAAAGGCCATGTTAAAAGAAAATTCAGTATTTAATAAAAAATGAATAATTTTAATGAAAATCAAATGTAGAAAATAAATTCTATCTATGAGGGACTTTTAGTCTATTTTTTGTTTTGATGAGTTATATTTATGTATGTCTATTTTTGATATGTGATAGAGTCTTATCTCGGGTGGACAAGATCCTTTTTAGTAAAAATAATTCATAATCTCTAAAGAATTCCAGTGTTATAAAAGCATCTCAAAAAAGAATGAAATTTTTAGGCTATTTTCATAGGCTATGAGATTTTTTTTTTCCCCTTAGGCTACTTAGAGCTATCTTATTTTCAATCCACAGAGTTAGCTACTTAAACATTTTGCTTTTAAGTGTTTCAATGGTGGCTGATGATATTATAACTTCTGAAAAGTCAGAAGACTCTAAACTAATAAAATAATGTTGATTTCCGTAAATATTTATCAACAATAGTAGAGTTCTTATTTCACTTCACTTAGTCCATGTATCTCTAATCCAATTATAGGATAGAAAAGAATTATTAATTTCAAGTCATCAGGGCTAAATTATCTAACTTTTGGTAAAACAACAGCAGAAGAGGATTTCCTTGCCTCCATTTGGGCTGTGGTGCACATCTATATGCTTCACTATTACTCTGAAAAACTGACTCCAGTGTATTTCCCTTGGAAGACGCCTAATTCAAGAAATACACATAACTTCTATATGTAATAATTTCTAGTCTAAAGCAAGATTGGAGAACTGAATAAAATACAAATCAACAAAGGACCCTGTCTATCAACAGTAGCACATTTTATAAGAATCATAAAAATATTTTTTAAGAGCAAATTCCATGAAATCACCCAAAACAAAGTTGTTGTTTTTTTTTTTTTTTTAAATAATGCCAGTGTTAACTGGAGTCCATTCACACAGGCTTATAAGGAAAATCCAAAAAGGGGTGACTCAAAGCAACAATACAAGGCTGGCTGTGGTTTCTCATCTATTGTGAAGTACTGGTCTGTGCCATCAAAAAAATAAAAATAATTTTTATATATTTGATGCCATCTAAGTAACCTAAAATTTTATATTTATAATAAATTTTGGCAAGAAGGATGCAGATCCAACAACTATTTGTTTGTTTGTTTTTAAATTATTTATCACTTGATAGCTACCATTATCTCACTCGCTTTTTACTATCAGGCCGAGAAATGGAAGAAAGAAGCTTGTTCATGCTGACCTATACCATATGCGTGACCAGGGTCTTCAGTAGATGAGTCTGATTCATGTTTCCTCCTTTCAGGACTTCTACTTAAACTTGCAACAGACTTTGAACTAAAGTGGGGAACAAGGAAGGTAGGAGGGGAAGTGTCAATGAAAAAAAAAATATGGGGAAAATAATAAGATGTCAAACAAAAAATTAAATGTATGAAATGTAGAATTTACAAATATGTAGTTTGGGTTATTTAATAATGTTCTTACTTATTAAGTTTTGTGAATCCTGCCAAAGATTCTGTGTCAGATCTTGCCATCTGCTGAAATGGTTTTGCCAACGACTCCTCAAGGATTTGTGGGGATTCGACACTAAGAATGGCATTTTTCCGATGAGGATAGAGAGAAGCCTGGCTGAGATCGTGGTATGATTTACTCATCCCTCTAGGCTTTTCCTCCCAGGAAGCTCTGTCACTCTTCTCTTTTGAACTGCTTTGCCATGGTTGGTAAAGCGACAGCTCTGAGCAGGATAGCCTCTTCAGGATCTCAGCTTGAACTGACACAGGTCGCACGGCCAATTTGTTCAACGTGCTGCTGGCCAAACTGCCAGTGCTGATTGCTCGTCCCATATTAAATCCTCTAACGGACTCTGCTTGGAGATTCAGGCTCCTAAACGAAGCTCTCTCTACAAGGAAACAGGATTGCTTTACATGATGGAAACACTGTAGTACCTTTATGAGAAGCATCATTTTAATAAAGGAAACACGGCATGCAATTTGTAATTATCCAGATTGCCAAGGTAAGCAGGTACCTTTCAAAGCTTGGCATCAAAGAGTTTTCAAAGGTGGTCTGGATCCTGGTTTTCATACCATCTCTCCATCCTTTTGCCTTTCTTACAACCATAGCGGCATTTCCTAGTGATTCTCCCAGCTCTAGTAATAGTTAGGGATTCAGGCTTACTGACCCCAAATTCCCAATCATAGGCTTCAGTCATAAATGCCAAAGATGTGGCAGACATTTTCAGCCCTACTAGCATCTCTTCTAAGTATCAGCAAAGCAAGGATGGGGAGAGGGAGAGAAGAAACCGGAACAGGACTGCAGAGTGAGTACATGCATGAAAAAGCAACCGTTCAGAACAGAGCTGGGTCTAGAGAAGAACAAATTATCATACTTTAAAAGTTTTAGGTTATTTGGTGGTTCCGCAGTTCTGTGGATGGATAAACTAAAAGCCACTGAATTATACTTTAAAGGAATGAGTTCTGTGGTATGTAAATCACATCTCAATAAAGTCAATACAGGATAAAAAAAACAAAAAAGAAAACCAAACACAAAACTTAAAAGCAAATTCTTTCTTTTGGTGTTTCACACTGGTATGCCAGTTTCATATTTCAGCCTTTTTAACATGATTGAATTGACACACAGCAGCATGGGAAAACTAAATATTCTACATTTTTTCTCTTACTTTGGCTTCTATTAACACAATCATAAAGTAGAGGGATCTCTTTATGATTAAATTCCTTTCTCTCCTAAGTAAAAATAAGTTAAGAACTTGATTTAAAATTTCCAAAATGACACTGTTAACCTACAAATCCTAGTATCAATTTTAACTTAAAATGCATAGTTTTTACAGGAGCAAATAACATTTCTATTTTCCTACACTTGGAGAGAGGCAAAAATAAAATACTCTTACACAGAGTCAATTGTCAATAGAATTTTTCACCCTTAAGAATTCATAGATCAAACTTTGACAGGAATAGTGGTAGGTAGTTTACCTATTTTATCAGCACTACCAGGGATTATGCTGTTCAAATGCATTCACAGCATACTCTTGAATTGTTGTTATTGTGTACCTCTGAGTTGGAACTGACCCATAGCTGACCCTCCAGCAGGTTCTCAGAGGTGGTTAATCTGAGAATACTGCCCGTCCTTCTCCGCTCTTAAGTAGGACTTAAAGTATTACCCACAAACACAGGGAACTTATGAACTATTTATCTAGTTTATCTTACTAGCTTTCATCCAGAACAGACTTCAGTACAAATCATCCACACATAAAAATGGACATCCAAATGAGCTTACATTACACGCTAAAACCAGTGCTTTAAACCTAACTCAGAGGCTTGCCAAGTTCCACACTTAAACTGGCAATTCATTCTGCTTCCTCTGTTCCTGTGATTCTGAACTTGGGTGCTTTCATTGTTTTGATTATCTCACTGGACCTAACACGATGTCTTGTGAATACTAAGCGCTCAGTAGCAATTATTAATCTTAGTAAAGTCAATGTCAGGCAATTTAGTTCTTAAAAAAAACATATGAACAAGTACTGAGTTAGGAACTAAGAGGTACTGGTTCCAGCCTAGTTTGACTGACCTTGAACTAGCTATGAGGTTTGATGAAACACTTCTCTCCCCTGAACCTGTGTTTTCATCAACAAAATTTTGGACTTAAAGGCCACATGTAAAGTCTATGTAGCACTGGTATTCTATGATTCCAAAGAAGCAGTATGTGTTTTTCAGCCATCAACATTCTGTGGATGATGTCAGCTATTTCTACTTATAGAGTATATAGTTGGAACTCTTTGATGGTGCAAATGATTATGAACTCCACAAATAACCAAAAAGTGGGCGGTTCAAATTCACCTAAAGAATTCCCAGAAGAAAAAAAAAGGATGTCAATCTTTGAAAGATTACAGCCTTGGCATCCCTGTGATACTGCATTCCACTCTATGACATAAGACATATCTAACTGCCAAAACCAATTTGACAGTAAATAGTTTGATACTTAGTACAGAGTTAAATCAGCAGGTGGGCTGTTACTTCTAATCTGATTCTAAGTGGAAAAGAATTCTATTAAAGATTTTTAAAAAAACTCTGAGAAAGGATATAGCTAATAGCATGTTATTTAAGTTTAAAATGTTTTCACCTATGAATCCCAGGGACAAATCCATGAAAATAGAGTATTTCTATTTCATGGATGAAGAATTTGAAAGTCTTATTTCTTTCCTAGTAGTGGTTATTGTGGTGGTACAAAAGTATGACAATGATAGTAAAAATAAAGGATGAATGCATTTACTGACTATGAACCCATGCCAGGCAATTTTCTAAATGTTCTGCAGTCAAGAATTAATTTTTTCTTCACATTTTTCTTATGCTCTGTTGTTGTATGTCATCAAATTGAAACTGACTCATATCTGACCCTTTTGCAGATATTCAGAGGTTTTAAAATTACATAGGAGTAGACTGCCCATCTTTCTCCCACAGAGCAGTTGGTGTATTCAAACTATGTGCCTAGGGTTGGCAACACAACTTCTTAACACTAGGCCACTAGAGCTCATCTTATAATGTCAGTATTATGGTAATCATTTTACATATGGGGAAACAAAGGCAAAAGTTTGCCAAGGTTCTCAGACATGTAACTAAGAGTTTTTAATTTTGGTGACCATGCTCTTAACAATTCAGCATGATAATAACAACAGAAATGAAGCAATGATATATAGTAGGCACTGAAGATTTTAATATCTGGAGATTATACAAAAAATATTCTGTGTTGTGAGTTTCAGAAGAAGTAAATGAAAGGCCAGTGTAGTTGAGAAGTTGATTATTTCTCAGTATAAAGAATAGTATTCTTTATAAAAAAAAAAAAAAAAAAAAAACCAAAATAGAAACGAACTGAGACTGGAAGAGTGGCTTCATAGGTTTTTTTCTGACTCTTCAATAGACCACATCTCTAACGATATAACCATCAACTGTGCAATTTTAGTTGGTATTATAACATTAACCTAAGAAGGAATGTTGACAGTTCTAATGAGTCTGAGACTTTACTATGCTTTCAAAATAATAAGAGCATATGAATTCTAGAAGAGCAAAGCGGAGAAAGATAAAGAATAACAAGACTATAGCAATGGTGATTACATTTTGGCATGCATAAAAATCCTTACTTAGGATAATGTGTTAAAATGCAGATCCCAGGGACTCAATTCCCAGAGACTGTGCTTCACCATTTAGGGAGGACTGCTGGAATCTTCGTTTTTAATGAGCATATGGCCCCACACCCATACCAATCCTGAAAGGTTTGAAAAATAACCTACTGATAAGATCACATCCAGTCTTATCCTAAAGGTAAAATAGTTCTGTAAAATTTCAGAATGTAGGAAAGTTCAGGTAAGGAATTTAACAAGATTTTGCTACACAAAAAGTCATTAAAGCTAGTCTAATAGTTTTCTTTTTAAAAAATCTAACTCTTTGGAATGTTTCACTTCAGTCTGTAAGAATTTACTATGCAGAACTGGATTTTTGCATAACTTTAATCTGTGCAGTCTTGCAGAGTTAAGTTTAAATTTTTTTTTTTCCTTTCAAAGCTTTTTTTCTTCTTCTACTGCAGTCTTTTCAAAAGACACTGAAACCACCATCTCAACTATTTCTACTGGGTGCTGTAAATATTAATTTCAATCTTAAAATAGAGATGAATTCAGGTAAAATTAACAGGAGGCGGGAAGCTACCATCCACAAAATTGTGATGGCATGCATCCTCACTCGCCTGGGTGCACACACCATTCCTCACCCCTATTTTACCTTCTTTCCCTCACCTGGAAAGTCCTTCAATCCACTTGAATTATTTTTGTCCTTCAAATTCCAATTCAGATTTCACTTCGCAACTACATCAGTCTTTCGTCTACATCTCTTTAAATACAGATCACAGAATATGTTTGCTACAATCTTAGTACTAAAATCTTCAACTTCTTTCTATGTATTATTATTTCATGTATGCTGATGTTATTACCTCTCTAAATTGGGTTTTTTAAGTTTATTAAGGGGGGAGATCATGGATCATATTTTCACATTACTTACATTAGCTAGATTATTGCTAAACACAAAATAGACTTTTCAGCAGGCATCCTGCGACACTGATCTACTGGGTGTTGTCTTCAAAATGAATCTGAAGTTAAAAATCTCAGTTTCACTTGTCACACGTTTATAAACTAGATTGAATCATTTAACAATACATGTCTTGTCATGCTCAAAAGGATGAGAACTTTTCATCATAGGAAGGTTATTTTAAAAATTGGGTGACTAACCATGCATATACTCTATAATCTTACCAATATCCTGTGCATCTTGGTTGCTCTGGCGTGCTCTCATCTGTAGCTGAAACTTATGCTGGGAGGAGCAGAGGTGCAGCAGGTATTGGCACACTCTACTGTTATCTGTCTGGAAGGTGTGCTTTATTCCATCTGATGTGTTTTGCAATGTAATTTTCTTTTTCTACAATATTGAATAGAGGCATAAATTAGAAATTATTTCTGTGAGCTTTTACATGGCTGAATTCTCTGAATTAAGTAGAGACATTATTAATACTTCATATAATTAGGGGCGGGTAATCCTTGATGTTCCTACATATTATTAAAAACAATCCTGTATGATATAGAAATAAATACAATTAATATTCTTGGCAAATTTAGAAATTAAAGCCCAAATCAGATTATAGGACAGACTCAAGCAAGAGAAATGTGACTTTCTTTAATGATATTACTGATGTTTGAGCAACAGCAACATTTTAACAATACAAATGTTTGGAAAAGAAGTGACAAATATTCTATTCTACTCCCTAGAGTAACGGAAGTTGAATAAGAATTATTTATTCATATATAACAATGGTAACAGTTGTAATTCAGTCGAAAAGAATTTGAGTGGCATGAAGTCTGGAACAGTTGATGAAGATGTGGGACTTGAAGAGGTACCAGGTAACATGACTCTGCTAGGTTGAGAGAGGAACTAAGTCAGCATTTAGAGACATGTATCTTGTCACTATCATGGAAAGAAGGAGAATAAAAAATATCAGCCCTGGAATATTTCTTGAAAAGGGGAGGCCTCTTATATAAGGGCATGTCGGTAAGAGGGACCAGTCCTTGGAAAAGGACACCATGCCCGGAAAGGTGGAGGTCAGTGAAAGAGAAGAAGACTCTCAATGAGACGGATTGACACAGTGTCAGTAGTAGTAATGGGCTCAAATATGAGAGATTATGAGAAGGACAGGTCAGGGCTCTGATCCACTGTTCACAGGGTCACTATGAGTCATACTTCACTCAGTAACACCCAACTAAAATTACTTATATAAGACAATAGCCAGAAATTAATTACCACCTATGGAGTGAGGCATGTGAATGATGTACACACCCTGAAAGACTAGCAATTGATTTGTCAAGGATCTATGACTAATGTGCCTGGAGAATTACTTATGTTCCTTAATACTTGGCTATTCCTCCTGCATAAAATGTTCTTTCTACTTTATCAGTCATATCCTTACTTCAAATTATATGCATAAGAAAAAATAAGATTTCACTGACTTAGAACAGGTAATAGAGTATCACCAAATGTCAATCATTTAAGTGCTACCTTCATAATATCTGTTCTTTTTTCTGTATTCATTGTTAAATGGATTTTCATACATGCAGAAATTTATTGAAGGACTTTTAAATGACAACTGTAAACAGAAAACCAGTGCTACTTGTCATATATAGAATCGAGGTATAAAAAGAAATACCATCCAAACAAAATACTATTAAGTTTAGGTTAGCTATTATTGCTAATGAATCCTTTAAAATAAAATTAATCCTTTCTTCATTTAAAATAAAAATCAGTTAGTCATAGGAGTTAAATGTACAGTAATCCCGTATTAGTTTCTTGGCTTCAGCTGTATAATCAGTAACTATTTAAGGAGCCCTGCTGGTGTAGGACACTATTGGTTTGCTAATCAGAAGTTGGTGGTTCAAACCTACTAGCTGCTCTTTACATGTCTCCTTCCTAAAGGTTTATAGCCTTAGAAATCTGTTAGAAGATTGCTAAGAGTTGGAATCAATGTAACAGTAATAGGTTTGGCTTACTTTTGTTCCTGTGTGTGTGTGTGTGTGTGTGTGTGTGTGTGTGTGTGTTTTAGTTACTGCCGAGTCAGAACTGACTCATACATAGCTGACCTCCTAGTGGTTTTCAAAGGCTCTAACAGGGGAGGAGATTGCCCATTGGTCTCTCAAGGAACAGCTAGTAGATTGAAATCATGTGCCTTTTGAGGACTTCTTTTCCTTAACAGACATGCACCTTAACTACTATCACGTAATTAGCCAGGGCACTGAGCTTCACAGTTGTAAAGTTCTCCCACTGACTGAAATATTAATATGAAATATCGACTCTTAGTTATAGTCTATTAGGTCAAAGACCCATGAAACTGCTATCTACAAGAAAACAACACAAAGATTTAGGATAGATCACATATACCTACTCAAAAAAATATATCACAGAACATAGTTCCAATCATTCCCATACATTGTGGTTAAAAAGTTATTCCCCATTGATCTATGCTCTCTAGGAAATGATGGTATGAAACACACTGTGAATGAAGAGAAAATAAACCCACCCACCCTGTACTTAGAAAACAACCTTAAATATAGCACTTAACAAGTCAAGATTCCTTAATAAAAGATTCAGTGCATACTTTAAAAAAATATAGTTTAGAGATGTTCAGTAATGATGAAAAATGACAAAAAAATTAAGATCAAAACAGATGAGCAGGTTTGAGACACATAATAGTATCGGATTTCTCTTTAAGTCTTAAGTGGTGGACAGTACAAGAAATATGCCCAACATAAACTAGTTGTGAGAGATGAGAAGAATGCAGACTAGCTTCTCAATCTCAGAAAATGGGGGGGGGGTGGAGGACAAGGGAAACTGTGTAGGAGAGAAATTCAGGACAAATGCCTGCTGTTAAATAATAGTTTACATTGGATTGTGGTCTTTCTATTAATGGAGATTTAGATCTAATTAACTAGATCAGGGCATGTTCTATATTTGGTGGGGCTGGGATGGGAAATGGTCAAATGACTCAAATCTGTACACATTATCTTTGACGTGTTTTCTCAAAACTGGGTTTAAATTAATGCGAGGTTTTTCTCCAAGATACCTCTTCTAGCAGCATTTCCACTGGGGAAAGTAAATTAATACCAGCTGATCTTCTGGTCCTGACATTCATGGGAGGCGGATGGTGGTCTCAAGCCTTCCTGAGAGAACACATTATTCTATAATAACCATATAGCTACTTCCGGGTTTTATAGGAAACCAATCAACTTAAAGGTTTTTCAGGTTGATGATTTTCTAGAATTAGTCAAGACCCTCATAACCTATCAGCATATCTGGCAAGACTGTATTTCACACCAGACTGCATTTCATTCCAAATATAAACTGAAGTGTGAGTGGTTTCTGGGAACAAAGGTCAGAGTATACCTTTGGCTCAACTCTGGGTAAACCCAACAGCATTTTAAGGTTCAGATATTCCAATTATGTTCAGGACTTAAACATGCTTTTGTTAGGAAGCTATAGTGGCCAAATAGCTAGAGTGGTTCGAATCTATCCGTTGCTACTTTGTGATAAAGATAAATAATTATTTCCCATGTGGGTTACAGCCTCTGAAAACCCCCTTGAGGGTCAGCTATGAGTGAGTTCCAATTCAGTGGCAATTAGTTGAATTGCTGAGTTTATTTTATATAAACATTATTACCTAAAAAAAACATTGTTTCAATCTTATCTCCATAAAGAACATAAAACTGCAAAGTGCAGAAAGCCCTGGGAATATAGTTTATGAAATGCAGTAAATCTCTGGGTCATGGAAATTCAAATACAGCTGCTTTGAGTAAGTTACTATTGAGCAAGACAAGTCTCCCAAGAGCTAAGATAATGATCTCCTCTGAACACTCCAGGAGTTTCTCTATGTGAGAAAGAATTACCTAAGAATACTTTCAGAATTAATAGAAAAGTCAAACTGGTTGTAATTTAACAAAAGTTAACAGCGCATATAACCAGATAGGAATGCAAACTCTTTTTCTAAAATCATTCCCTAAGAAAACAAGAGAGAAACAAAATTCCAATAAGATTCCTAAAATTAAGGAGATAAATAGTATTAAGGTGTAGTAGCCCTACTGAATGATAAGATTTGAAATTTATGTAAGATGAGCCAATTAATATGTTACAATGGCAACAGACAATATTTGTTTTAAAACATAATTTTAAAAAATGATTAAACAAACATACAGAGAAAGAAATCTTCTTGGTTTCCCTCCAGGGAAAGCGAAGGACCAATGTGCGAACTCCATTGTGAACTTCAAATACAAGGACACCTTTAGAGCAGACACCAAGCAGTATTCCTGTTTGGGACTTTTTCTCAGGGAGTACTCGGTGAAAATGAACCCCATATTCTGTCAGTCTTTGGCAAACCTGTTGAAAAAATATAACCATAGCAAGAAACTTCAGTAAAAAGTAACAAAGAAACAGCAATTCCCTGATAATTCAAAGTGAAAATGGATAGTCTTTCAGCAGATGATGCAGGGACCACAAGGTATCTGCAGTTTAAAAAACTAAATGTCAACTCTTATCTCACTTAGTATATGAATATTACCCTCAACATGTACAACAAACTTAAATGTAAGACATAAACCCCATATTCTGTCAGTCTTTGGCAAACCTGTTGAAAAAATATAACCATAGCAAGCATGCACATAGAAGACAGAGGGATAAAGGTCCCCCCAAAGCTGTCCCAGGAAAGAAAGGCCCTGAGGAGATATTTTATAATTGCTACTCCAACTCAAATATCAACCCACTTCACGTACTTTAGGCATGTTGTTGCTGTTAGGTCCCGTTGTGTCGAGTATGACTCATAGTTACCCTGGGAACAACAAACCTGAACTCTGTTCTATCCTGTGCACATGCTGTTAGGAGAAGCTATTTCTTGGAGAGGGACGTCATATTTAGAAAGGTGGAGGGTCAGCAAAAGGGAGGAAGACCCTCAACCAGATGTACTGACACAGTGACTGCTGCAATGGGCTTGAGCATATTGGAAATGATGAGGACGGCACAGGACAGGACAGGGTTCAGATCTGTTGTTCATAGGGTCACTACGAGTTGTACTTGATTCAATGGCACCTAACAACAACCCACCCACTGCAATCAAGTTGATTTAAACTCAGAATTACCCTGTAGGACAGTAAAACTGCCCTATAGCTTTTTCAAAGGCATAAAACGTAAAAGCAGACTGCCTCAGCATTCTTCTGGGCAGCAGCTTGTGGGTTCTAACTGCTGAACGCTAGCAACTGAAGGGACCAAGTAACTTTACTCTTTGGTATTTCCTCAAGAGAAGTGAAAATATATGTTTACCTAAAAATATCTGTGTCCAGAGACATTTTATATTCATCCCCTTAAGAAAGAATTGACATTATTGGGTGGGATGGACTAACATAGTGACTGGGGCATTGGGGTCAGGAGAGTGGAGATGGTGAGGTTGGCAAAGGAGGTTCAACAACAAGGTTCACAGTCATTGTTCATAGGGTTGCTATGAGTCTGTCGGCTCAATGGCATATACTACCACTACCATGGTGGCAAAATTATATGGGAGCTCTGTGGCTTGCTATTGTTGTCAGGTGCCCTTGAATAGGACTCGCAGCAGCTCTATGAACAATCGATTTGAACCCTGTCCTAGGTCCTGTGGCATCTTGACCATCTCAGCTATATTGAGCCCTGGCTGCAGTCCATACTACAGATAGACAATTTATGGATTATCAGTGAATTTTGTTCCTAGGTCCCTTTCTTTAAATCAAATTTGTATATGTCAAAGTAGTTACATGTGGGTTTGTATCAAATAATAGTCAAATGTTTGTTTTTGTAGACAGCACATTTTTCTGTACATAAGAAATAATAAAGAAATAGTTCTAGAAACCCAAAACCTCCTTAGTATAATAATAGAGTAATAATAATGTTCTGATGAATATTGCAAAGCAGTGCTCCTTTGTTAGTACAAGTCACTACATGTGCTTTGAGGTGTTTATCCTAATAGGCATTGTAGTACAAATGTGCATTCAGTGTGACAAAGCCCAATAGACATTATGCAGTATACAACGATACAAGGTTTTAGTTAACAATAAATGAGATGAAATAATGCATAGTTAGAAGCATTTGGCTAGCTATTAGATACATATCCTCCAATACTTCTTGATTACTCTGGAAAAATGTAAAATCCCCCCAAAACCCAAAAATGTCAATTATTTGCAATCTTGTATGCTTACTGACCTTTAGAAATTCCAATTCTGTCTCTTTTTCAGAAGCTCCCACATAGGTATTATGCAATTTGGGTAACTCTTGTTTAATATAGGATAGCTCAAGTTTCTCCATCACTCTGGCAGGCAAATAATGTTCCATTCTAAAATAAGACACACCGTAAACCTAGAAAGGAAAATATTTTTGTAACTGATTCCACTTGCCATGGATAAAAGAGAACCCTCTTCTTCCTTTTTATGAATTTGTGTCTCTGTCTAGGGTAAGAGAGTTCTACTTCTCTTTCTCTTCCTAAGAAACAAGCTTTAAAAGAAATACATCAGTCCTTCTCTTTTATTCAGTGAGGAAGAGTGATCAAATTGAGTAACAAGTTTATGGACACACTGAAATTTAAAGGTCACAGTGAAATGAGACCCTTGAATGTCAATGTGTCCATAAGCTGCAAGGGCCTCTTTCACTATGATCCTTGCATAAGACAATACAAAAACATCATGACATCTCCATGTGCTTCAGAGTAATAGGACTCTGCTGAGGGACTTTAGTGGCTTTTGGAAATGTCTCACCACACCTTTCTTCTGGATTGATGCTCCCTACTGGGTTGAAATCTCTGAGGTTTTGGTTAAAAGCCAAAGACTTAATGATTTGTGTCATGCAAGATCTCTTCAAGTCACTATAAAGTCAGACCCACTGCTGTGGAGCTGATTCCAACTCATGGTGATCCAGCATTGAGATTTTAAGGCTGTGCATCAGGCCTTATGGTTAGAAGTCCAGTACCTAAGGCTTATGCTATAAAGATGAGGCTCATAAGTGGAATAGTACTTGATTCCTCTTAAACTCATTTATATTCAGAAACATTGGGTGTTGTACATCTGTTCCATATTCTGTGAGCTCTGCTAGTTTCTTGGTTCATCACTGAACAGATTAAATGTGGGAGGCATAAAAGATCTCTTTTATCTCCATTTGGCTAGCCATCTTTGTACCTAGTCTCAACCAAAAGCTGGAAGAAAAGAGAGGCAAGTGCTAGATATCTATCAATTTCCCAAATGAGACAATTGAAAAGAGGGGAAAAAAATATGCTGTATAATTGTATACAAACAATGTTACGGGAAACTTATACTTGGACCTGGAGGCAGTTGTCAGAACAGAGCAAGGAAACACTGCATGGTTCAAAATTGGGAAGGGTGTGCACTAGGGATGTGTCCTATCTCCATATCTTTTCAATCTATATGAAGAACAGATTATCTGAGAGTCTGGACTCTATGACGAGAAGTGTAGCATCAGGATTGGAGGTAGGTTCATTAACAATTTGTGTTATGCAAATGACCCAACCCTGCTTGCTGAAACTGAGGAGGATCTGAAGTGTTTGCTGTAGAAGGTCAAAGATTGCAACCTTCAATGTGGATTGAAGCTCAGCGTCAAGAAAATAAAGATTCTCACCACTGGGCCAACTGGCAGCATCATTCATGTTAGATGATGAAGAGATTGAGATTGTTGACAGCTTCAGTTTGCTTGACTCTATAATCAACACTCTTGGTACTAGCAGCCAGGAAATTTAAAGATTAATTACATTGGGAAAGTCTGCTGTTAGAGACCTCTCCAAGGTACGGAGGAGCAACAATGTCAGTCTGGAGACTAAGGTGCGGCTGATACAGGCCATGGTCTTTTCCATTACTTGCTATGCATCAGACAATGACTAGGGATGATAGAAGGAGAGGTGATGCCTTTGAGCTTTGGTGCTGGAGGAAAATATTGAATGTACCATGGACTGCTAGGAAAACAAACAGGTTCGTTCTAGAGAGGGTGAGGCCGGGTTGCTCCTTGGAGGCAAGGATTCTGAAGCTTTGTCTGAAATACTTTAGAAACGTTGCAAGGAGGGACTAGTACTTGGAGAGGGACGTCATGCTTGGGAGAGTGGAGGGACAGGGCAGGAGAGGAAGACCCTCGATGAGATGGATTGATTCGATCACTGAGGTTATGAGGATAGGTGTGTCAGAGACAATAAGATTGGCAAGGGATAGAGCAGGATTTAGGGCTGTTGTACACAGGGTCATTATGAGTCACAAATGACTCAATGGCACATAACAACATGGGGAATTTGGTCATTTAAAGACGCCAAACTAACTAAAAACTCTAGAAGTATTCATCCCATCACATGCAAATTTAGTTCTGGATTGTGCTAGGGATATGCTATATCACATGAAAGTGATCTTGGGGAAGAATATAAACTCTACCTCTGGTTGGTAATCTCCATACTCAGCCTGGAGTGCTAAGGATGCTAACAACACAGAAGTTTCATCATCACAGTGCATTCTCTCCTCCAAGATATCTTTACGCAGCTGAAGATAGAACTGATGGCATGTCAAAGTATGTCTGTAAAATAAATACACACAAATCCTTTAACTTCTGATTTTGAGCCTTGGTTGATTTTAATGACAGGCATATACACTAAATTTCAAAATGGTCATTAAGTTCTGAGTTCTTCTGTATCAAACAATTTAGTGATGATACTAAGTTAACAAATCCAAAGGTCAGGGGCCAAAATAGAAAGTCTGTGCACTCACTGTATCAAACTAACATCATCCATGAAAAACTTAATTCGGAAAAACAGAGTAAAATTAACAGTGGTTTTGCTCTTTTTCTTTGGTTCTTCTTTCCATCCTTCTGGGGCTACTTTGGTTAATTTTAAATCGGGATCAACAAAGAAATACTCATTATCTAAAATAGAGAGAAAAAAACATTCAGATAAATGATTTTTAAAATTAATTGTTTCTCAATTTTTTTATCAACCTTTCATTTATCGTTCGTTCTTCATGGAGAATTTTCATTCTTTCAAACTTTTGTTCTTCACCGAGAAATAACAAGACTGTTAAGCAATATAACAAGGGGCTTTAAGGTACTAGAAGCTAATCTTTTAAGAATAAGGGCCATGAAGTCAAATCAACTTGGATTCAACTCCTGGCCAAATATTTTACTCTCTGTGTGGCACTGAACAAATGATTTAACTTTTACACAAACCATTTTTCTTCTCTGTAGCATCAAATAATGTGTAAAAACTAATTTCCTGCTTTCTATAGTTATTATAATAGATATAGAACACTTAGTAGAAATAAGCACATACTAACATTAAAAAATTATTATAAATGTAAAAAAAAAGCCACCAACATTAGCTCCTAGTTAAATTTTAGATGGAATATGTGTTATTGTTTTACCTTTTATTTTTTTATTAAAAATGTCATCACTTAACATTCACTGACTCCAAATCAAAGGCCATTTACCCAGAATGGTCAAGAAATGAGGTGTGGTAAGGAATTGTACTGACAAAACAAAGGTACACAGTTCAAATCTATCAGCTGCTCCATGAAATTCACTGCTCTGAAAACTGCCGGAGGGTCAGCTATTACTTAGTTCTAGCTTGACAGTATTCTACAACCACAATAATTAAATAAAGGCACTCTGGGAGTGTAGAGTATTGCGTACTATGCTGCTAACCAAATAGTCATGAGTCCAAATTCATCAATGGGAGAAAAATAGTCCCTCTCATTAAGATATATAGCTTCAGAAACTGATAGGGTGGACACTAAGAGTTAGAATGGCTCAGTGGCAATGGGTTTGAAAAGTCATACAGAAGCTCTGATGGCACTGTAGTTAAAGCATTTAACTGTCAAACAAATGGTAAGAACACAACGGTCATTCTGCAGGAGGAAGATGCAATAGTTTGGTTCTGTTAGAAACTCCACGGGGGATTGTAAAATGGTGCAACCACTCTGGAAGGCAGTTTGGCACTTCCTAAAAAAGCTGAACATAGAAATACCATATGACCCGGCTATTCCACTACATGGAATATACCCTGAGAATATGAGAACTGAGGCACAAACTGAGATTTGTACACCAATGTTCACAGCAGCATTATTCACCATTGCAAGAACATGGAAACAGCCCAAATGTCCAACCACAAATGAATGGATTGAGAAATTATGGTACATTCACACAATGGAATACAATGCAGCATGCAGGATCAGTAACTTTGTAAATTATTACCTAACTTGGGAGGGACTGGAGAGCATTATGCTGAGTGAGCTAACTCAGTCCCACAAGGATAAATATTATATAAAACCCTTATTGTAGAATGAGGATAAGGATCCAGGAGGGGTGGGAGAGGCTGGAAGCAGAGGGATGTGGATGTACAAGGGGAAGGGGGGATTAATCATTGGGTTGGGTTGTACAATTTGATGGGTGGTGGGGTTAGGGAAATTGAAAGAATTTGTTCAAATCTGTATTTGAATTTTGTAAATAAACTAGTAGGAAAAAATATAAATATGAAAAATAAATAAAAATCAACAACAACAAAAGAGGGGGGCAACCAGAATAGGTTTGATGGCAATATAACGTCATTAAATAGAAATTCTAATGGATTAGATACCTTAAGATAGATAGCACGGCATGATTAGTCAAGAGTTCACACTAGTAAAGTGAGAGAGCATTAGAGTACACAGCTGAATACTTTTTGAATGACTCTACACAAATAATTATTATTATTTGAGGAATAAGTATTCAACACACTAGGTTGAAGGAAATACATTTTCTCAAAGTAAGTGCATTACAATCTTGTAATGTTTCAGGGTCATTTGGCAGGAATGTCACCTTTGGGTATTTATTAAGTTTCCAAGAAAAATGTCCAAGGAAATAAAAAATTAAATGCCCAACAGTAATTTGAAAATATAAAGATTTATTAAAGAGAAGACCAACTCCAAAGGGCTCCTTGCACCTGCGACTACTATAATTAAGAAGGAAGGATTTCAAAGGAAGTTGTGCTCAGAGAACACCGTGACTGCTGCCCTTCTGGAGTTCAACACTTGTTAAGTTTAAAATAATATATGAAATGACTTCTTTCCAGTCAGCAACTGACAGCATTCTGAAAAAAATACTGTGTACTTCTAGGACAGTAAGACAAAGGATGTGGAAAATGGGTGAAAGGACCCTACTAAAAATTCTAAACTATATTGTTCTTGTTAGGTGCTGAGAAGTTAAGAATGACTCATAGTGACCCAAGAACAAAAGATTTGAACCCTGTTCTATCCTGTGCCATCCTCATACTACCTGACACACAGACACCACTGCAGTAGACACCGTGTCCATCTACCTGGTTGAGGGTCTTCCTCTCCTTCGCTGACCCTCCACCCTTCCCAGCATCATGTCTTCTCCAAGGAATAGCCCACCCAGACAACATGCCCAAAGTATGTGAGGTAAAGTCTCATCATTCTTGCTTCCGAAGAACATTCTGGATGTACCCATTCCAAGACATATCTGTTTATTATCTTGGCTGTCCATGAGATGTTCAGTGCTCTCTTCCAACATCACAGCTCAAAGGCATCAATTCTTTCCTGGCATCCTTATACACTGTCAAGCTCTGAGATGCATAGCAAGTTACTGGAAAGACTATGGCCTGAATCAGATGCACCTTAGTTTTCAAACTGACATCATTACTCCTCAATAATTTGGAGAGGTCCCTAACTGCAGATTTCCCCATTATATTAGCAGGATACTAATTTCTCTAGTAAATATGTATATAATTAACAATATCATTTCTTAAATGACCAACAAAACAACACTGACTCTAGTGGCTTAGTCTGGTGGGAGGTGGCACCTCTCTGATGGTTCAAATCCACCATTAGTTCCTCAGGAGAAAGATGGACAATCTCCTCCTGTGCAAGTTAAAGCCTCACAAAACCCCACTAAAGGGACAGTTATGAGTTGGAATGTATGCAAATAACAACATAATAGTCAATAAAATATAATAAACATCTAGTTCTATACTACAAAGAACAAAGAAAAAACCTTCATAGTCAGGGATAGAAGAAGCTTAGAAAATATAATTATAAAATATATCTATTAGGACAATGAACCTGGTGGGAGATGGGCATTATTAACACACTAATACAACTCCATGCTATTTATCCATTTAATTAGTATTTTGCAAAATGAGATCAGGCAAGAGAGTAACAATACAGGAACTCAGCTTCTTGCTAAATTTCTGTACTGTACCCCAAATTTAAAATGTTTTCATACCTTTGAGGGTTGCTAAAGAAAACAAATGATGCTCCACTAAGCCAATATGGGCCACAACCATATCAAACACATCTTTACATATAGTTTTGGTATCGCAGATCACTTCCAGTTTCTGTCCATTCAAAAGCATTATGTTTACTTTTCTCCGGCTATCCTCATTCTTCCCCTTCTTGGTCTAAAATGGAAAGACATGAGTGAAATCTATTAAAGAATAATTGTAACTGGTGTGAAATATCTTTTTCCAGCAATTAATGAAATTCACTAAGAGTGAGGCAAATTGGTTGTATTACTTACAAGAATAGATGGTGGCAAATCCAAAGATATAATTGGCTCCACTGTCATTTTCACAAACTCAGGGCCAAAGAAATTCTGCAAATTACACAAGTAGGATTAATAGCTTTTAGAGTTTGTCTTAGCTCTTTCTTTAAAAGGAATATGATAATGATGATGATAATAACACATTTATCATAAAGCCATTAGATAAAATAGCTAAAAACATGTAGAAATTTTTATAGTATATTTTAGAAACAGGAATGAATTATATCTTAAGTTTGTGTAGAACTTAGTTTCATTTTATATCAGTGATAAGGAATACAATGCTTTGCTTTATATTGTTCATTAAAAAGTAGTTAACTAGTTAAGCAAGTTATGAAGCTCTTATTTGGCTTGATAATGCTAACATGTGATATGATTAAAAGGAATCCCATTGTTTTTGAGGGAGTTCTGGTGACTAAGTTGTTAAGAATTGTGCTGCCAACCCAATTCTATTATGGTCGTATCCATGAATTGCTCTGTGGGAGAATTATGGGCAATCTCCTACCGTGAAATTTATTACCAAGAAAACCTGCTGGAGGATCAGCTATAGTTCGGTTGTGACTTGACAGTACACAACAACAACGTTATTAGAGCAGCTATTATCCAGTCTCTCCCAAGATAGGTGACAACTAAAGGACAAATGTACTTTGTGACAATAAAATATGTATATCCCTTTGTAACCATGTTCTTAAGATTCTGTGACTGTTCATTTGAAATAGTGATTAACTAAGGGTTAGGCCTAAATGAGTAAGGCTTAACCAGAAGCTGAAATGAAGGCACTTTGAACCCATCCTGAGGTACCTTCAAATGCAGGTCAAGAGATATATTTTGAAAAGTCATAGCGTGAAAACTTTAGGTACCATATGGAATCATTGTAAGTTGGAATCAACACAAAGGCAACAAAAAATAATGATGGGTATCACACAGTTTGTTACCCCTGATTGTAACCCCTATCAAGAAATGAAAACAGAGACACAAGAGAATGAGAGAGGTCTGCACTCTGGATTTAGGACTCCTCAGTTTACTTTTACTACATAATTTCAGGTCCTATAAAGAGGCTTCGGCAAAGAGGAAAAATTTTATTTTGGAGGTAATTTTAAGATGTTGTACTTCAGGTTGGAACATAGCATTGATTGAAGGATTATGTTTATTTAAATGGACAAAAGTCAAGTAAAAGCAGGACAAATCTCAAGGACAGAGGCAATTGGGGAGGGGGGGTGAGCATACTTTTGAGTTTGAAATAGCTGGGATTAATGGAGGTTTATTTTTGTTGGTTTCTTATTTGCCATTGGCTGTAGAGCTCACTTGGTTGCCTAGTGTGAGAATTCTATCTAGTTAACTGTGTGGAACATGTAAAAAAACTCCATTTCGTAATAGTTTAGCATTAAGAGTTTGTTAATACTCAACAAGCCAACTAGGTACATTTTAAGTAACATTAGAAATAGAGTAGAAACAATGAAAATGGTCTGCCAGGTGAAATACATAGTTAAGATCAACATAGATCAATTAAGACAACAGGACATGATCAAGTTAAAATGCATGTAGCTAAAGAGAAATTGGTGAAGAAAGTAAATAAAAATTTATGTTTTGTGGAAGATTAATTTAATTGTGAAATTGTTCTTTCACATACTTCCATATATACTTTTAGCCTCAAAAATACACCGCTTCTATTAAACAGCTAAAAATACATGAAAAATAGAAGAGAAACTTGATAAGTGAGACATCTAAGAAAAAAATACTGATGTTTATCAAAAGATTTTACAACAAAAGTGAAAAAAAAGGGAATCTATAAACTGGAAAAATTTTTGGTAATAATATATATGACAAAGATTTAAGTCCTAAAAGATATAGATAACTTTTAAAACCTCAACAACAAAATTTCTAATAATCTGATTAAAAATTGACACAAAGCATGAGCAATACATCACGAACAACAGCACTGGGGAAGCTAATAATAAACATGTGACGAGAGGCTCATAATCATTAGCCATTCTCTCTCATTGCTGAGTTCTAACTAATAGATGACCCCTCTCTTTTGGTTTCTGAAGCTGCAAATCACATGGGAAGAGGTCGTTCATCTTTCACCTACACACCAGCTGGTGGAGTCAAGAGGGTCAAGAAGCATAGCCTTTTGGTTAGCCAGGCAACTCTGCGGACTATGCCAGCAGAGCTCCCTCAGGAACCTTTTCATAAAGGAAAACTAAATAACAATGACATTATATTTCACAACTATAAAAAGTGGCACTAATAAACATAAAGCAACAAATGCTGGTGAGGCTGCAGGAAGACTAGAACTCATACACTGCTGATGTGATTCCTAACTGGTATCATCACTATGGAAAACAATATGGCACCTTCTCAAAAGAGCAAGACATGGAAATACTTTATGATCTAGCAATCTCATTCAAAAAGTATATAAGTGAGACAAGTAAAATAGGCTTGCCTAGGTCCACTGCAGTATTATCCCTAATAGCAAAAGCATAGAAACAACCTAAGTGCCCATCAGTGGATAATAAATGGATAAACAAAATACGGTGCAGAAAGAAAATGGAATACTACACAATAATAAAGAATAATAATAAATCCATTATGCAGGAAAGATGAGTCTGGAAGCCATAATGCAGAGTGAAGTCAGTTAAGCATAAAAGGACAAATGTTGTTGTTGTTGTTGTTGTTATGTGCCGTTGAGTCGCCTGCGACTCATAGCAACCCTATGTACAACAGCCCTAAACTCCACTTTGTCCTGTGCCAATCGCACTGTCTCTGACACTCCCATCCCAATTATCCCAGTCACTGAATCAATCCACCTCATAGAGGGCCTTCCTCTCCTGCGCCGTCCCTCCACCCTCCCAAGCATGATGTCCCTCTCTAAGGACAGGTCTCTCCTCACAACATGTCCAAAGTAAGTTAGACAGAGCCTCAGAATCCTTGCCTCCAAGGAGCCACCCGGTTTAACCCTCTCCAGGACAAATCTGTTTGTTTTCCTAGCAGTCCATGGTATTCTCAATACTCTTCTCCAGCACCACAGCTCAAAGGCATCAATTCTCCTTCTATCCTCCCTGGTCATTGTCCAAAGCTGTTTTTTGATGGTTACTAGGGATGGAACAGGGAGGAAGAAGCAGTCATTTATTATTAGATAATAAGCAGGTGATAATTCTGGTGATATGAATGTCCACACACAATATTAAAGATACAATTATTAGTATCTTCCAACAGGAGCAAAGGGGAGTGAAGAAAACTCAAGAACGGAATTAGTCCACAGGATTACTAGCCCATGCAATGAACCATAACTTCTTCTGGTCTGACACCATGGAAACTAGATGGTGTTCAGTTATCATTACTGACTGTTCTGACAAGCTTCTTTTCAGATAGAATAAAAACTGTCCTGTCCTCTTCGAGGGTGAAAAAAAATTTCTGTGGTTCTTTAATGACTGTTTATTCACATTATCTAGTTGTTGATAAAGTATGTTGCTAATTGTGCTGAAAATTGCCAGAAAGTGAATGCTGAAGAAAAAAATTACAGGCATTTTAGTAGGATGGCATAAAGATCCAGTGGGGACCTGAAAAGGCAGGGTAATTGTGGGCATGGATTAATGGTGATTAATTTTATTAAACACAATGTATGAGAAAGATCTATGAAACACAATGTGAATAGAGGAATGTGTGAAACACAATGTATATAAATGAAACACAATGTATACAAATTTTGCATGCAAACCAACATAAAAGTAACTTTTTTAAAAAGGACAATTATCATATTAATGTCTGCTCAGTCAGTGCTTTAGAGCTGATTCCAACTCATACTGACCTTGTAGGAAAGAGGAGAATTGCCTCATATATTTCCCAAGGTTTTAAATCTTTACAGAAGCAGTCTGCCACAACTTACTACCACAGAAAGCTGGTGGGTTCAAACTGCTGGTCTTTTAGCTAGCAGCCATGCTTTTTAAACACAGCACTGTAAAACACTATCTGTAAGTGTCTAATAAAGCCGATTTCTTAGTGGTAAGGAGTTGCATTGCCAACTCAGAGGCACCCGGTTCATAATTCACCAGATGCTGTGGGACAGGATGGAGGTGGGTAGCGAGAAAGCTGGACAATCTCATCTCATGTGGTTTGCAGCCTCTGAAAACCTGCTGGAAGGTCAGTTACAAGTCAGTTCTGACTCAACAGCACAGAACAACAATAAACCAAAATTCTAGATTAGCATTTCTGAAATTATGGTTGAGGAGAAAACCACGTCTCACTCAGTTATTACACTGGAGGCCTACATTATTTCTTTGGATGATATTCTAAAAAGTGTTTAACTTTAACAAAGGCATTGTTTATATTAAGTGGAATTTCTCCCTTATAGATTAAACAAAAATAAAAACACCTTGCCATCAAGACAGATATGACTTCCAAGCAAGTTTTCAGAGGCTCTAAACTGGACTGGAGACGAATGCCCATCTTTCTCTTATGGAGCAGGTAATAAATTCAAACCACGTGCATTTGGGTTGACAGTGCAATTCCTTAACCAATAAGCAACCAGAGCTAGTAAACTTAGATATTGTTGTTACATGCTGTTGAGTTGGAATCAACTCCCAGCTCACCCTCTAGTGGGTCTTCCAAGGCTATGGATCACATGGGAGAAGAATGTCCATCCTTCTCCTGTGGTGCAGCTGGTGAATTCAAACTGAGTGTCTCTTGCATCTCTTACCTCTGGGCCAACAGAGTTCACCCACTAATTAGGTAGTTGTTGTTTGGTACCATTGTTAGAACTGACCCATACATGACTCTCCAGTGGGTTTTAAAATTAATTGCACAAGAGAAGACTATTTTTCTACCATGGGTCAGCTGGTGTATTTGAATTCCATGCCTTTGGGTTGGCAGCACAACTCCCTATACTCATCAATTTCACATTGTAAAAATTAGTACTGTATTGTTGTTTTTGTTGCAGTTGTGTACCATAGAGTCAGAACTGAACCACAGGTGACCCTTCTGCAGTCTTGAGAGGCTGTTAATTGCATAGGAGGAGACTGCCCATTCTTCTCCCACACAGCACCTGGTGGCCTCAAACCATGTGCCTTTGGGATTGCAGCACAGCTTCCTGCCACTAGGCCACCAGAGCTCCCAGTACCGTATTAGTGGCTTCGAAAATTACATAAAGTCATTTGGTATCATTACGAGGAATGGAACCTAATTTAAATCCAGTTGAAGCCAAAGAACGAGAATTTGATGTAATTTTCACCACTTGAAATGGCTATTTCTCTTTAAAATATTATGAGAGAAATTTGAATTCTACTAATTTATTTAAAGACATTAAAGTATTTGTTTAAGAAATATTTAAATAGTCAAGAAACTATATTGTGTGATAAATTCTCATACTGGAGTGTTTTAAAGATGTTATGAAATAATATGTATATTTTGTGCTTATGTTTCTAAAAATATATTTAAAATTAGGTATTTGAAGAAAAACAAACCCAGCAGCAGAATAAACTTATTTTGAAAGAAATTCTCCATAAAATACAAAACAAAAGCTGTTCCTTTCTGGTTTTGGATGCTGTTAAGAGGATAAATTTATAGAGAGTGTGAGGTAATTTTTACTATAAAGCAATTATTGCCAAAATTCTGGGATGGATAGAGCAGGAGGATGAAACACACAGAACATTCTTGAGCTTCTTATCCAGCTCCAGATCTCTCTATCCTTGATCTTGGTGTGTAGGATAATAAATATTCCATCTATTAAATGATACTTATGAATATATTTATGGATTATCATTATACAATAAATTTCCCTGTAATGTTGAATGGAACGAGTTGACTTTAGGCCACAAAATACAAAGTTAAGATAGACCTGGAGAGATGATAGTCTAGGAAGTTACTTCTATAGGGCCACTCTACTGCCACATAAGATTGCTATGAGTAAGAATTGTCTTGATGGCACAAAACAGCAACAATAGTATTTTAAAATAAAATTTAAGGGGAAAAAACCCCATTAAATACTATTTCAATGTCAACTAATAAAATCTCCATCTCCAATGTAAATTAATAGGAGATGTCAATTATATCTACAAGCAACGTTAGAATATCAATAGTCATTTTATTAGATGTTTTATTGACAGTTAACTGCAAGACCAAGTTCAGGTGCCCTCACGTGAGAATGAACTTACCCGAAATTTTCTTTGGGTCATGGCTGTTTCTAGGGCCATTTCTCTTAAAGGATCCCTGGTGATGTCAAGCATAGAAGCTTTGATGGAATCGCCTGGAAACAGGCTCAGTCGGGACTGTCTAAGGGCCATCCTAGCTTGGAGTTGTAACATTTCTTCTTCTTGTCGCTTTAGCATGATCTCTTGATTAATTATACTGCCTTCTAGGGTTGTTTCGTATTGCCTACTGTACAAAAAAAGAGGAGAAAAGTAAGTATTGGGAAGAAAACAATTTAAGAATAATCAGTTAAAAAAAACCTAAAAAATAAAATAAAATAAAAAAGAATAATCAGTTAAATACTATGTTGTCAGAAGAGGTCAGTCCTTGGAAAAAAGACATTTTGCAGGGAAGGGTGGAGGGTCAGCAAAAAAGAGGAAGACCCTCAACAAGATAGACTGACAGTGACTGTAACAATGAACTCAAACCTATCAGAGATGGTGAGAATGGCTCAGGATAGGGCCAGATTCAGAGCTGTTGTTCATAGGGTATCTATCAGTTGTAGTCACCTAAATGGCACCTAAGAACATCAACCATCTACTCTAGGCTTGATCTGTTGAAGCCAAGCTGCTCTTCTTAATATTCTTCTATGATGATTACATCTCCACTGTCACCGGGCTACTGAACCTGCTACTTCTTCTATCTAGAGTAACACACCTCTGCCTGCTGTATGTATGATTCACTCTCTGACCTCACTATATTTTTTTGTTCAAGTGCTATTTTTTCTTCTCTGATCATCCTATCAGCACAAAACAGAACTAATGTAGCACTTCCACATACTCCTTATATCCTTTATTTTCATATGAAGTACCATAATTATGGGATACTCTATCTCTCCAAAGTTCCTGGAGATACTTTTTCTGTCCTGTTCATAATTGTATCTCCAATGCCTAAAAGTACATGCTAAGTGCTCAGTAAAAATATGTTGAATGAATGATTGAATATGATTTTATGACTCTTCTTCAAATAATGGGAGCCAAGGGTAATAACAAGAATTTGAATCCACACATTTTTTTGTTTTTTTAAATTATTATTAAATTTTATTAGTTTTAATGAACATTTACAGAGATTTTGGGTTTTCATTCATTCATTGTTGCACTGTTTTCTCTACCCTCCTCCCCAGTTCATTCTTCTCCCCACCCCAAATGTCTGTTTTAATTGTCCAGTTGCCACAGTGCTTGTCAAAGCCAGTTCTGATTAATCTCCTTTGTCAGTGTGTCCTTTGCCATTCCCTATCACTCCTCCCTGCGGAGACTTCACCCTGATTCATAAGGGAAAGGGGATGGTGTATTCTCTTAGCTACTTCCTGCTGAAAAGGGACGCTGTGGGTTTCAGGATGAAGATCTTCTCTCACTACTCTAAAGGGTCCCTTTGGCAGTAGGAAACACATAGACTATTAGAATCCACACATTTTTAACTCTAGCAAACATATTCTCTATCTTGCTGAAATTACAGTACAGATACTAACAGGAAGAGTAAACGATAACTATTATTTTATCTTTCCTAAAGCAGTAGCAGGGAGAAATTCACCTAGTCTGAGATAAATAAAATTTGAACAAAAACTTCAGAAAGTCTGGATCATGTGGGACAAATAGATTGGTTTATATCAGGAAAAAATAAATGGTTATCTCATCAAGCAGAAAGGCATAGAGGCAGAGGGAATGTATAAACTGTACTTCAAAGTTAACACATAAAAGGCTTACTCTTTGGAAAACATCTTTGAATACCCTTTCTGGTCACTGAAAGACACTTTTGATAGCTCAGAATCTGAAAATTACTCATTCTTGCAACTGACTCATAGTTTCCTGTTAATCTTCCCCCACTGCCTATGATATAAATCAATGGCATTGTGTGAATCTGTTTTGTCATATCATTCTAACTAATGGGAATGGAAATTTTTATAAAGAAGCATGCAACATGAAAAAATACAGCACTATTTATGGAGCTGACAAATATGTGGCCTAAAGAACAAAGCAAGGCCTGCTCGTTGTGTAGTAGGATGTTAAGGATATTAGCAAAACCTTTGCAGACATTCAGAAAGTTTTGCACTTGAATAAGGAATTTAGACTCTATTTCACAGTTCATGTGAACTTCTGTGAGTAGGAACAGGAAACTGGGCCAGTCAAAAAGAAGCAGAGTTTAACAGCTTATATTAAAATCACATACTTTCTACCACACTTAGGAAAAGAAAAAAACAAACAAAAAAAACCCCAACCACATCCCAGAACCTATATTTAACTCATGGAGCTCTGGTGGCTTCTGAAGTGGTAAGGAGTTGTGCTTCAAAGGCACATGCTTCAAATTCACCAGCTGCTCCTCAGGAGATGGGCAATCATTTCCTGTGAGGTTCACGACCTCTGAAAACTTGCTAGAGGGTCAGCTATAAGTCAGGTATGAATCAGCTCCTACTTGATGGCACATAACAATAACAACAAACCTAATTCAGATGCCATAAACATCATAGCGGGTTTTTCCCTCGAAGACAGATAATTCCTAAACCATGCATGGATTTGATGAACTGGGGGGGTCGGGGTGGGGATGGATGTCAATGTCTCCTTAAAATATAGAACAGTTAAAGCGAACATTCTATTAAAATCTTGAGGGTTTTTTTGTTAAGAAAATGGAAATAAGGCTTAGGAAATAAAAAATTTCATGGGAATATGTGCTTAATAACTAGGGAACCAATAATAATAAACTAATTGTGAGTTAATCAACAATTAAGACAAAATTCCAATGTAATTCCAACTATTCTATCTAATCCTTCTTTCCATCATGCTAATTATATCTGCGGTTTTTTCCCCTCCAAAATAAACAGAAAGAGAAAATGGTTTTCTTTAAATTCTTCCTGAATTCAGCACAAGGCAATTCTATATTTTTTAAATTGCTAAACACCCCCAAATGCTTCATTAACAAAAAGAATATTAAGCACACAGATCTATTTTTATGATTTATACCTCTTCATTCAAAATGATCAAAATGGGGACAACACAGACCAGGGGCCTAATAAGATGCTTATCTTACTATTTCTTATGTAAATGGATACTTACTGAACTTTTTCTTTACAAGAGCCAGTGTAAAAAACAATGTATACGAACTTTGTAATTAAACCAGTATAACATGAAAACATTATTTTTAAAAAATACCACGTTATTTCAAAAGGCATGCGAGAAGGGGAAAATAGAAATAAATGTAATAAAAACAACACCACTAATTAAGGAATAATTTTACTGCAATGCATTTAATTACTTGGAGTCTAAACCCTGGATAAATTGCCCATTTTAATCACATGGCTATGGGTGCCTGGTTTATTAATAGTTTACAGGTGTGAAACAGAGTCGGACAGAATAAATTATCTGAGGGCCAGTTTGTGCTAATTTCTAAATGCTTCTTTACTATACAATTGCATTTAAATTAAATTGTCTGAGACATCCAGTTTAAGATAATTTCTGTAATCTGGGAGTGAAACTTAAAACTCTGACTCTTTAATTTCACACTACAAGTTTCAGATTAATATTTTAGATTGGCTAGCATTATCTTTCACATAAGAAGTTTTTACATGCATGAAAAGGATAGGCACCAATATATTTACTACTGAGGTTTCTCTGTTTAAGCCAAAGCTATAATATCATTATTTTAAGCCTATCATAAGAATGATACCTAATACTTTTAAGAAAGCCAACTATTTTAATACGAAAAAAATACTTTAAACAGCCCAAATTGGCCTTTAAAAAAATCCCAAACAAGATAAGCTCTTTTGAAGCCATAAAATTGTAGTGAATAATTAACTTGAAAAAAAAAATACCACCCCAACCTGTTTAGTATTAACCTATTCGTTATTCATTCAACAAATGAAACACTGTTGCTGGAAGCTTGTTCTCTTAGAAATCAAGCTTTATTATCTTTTTGCAGATTTTTTAATGTCATGCCTTCATCTTCCTAACCATTACTAAGCAATTTTATATTTATGTTGACTATTTGAAATTCAAGTACAAACTAGAAATAATCAGAGCCAATATAGTTACTGAAATATTCCTATACATACAGTCTTCAGATAACAAAGGAGTTCTAAGTCTGCCCTTAAGTCAAATTTGCACATAAATTAGAAAAAGCAGTTATCTAATGTCAGTTAGCTAAATATTCGTCTGAGAGTGAACATTCTATATACAAAATGCACATAGCAAAGCAGCACTTCTTTTTTATTATGAACCTTGAATTGAGTTTTTAATATTATAATCTTTACGGAAATTGGTTCATAATTATGAGATGCATGTACACGTATGTTTATGGCTTTTGCCTTAATTCAAAGTAATTAAAATTCTAAAATTTAAAGTATTAAAATGTCTTCCACAGACCAGATTTTATTTGTGAGATCTTTAGAGGAAGAAAAAAAAAGAGTAAAAGGAGAAAAATAAAATGAAGAAGAAAGATTCCAGTATGTTGTTTCATATTATCAAGAAAGAACCTGCTCATAGCTGACCCTCCTGTGCGTTTTCAGAGACTGTAAATCACACAGGTGAAGACTATTCATATTTTTCTCCCCAGGAGCAGCTGATGGATTTGAACTATATGACTTACAATTAATTGGCAGTGCAACCCATGCCAAAGGGCCACCAGAATCCCCACAGGAAAAAAATCAACAATGACAAATTGTCACTGGAAATATATTATTACTACTCTTTCATATTACCTACCTTGGTCTTTGTGACTGGCCTTGATTTGGGGTTTCATCTACTGGGTGATCACTGCTGGACTCAAATCTCTTTGAAGCTTCACTTCTGCTCACTGATTGTGAAGGAAAAATAATGGCACAAATTCCAGAAATGTGAAAATAGTCGAATGTAAAATTCAAGTATTTAACAGACATACAAGATCATTTTTATAAATCATATTTGAATAACCAAATTAATGGTATGTTTTTAAATCCTTAAATTCTAATCTTTTTTTAAAGCCAATGAATTTTTACTCCTATGATGAAAATGACTACATAGTTGAGGAAATGGCTAATTAAGTTTCTGTAATACTGTAAAACAAATAACTTACAGATTCAGCAATTTAAAAGTTACATAGAATTATTTCCTTTTGAAAACTTATATTTCAGTGTAACTTACATCAAACCACAACTGTAATCGAGGTTTCTTAAAAAAAATATTTTGGTTTTTTCAGATGCCTCTCACCTTGTCTAAAATCCGTTTCAGAGGAAATAATAGATGGACTTTCACTGGAGGTACTAAAGATATCACTGTGGTAAGTTTTGTATCTTCGAACTGGTTCTGAAACAAACATTACAGAGCAAATTTACTAGCTGTTCCACAAAAAATAAAAATGAAATAAAATTTTATATTCAATATTGTGAAACCAGAACCTTTCTTTTACTTTAAACCCGCTTATCACTAGGCTTCATTCAAACAGTGTGATTTCAGTTTTGAGGCAATTTGAGATATTGGCTAAGAGGATGGACTTAGGAAACTGGACTTCCTTATTTTGAGACTTAGCTCTAGTACTTCCTAGATGTGTGACCTTGCTGTGGTGGTGGTTGTTGTGTACCATAGCGTCAGAAGCGACCACTAGCTGACTCTCGAAAGGGTTTTCAGAGGCGATTAATCACACGGGAGGAGATTGCCCATCCTTCTCCCTAGGAGCAGCTAGTGACCTCGAACCATGTAACCAAGTGCCTTAGGGATTGCAGTACAGCTTCTTGCCACTAGGCCACTAGAGCTCCCTAGAAAGTAATTTCATTTCTGTGATAATGAATTTTCTCTAGTTGTAAAATTGATATAATAATAGTGCATTCCTTAGAGGATTGTTGAGAGTATTGATTAAATTAATATATGCAAAATTAAATCATAACTAGCTATTATCAAGTTAATTCCAGGACAGAGCAGGGTAACACTGCATGGTTCAAAATTGGGAAGGGTGTACGCCAGGGATGTGTCCTGTCTCCATACCTTTTCAACCTGCATGCAGAGTAGATTATCCGAGAGGCTGGGCTCTATGAGGAGAAGCGTGGCGTTAGGATTGGTGGACGATCTATCAACAATCTGCGTTATGCAGATGACACAACCCTGCTCGCTGAAACTGAGGAGGACCTCATGCACTTACTGCAGAGGGTCAAGGACTGCAGCCTTCAATATGGACTGAGGCTCAATGTCCAGAAGACAAAGATTCTCACCACTGGACCAATCGGTAGCATCAGGATGGATAGTGAAGAGATTGAGATTGTTCACAGCTTCAGTTTGCTCGGCTCCACGGTGAACACTCTTGGCACCAGTAGCCAGGAAATCAAAAAACGTACTGTGATGGGAAAGTCTGCAGTTAGGGACCTCTCTAAAGTACTCAAGAGCAACGGTGTCTCTCTGGAGACTAAGGTGCGCCTGATACAGGCCATGGTTTTTGCAATCACTTGTTATGCATCAGAGAGTTGGACAATGACTAGGGAGGACAGAAGGAGAATTGACGCCTTTGAACTGTGGTGCTGGAGAAGAGTACTGAATGTACCATGGACTGCCAAGAAAACAAATAGATTCATCCTAGAGAGGGTTAAACCAGGCTGCTCCTTGGAGGCAAGGATTCTGGGGCTTCGCCTGACATACTTTGAACATGTTGTAAGGAGAGACAGGTCTTTGGAGAGGGACATCATGCTGGGCAGAGTGGAGGGACAGCGCAGGAGGGGAAGACCCTCTATGAGGTGGATTGATTCAGTGACTGGGGTAATCGGGATGGGTGTGTCAGAGGCAATGAGATTGGCACAGGATAGAGCAGGGTTTAGGGCTGTTGTACATGGGGTCGCTATGAGTCGCAAACGACTCGACGGCACATAATAACAAACGACAACATGTGTCAATAGAATTATGCTTTGTATAGTTCTCAAGGCTCATTTGTCTAAAGTTGACCACCAAGCTTTTCTTTCAAGACTTTTGAGAACAGTGGATTCTATGTGATACTACTATCATGTAAAGAACCTTCAGGGATAGTGGTTAAAACACTTAGCTGCTAACTAAAAGGTCAGCAATTTTACTTTGCTCTTACCTTACCTTATTTTTATTTATTATGATTTAAATGAGTTTACTAAGCATATCTATTTTCATTCAACCATTCATGTACAGTATAGTGTACTGCTGTTGTTGCTACTAAGTGTCATCAAGTTGTAGTCGAGTCATAACGACTCCATGAACGAAAGACCTGAACACTTGTATAACTTTCATCATTTCTCAATGTTCACTGTTTCCAGAGGCACTTAGTAATTCTAATTTATTAATGTAATCACTTCTCTTACTCCCACCCTATAATACATATTCCTATTAATAGTTCAGTTTGCACATTCATGCTTTCAGAGCTTTATCCTCGGACCAACACTTTTTTTTTTTTCTTTATATGGTTGATGTGTATCTCTTCGGTTTACTGGTCACCTTTTATCTATTGCTTGGCTGACAGAGGAGCCATGGGAGTGAGTTTTCTTCTAGACTTGAAGGATTACTAAGGGCCATAGTCTCAGGTGTTCCAGCATTAGAAGGAGTAAGACAGAAGGACTAATGGAAATAAGAATCACAGGGAAGAAATAGGAAAAGTGAAATTACATTGTGAGTTTGCAATTAATGCTTTTGGACAGGGAGCCAATGAATTTTATGTGTTTTTGTTTGTTTCTTGTTTTTCTGGTTGTTGGTTTTGTGTTTTGATTGGGTTTTTCCCCCCATTTCCCATTTTGTTCCAAGTTTTTTTCCACCCTATCCATGATATTCTATCTGGCCAGGTGTAGCAGCCAGGCATCAGCTGGTTCTTCTGTTCTCATGAGGTTCTCCTGGTCCACTAGTCCTTTGAACTATTTCGGCACAACTTTGCTTCTCTTCTTCTACTTTGTCTGGACAAGGAGAAACACTTGTTACATCCTAGATGGCTGCCTGCATGCTTTTAAGACTTTAGTCACTACTCCCTGAAGTGGAATGTAGAACACTATCTTTGTGGATGACACTGGCCAGTTGAAATTCATCAATTTGAGCTCACCAGTTGCTCAAGTAGTTTGCTTATTATGTATCAAATTCTGCATTAGATGCTATAAAAGCCAAAATAAAATAATAAATCCATTGCTACTGAGTTGATTCTGACTCATATCACCTGATAAGACAGAACAGAATTGCCCCACAGAGTTTTCTAGACTGTAGGCCCGTAGAGGACCTGACTGCCACATCTTTCTCGCATGGATCAGCTAATAAGTTCAAGTCACTGATCTTTTAGTTAGCAGCTAAGTGCATTAAGCACTGCACCACATGAGGTCCAAAAGTGCTATGTTGTTGTTGTTGTTATTGTTATTCTTCTTTGGTGTCAGAACTAACGCTTCTTATCAGTATGCCATCTGAGTTCACAGATGCTGGAAGGGATAGGAACTGCAATCCCACAGTCTCAAACTCAAAAAACTTCAAAAGAAGATAGGGCAAATATGCAAATACTGTATAATTAAGGACAGGAAGTTTAGTTATTATAGAATAATATGTATCATGGGAGGGATGCTGCCAGGATTACACAGAACATACCCTACACAGGGAAGTGACCTTGGAGGCAAATTTGGACTAAAATACACATTCTGCCTTGCTAATATTTGTGCTTCGCCCTCTGTTTTTCATTCCCACTGTTACTCTGATTGTTGTAGTGTGCCACGGAGTCAGAAGTGACTCCTAGTTGACCTTCCAGAAGGTTTTCAGAGGGAGTAAATCTCACAAGATGGGGAGATGCTCATCTCCTATAGAACAGCTGATATAGTCGAACCATGTGCCTTAACGAATGCTGCACATCTTGTTATAACTAGGCCACCACTGTTGTGGTTATGTGCCATTAAGCTGACTATGACTCATAGTGCCCCTATGAAAAATAGTTCCCAATCCTGATACACCCCATTACCCCAGTCACTGTGTCAATCCATCTCAACCAGTATCTTCATCTCCTAAGCTGCCCATCCACCCTTCCAAGAAAAATATACTTCTCCAACGACTGTTACCTCTTGGTAACATACCCAGAGTATGTGAGATGAAGTTTCAAATCCCTAGCCTCCAAAGAGCAACCTGGTTTCACCCTTTCGAGGACAGATCTATATGTTCTCCTGGCAGTCTATGGTATGCTCAATATTCTTCTCCAGCACCAGAACTCAAAGGCATCAATTCTTCTGTCATCCTTAGTCATCTTCTAGCTCTCTGCTACATAGCAAGTAATTGCAAAGACCATGGCCTGGATTAGGTGCACCTCAATGTTTAGAATGACATTGTTGCTCTTTAGCACATTATAGATCACCATTAATTTCATGCTTAGAATACTGTATAGGCTTTCTGTTCTCCAGTCTTACTCTTCTCATTGTACTTCTCACTACAGAGAGGAAAATTTACAGAAATGAAAATCTGAGCATCTCACTGTATTTCTTAAACCCTTTCACACTGAAATCTGAAGGTACTAAAAAAACATTTTAGCTTATTATTTAAGGTGACATTACTTTTCTCAATGGCTCTTTGTATGAAACTATAGGTTTAAAAATGTCATAAGTCAATCCAGGCTAAACCTCTGCCCTCAAGGCTCATTGCTATCCACATTCTCAAACATATTAAATTTAAATCATTAAATTTGCAGATAACAAAAATTAGGAGCTTCTTGAGTAGATTCTCTTTTTTCCATTAAGAGGAATCTCTCTTCTCTACAAAAGTTTTCATGATTATCTGAAGGTTGATGGTTGATGTAAACACCACAATTAATATTTCCTCCTGCATAACTCAGCAACTTCAACTACTAATTGAGCTCTCTTTACTTGTGTTTCTCTACACAAATTTAAAGACCTCTGACCAAATTGGTTTTTGTGTTTGTAGTTTGTGATTTGTTGGTTTGGTGTTTGGGGTGTTTTTTTCTTTTTTTTTTTCATTTTAGATGTATTTCTAGCATCTAGAAAGTAAATAACTGTGCTTTTGTCGTTGTTATGTGCTGTCGAGTCAACTATGACTCACATCAACCTTATGAACAACAGATCCGCACCTTGTCCTATCCAGAGCCATCTTCTCCATCTCCAATATATTTGATCCCATTGCTACAGCCCCTATGCCATTCCATCTCCTTGAGGGTCTTCCTCTCTTTTGTTGATACATACAGAGCTAACACAAAATAAATACGGTTTAAGTGAATGTGAATGGATGAAAGAATAAATGAATATAAGTTAGGGAGCACTGGTGGCCTAGTGATAAGAAGCTGCACTGTAATCCCAAAGGCATGTGGTTCAAATCCACCAGCTACACTGAGGAAAAAAGATGGGCCTCCAAAAACCAGCCGGAAGATCAGCTATTGGTCTGTTCCAACTCAATGGTACACAACAACAACATCGAGTTCACAGTGATGAACTTTCAAGAACTATTTTCACTACAAAAGCATCTAAGACACTAAAATCAGAGGATTAAAAAAGAACTAAGCAATACAACTTGTGAGAAAAAGTATATTGTTGTTGTACAACTTGTGAGAAAAAGTATATTACTCTTTCAAAAAGTGAGTTTGAGAAATGAAAAACTAGACTGACAGAGCATCTTTTTCACTTTGTAGAATGAGCACAATTTTATAAAGTAGATAATAATAAGTATCTAGAATAGGGGAATTGAAGTTGCATGTGATAGCAGTGGTCACAGGAAAAGTGGTAGGAAAATGCTGAAAGAGAGAAGAAACATGGGAAGATTATGTTCGCAAAGGAAAGGATTTTCTTTTTAAGATAAAGAAATGACAGAAGATACAGGTGAAGATACAGAAATGAAAATCCTGTGTTTTTTCTGTTGGGTTATAAAAAGGGCAGGGCCTCCAGGAAACCTGAGAGATGGAGGTCTAGGTGGGGCTGAGAGCTTGAGAAGAGTAATGAAGTTCTGAAATACAGCTATAAAGATCGTGAAGAGCCAGCCAACAAAAACCAAATGAAATCCTGACATGACCACAAGGCTTTGGAATCCATGGAATCAATCAGAGTGGTTTTGTGGTGCTTTTATTTTGCCACTAGAGAAAGCATACCATGAGAAATACCCTTAAGAGTGGAGGCGGGTGTATGTATTAAAGCAGAAGATCAAGGTGTTTGAGAGATTGTGTTTTACAAGTTTGCAAAGGTAAAGACAGAGCGTTCATGCAATAGAGATTTTTTTAAAGAATTATGAATAAATTAATTAACTAATCACATGACCATGATAAAAGCCAGGCTTGTGAAAGCAGCCTTGGGTGGATGGACTGGAAGAAGGGAACAGTCGAGGGACAAGTGGCCATGAACCTGATGGAGAAATGAACTGTGCCTATAATAACAGTGCTCGCCTAAATACAGCAGATACTTAGCAGACTCTAACATACTATAATAAATCATTACAATAGACTTGAAAAATAAAATATTTAGTAAAGTTTTTAAAAATAATTAGTCATCACAGGAAAGTCTTATGATCAAATAATATTTTTTTACAAAAATCCTCTGGTTTAATATCAGTGTCTTTGAATAGATTTTGTAAGCCTTCAAACAATATTTTTTCCCCATTTTAAACTACTTTAAATGTAATGAATAAAGTACATTGTCTACAAATTAAACAATTAGTTAAAAGAAGTGCCAATGTTTTACAAAGGGACTGACATCAGGGTTGAGGGAAGACAAAAAAGGAGGGGAGGAATGATGTATATTCCTTTGAAACAGATGAGGGAGAGAACTGTTTAAAAGGGACATATGAATGGGTATTCTTGTCATTACCGAAATCCAGAGTGAAGGCTGCATAGTGAAGTAGACTTGGGGGGAGGGATTGGATAACAATGAAAGAGTTTTTCTTTTCAAGGAGAAGAGTGAATTGGGGGGAGGGGATAGGTAGGGGGGAAAGTGCAACAATGAATGACTGGAAACCCCCAGTCTCTGTAAACTTTCATTAAAATTAATAATAATAATGAAAAGCAAACCCCAAAAAAACCCTGTTAAATCAGTAAACAGATAGGTACCAAAGTAAGAATTATGTTTATATACAACATTTATTGCTATTGGATGTTTAAATAATGTCTTTGAGAATATAAATAAACTAAATACAGATAAAAAAAAGAACAATGGTGCAAGAGGGAGCTATGTTGGCCTAGTGGCAAGAAGCTGAGGCGAGCAGTTCGAATCCACCAGACGCTTTGCTTGAGAAGGAGTGACAATCTCCTACTGTACCAGTCAGATCTGATTTGACGGTACACACACAAAAAAATAATAAAAATTTTAAAAAAATTTAAAAAAAGAAGTGCCATTTTAAAAGTCAACAAAGTACTTTGTCTCTTATAGTTTCTAACCCCCAACCCCAGCTATATTTATAAGAGGTTTTACCAAGAAAATATAACCAATGTGTGGTGGTGGTGGTGGTGTTGTATGCCTTCAAGTGAGAAACAAATACTAGCCGATATCCTTCAATGGCTTTTCAGAGCCTGTACATTGCATGGAAAAAACAATGTACAGGACGGTAAAGCCAACAAAGCTGAGTAGACCTCAAAATTTTACAGAGGAAAAATGGTTTTTATATTCATTAGAATGGAATGTAGGGAGATGCAATAAATATAATCCAGAAATGGAATAGGTTTTCAGTGACCAAGATGTTATTCTTTTTAAAAAAAAACACAAAATATTTATTTGTATATTACAGACTATGAAATGATGATCTTATGAAGTTAAGACTTAATTCCAAGACTCAGAATGCCGTAGGGTTGAAGTGCTACAGGTAGTTCATTCAGTTTCCAGTCAATATCATAGAGAACATCTCCGGTAAGTTCCTGACTGAATCTTGAATGTGATGTGCCCAAGTGATTTAATTAGAGTTCCATTACATCAGTCCTCATTCTCTTTCTTTTTTTTTTTCTTTTTCTTCTTTTTCTCTGGACTAGAAATTACCGCGTTGCTGTATGGCTCTTCCTCAGACACTGGCTCTTCCTTAATGTGTTTCTTTTTACCCTTTTTCTTCTTCACAGAGGTTTCCTCTTCTTCCATCACTATTACTTCTTTTTGTTGTTCTTCCTCATTCTCCTCCTCCGCCTCCTCTTCAACTTTGATTTTAATCTTGGCCTTTTTAGCTTTCTTTTCTGAAATTTCCTCATCTTTATCTACTTGATCTATCTTGTGTTTTTTAGAAAAGGTTGGCAGGGTAGAGTCACCAGAAGGATCAAAAGTCTTTACTTCACTTTTATGTTCATATCTTTCTGCCTTTGCTAATGCTTTTCCTGTTCCACTTCTTTTTCTTATCCCTCTATCTTCCAAAGCTCTCAATCTGGCCTCTAGTTTGGCTCTGTTCTCAACTCCCATTGCAGAACTGGAATCCTCACCCAAAGCACCAAGATGTTATTCTAAGTTACAATTTCATATCCTCTATTAGGCTCAAGGGAAATCTGGTAGTGTGGTCTATAAGGAATTAAGCTACTAATCCAAAGTCTGAGTCTCTCTGGCAGTTAGAATCCATCAGCAACAATGAGGGAGAAATATGGGCAACTCTTCTCTCTTGATTTAAAAGCCTCGGAAATCCAAAGGAGGGTCAGTTATAAATGGCTTCTGACTTGACAGAAATGAGCATATTAAGCGATAAGTGCAGGAACAACAACAAAAAAATAATGTTATTCTACAACTCCGACTGGAAAGAAGTGGTAAGATTAAGAAATTCATTTTAATTCAAATTTCCACTCTTCGGTGATACTTCATACCTGCTATTTGTTTCCTCCCCTTGTAGCTCTATTTTGTTTCCTTTGATTAAATAAGTAATCAGTTTCCATTTCTACAATTCTTTATAAAAGACAAATAAATACAACGTTTGAATTAACCCTCTTAAAATGATCGCAACTCCCAGGCCCAACCTGTGGAGAGGACTGCTCCACAGTTTCTGAGGCTGGCACCTATGGACAGATTCAAATCACACTTCCTTATAGTAGAAGAGCACCTAATCATTCAAGGCACTCACGAATTCTCTGTCATAAACTATTGGTCTCTAAAGGCTCTGAGCATCACCTACTGCTGCTTTATGATATTTTACAGCTTTATAGTAATCAAATACTGTTTGATTCAAGAAATTTGAACTGGATAAAAAAGCTTGGTATAATTATTAGGAATATGAAGACTGTGTGTATCTGTTTTCAAAGACTGAGGCAATATCTAGGCTAATCAGAAAGAATCTTTTATTGTGATTATTTTGAATGTTATGTCTTTTAAAATGTTGTAAGCACTGGGGCTGCATGACCAAATATACACAAGTTTGCCAGCAAATATTTCTACATATGTATTAATACATGCTGCAAATATATCCATAACTCCAGTAAGGCATACTGGGGACAAAGTTATAAAAACTTAGCTGTAATCAAATGCCTTGATAGAATAAGTTAGCTACTGGACTTGGTGCTCAAGACCATAGTTTCAGAGGTCCTCAAGATCAATTAGCATAACACAGTACACAAAGAAAATTTTTGCATCTTTCTTTAGTGATTAGCAAGTGGGATCTTCTAAAAAAATTATTATTAATTTCAATGAAAATTTACAGAGACTTTGGATTTCCATTCATTCATTGTTGCACTTTTCTCCCCTCAACCCTCCCCCCCCCCAGTACACTACCTTCTTGGAAAAATAAAAGACAAATTCTTTCATTGTTTTACAAACCCTCCCCCAGGTCCACTCCACTATGCAGCCTTCACTCTGGACTCCTGTCATGACAAAAATACCTAATCACATATCCCTTTTAAACAGTTTTCTCCCTCATCTGTTTCAATGCAGTATACATTATGGAATCCATCTTTTTCAGTCTCCCCCCAACCCCAAGGTCAGTCCTGTTTTACAACAGTGACACCACGTAGTATTTGTCCTTTTGTGAAACAAGTGGGATCTTAAAAGCAAACGATCAGTTTTGCCCCACCTAGAGTAAAGGAAATCAACACTCACAGGAAAAACTATTCCACAGGACACATGGACTACTAACCCCCCAGCCTATATAACCCAGAGACCGGAAGGACTAGATGCTGCAGGACTACTACTGCTGACATACTTGAAAGGAGGTCCTGAATCAAAGAAGAGAAAAATGCAGGGAAATAAGTAATAAAACCAGGCTTACTGTCCTGATAGAGATTTGTGGAACGCCTGAGAATCTCTGACAGGACAATGTAGTAAACATCACTAGATTGCTAAGGAAAAGAGCATTAGCCTGAACCTAACCAGGCTTCCACTGGAAAAAGAAGAGGTAATAACCTCCTATAAAGACTTACAGACTTGAAAATCCTAAGGGGCAGGTCTACTTTCCCTACAGAGATGCTATGAGCTGGAAAACTGAATGACAGTGGGTAGGGCTAAGACTGTGGCCTTAAGCACCCTTCAAATTTTTAAGGTATGCTCATGCTTCAATTTTTAGAGAAAAGACATGTTGCCATGGTCATGAGTAAAATTTAGACTTTTCCTTTCAGTGTATTACTTCTTGATCACGAGATGACTGAACAATGATTAGTTCTTTTTTCATACAGTAACTACATATATTCCTTCCATCTTCTTTTAATACACTTTCCATCATTCAATTGTGCATAATAATTGTGTCCATTTGAAACCTCGACCAAGAAGCAGTTGTTTAAACAGAACATGAACAGAATATAACACTGCATGACTTAAAATTAGGAAGGGTGTGTATCATTTCTCCATATCTATTTAATCCGCTGATTCATGAAGCGTGACTCCAAGAGAAAGAATATGACATGAAGATTAGAGGAAGACTCATCAACAAAATGTTATGCAGATGACAACTTTGCTTGCTAAACATGCGGAGGGTCTGAAAAGTTTGCTGCTAAAGATCAATGACTGCAGCCTTCAAAATGGATTACATCTCAACATCAAGAAAACGAAGGTCCCTACCACTGGGCCAATAGGCAACATCATGACAGATGGAGAAAGAATTCAAACTGTCAATGATTTCATCTTCTTTGGGCTTCAAGATCCCATTGTTTCAGAATTGGTCAGCCTTGCTTCCCTAGTCTGTAAGCTCTGCTGAAACCTGTTCAATATTGTGATTCTGCTGGGACTTAAAATGCTGGGGCCATAGCCTTCTGTCTCACAGCAACATGCAAGCCACCAGCATATATCAAACGGGTAGGGGAATGGTGGAGTCTAGTAAGTACTACAGGATAGAGGGTGGTTTTCTTTCTCTCCTATGCTTGGCAGAAGAATTTCTACTTAATTTTTTTAGGTATTCTAATAATATTAACAACAATTAATTGTGGGTTCTGTTTGTTTGATTTTTTTAATTTTACTATACAAACTCCAAAAATATATCTTCCAACTGTATGTGAATGTACAACTCTTCACATTTGGTTCGTAGTATTAACCATTAATTTAAAACCAAACAAAATACCCTCCTCCCCCCCCAAAAAAGAAGAAATCCAAGAGGGAAACAACTTTTTCTCCTGAAATGTTCCAGAGGCAAATCAGAGTACTCTACATTCTATGCATCAATTTGTCAACATCATCAGTGAATATTATCAAAGTGTAGTAACTTTTATTTTAGCTATAAATTAACACGCTAAATTTTTAAGCCACAAAGAAATTCCTAAATATATGAAGGCTATATCTATTACAACATTATTTGGATGTCAAAACTCTTGAAACATGTATATTGTCGCTGTTAAAAATATTAAAATATAGTGTTTACAAAATGCATATATTTTAAAATAGTGCATCTCTTACTGTATATATTGTCACAAAAAATGTATAAGAAAGTGGAAAAAGGAAAAGAAAAGAAAGTGGAAAAAGGGCCTATGAATCAAAGTTTTTTTAAAAATGTATGGCCCCCTTAATTAAAATGTTAGCATTCTGAACATATAAAGTTGTGGTATGTGATCATGATGACTATAAATATTTATAAGATTCAATTTAGAAAGACTTTAACAAATTTCCAGATTTAAATTAAGCTATTTCAGATAAAAGTTTTGAAACTACAATCTCCTCCTTAAAATGAGCTAAGCTAGTACAAACTATAACATAAAAACAAAGTGACATGCACATCCAAAAACTCCAACAGGGTAAAAAGGGAAGCCACAGACTGGGAAAAAGTATTTGGTAATGACATATCAGATAAGGGACTTATATCTAGAATTTATAAAATACTTGAGCACCACAACAAGATAAAGGTAAATAATCCAATAGAAATGGGCTCAGGATATGAACAGACACTTCACCAAAGAAGACATTCAGATGGCTAACAAGCACATGAAGAAACGTTCAAAATCCCTAACTCTAAGAGAGATGCAAATTAAAACAACTATGAGATATCATCTCACCCCAGTCAGAATAGCAAAATTTAACAGAACAACAAGCAATAAATGCTGGCGAGGTTGTGGAGAAACTGGAACCCTTTTTCACTGTTGGTGGGAGTGTAAAATGGTGCAACCACTGTGGAAGGCGGTATGGCACGTTCTCAAAATGTTGCAAATAGAGAAACCATTTGATCCAGCAATTCCACTACTGGGAATATACCCCAAAGAGACCATAACTGACAGCCAAGCAGATATATGCACACCCATGTTTATCACGGCTTTGTTCACAATAGCAAGGAGTTGGAAACAACCTAAGTGCCCATCAACAAACGAATGGATAGAGAAGCTGTGGTATATCCACACAATGGAATACTATTATTCAAAATGGGTGACCCTGAAGGATATTTTGCTGAGTGAAGTATTTCAGTCACAAAAGGACAAATACTACATGGTGCCACTGTTGTAAAACAGGACTGACCTTGGGGTTGGGGAGAGACTGAGAAAGATGGGTTTAATAATGCATACTGCATTGAAACAGATGAGGGAGAAAACTGTTTAAGAGGGATATGTGATTAGGTATTTTTATCACAACAGGAGTCTAGAGTGAAGGCTACATGGTGGAGTGGACCTGGGGGAGGGTTTGTAAAACAATGAAAGTATTTTTCTTTTACTTTTCCAAGAGGTAGTGTTCTGGGGGGGGAGGGTTGGGAGGGGAGAAATGTGCAACAATGAATGAATGGAAATCCAAAGTCTCTGTAAATTTTTACTGAAATTAATAATAAATTTAAATTTAAAACAAAAACACACAAAAAAACCCCCAAAGTGGCACATATTCATGCCCAGACATGGAGCATCCAGAAAGTGAAACTCTATAACTGCAACAACCAGAATTAAATAACCACCAGTGGCTCAGACTTGCTTTACCTTTAATACAGGATTCAAATTGTAGATACAAATTTCAAAGAGAAATAAACTATTTGACTGCTTTGGTAGGTCAGAACTATTAAAAGCTTTTTAAATAATAGATTTAAACAATATGGGAATCAGCAAATAAGATATTTCAATTTTAAATTTTAATACAAAGCAGATACAAACAAAAATACTATCATGTGTATATTGTTTGGAAGCAGGAGTGGCATCCATTGCTAAATAATATGCCTCTAGAAACTCTATGAACTTTGATAAATGTCGATAGCTACATATATATCTCAAATGTTTTTTTCCATATTCTTTAAAAGAGATTACTTTCTGGAAATCAGAGATTTTATCTTTTACACACATATTCCATCAATGTGTTCTATATTATTCAATGTAATCTATGCTATAACATGCTGAACTCAATAAAATATATTCTACAATTTTCTGATCACATGATAAATGAAACTTTGGGTCAGGATAACAGAGTTCATGCAAGTAGGAATATGTAGAAATGAGGAAAGATACATGAAGAATGTTCTACAATCTGTAGGTCATTCAGTTGTGCAGAGAGGACTAGACAACAATGATTAACAATCTCTAATATGCTTTAGGAGAAGAGCACTGAACATCCCATGGATGGCCAAAAGAACAGGTTAACAAGTCCTGGAAAGGGGCTATTCCTTGGAGAGGGGCATAATACTTCGAAGGATAAAGGGTCAGTGAAGGAGATGAAGACCCTCAACCAGGTGGACTGGTAGAGTAACTGCTCCACTGTGGGCTCTAATGTGTCAAGAAGTATGAAGATGGCACAGGATAGAACAGGGTTCAGATGTGTTGTTCACAGGATCACTATGAGTTGTACTCTACTCAACAGCACCTAAAAATACCTTCCATTATGGTCCAAGCAACACACTTGGGCAGCCTAGGGCATAAACTAGGGTCAGACTATATTACTCTTTTCACTTTCTCCATAATCCGCTGTTATGAATTCATTGACATTCAGAAAACTTTAAGGAGCATAGTTTTATAGCAAATTAATCAAATTTGTTATAGATTGTTGACAAGTTTGTAGTGTGCCACTTAAACAAAATAGAGGAGATGTCATTTCTCCTTGTTTTATGTATAATTCCTCCAGAGAATTTATTTTATCATGCCCCATAGAGACCAATGAATATAGTGAAATTTTAAACAGTCACTCTGTAATATTTAGTTTATATTCACTGTAAGCGAGACCATAATATATACCAAGGAAAGTGGTCAATATTGATGCTATAGCTATGATTTAGAAGAAGGTAAATTTTTGAGATGTGTAAAAGAGTTAAGATTTCCAAAGTAAATTATTTCAGGTAACTCAGAGGTCATTCTCCTAAACCATGAAGGCTAGGACAGATTTCTTAAACAAGGCAATGTCTGAAAGTGTTGACAGCTGCATCAATAAAATAATAAAAGCATAGAACTATAAAATGACCTTTTAAAAAACATAGCACAAGAGAGAATTTGTACATGGTGCTGAAGCGAGACATAAAATGAGAAATGGAAAAGAAGGAGAGATATAACTGACAGGCATAAATATCATGCTCTAGAATTTTATACTCCACGGGTGAGACAAATTATTAAATGGCTGGGACACAGAGGACAAGTTATGGCTGAAAGATCAGTTTAGAATGCTATTTCCACACTGCCTGAGTAACAGAAGGAAACAAATGACAGTTACAATAATTACTCCGTAAGTTAAAATTGCGGGGTCTTAGAAAACTATTCAATCCAGTGAGGAGCAGGGAACAAGGAAGTATTAAGAATCAACTTTATTGCTTGGCTGACCTGGCAGATGGCAATACGAGCAACTACAGCAGGAAATATCAGTGGAGAAGGGATTTGTGTATTTATGTGTGGAAATGCAGAGGGATGAATGTTACCCACTGTAAGCAAAAACCATTTAAAATCTGCCTTAAGACTGACTTATCAATCATACTCCTCAAAAGGCAGCCGTATTAAAGGAAACGTTTGTCTGTTAAACACATTATAAAAAAGAGTTCAATTACCTTTCTGATTTCTGACAAAGCAGCTTATGATTCTGTGTGGACTCTAAAATCACTGTTCTGATGAATATTGACTGTGTAAAGTTGGTCTTAGCTTCAAATTTAACTTTCTCTAGTGTTTAAAAAGCCAATTAAACTTCTTTCAAAATTGGAAACTTCAAAAGAAGAGAAGTAAATATGTATTTTCAGTTGCATTCTTATTTAAAGGAAAGAATAACTTACTGCTCATCTGTTGTTAAACTATTTTTTCTAAAGAACAAAAATAATAAGGGAGGAAATACAAAGACATAGTCTAGTCAAGTCTTCTGGAAACAGAACTAATTTTTTGCACATTTCAGATGTACAAAACTTCAGCAATGTTTGTTATCATTGGCATCAAGGTATCTTCATCTAATTTGCATCTTATGATATGTTTAAATGTACATACTTGAGTTTTCTATGGAAGGCCCATGGCTATTTCTAAATGTGCTAAAAACAAGAGATCAAAAGTAAACCTTCCACTAAGGGAAGTTTTGTGGGTTGGTTTTTTTGTTTGTTTGTGGGTTTTGTTTCCTTGGGTTTTTTTGCCAAACTGCCAGAAGCAGTAGAGAGATTAAGTCTAGGTTTCTATATATTAGAACATAATTAATACCTCAAAAACGAAACTCAATATTGTTGAGTTGATTCTGTCTCATGGCATCTATACAGCAGGTACAAGTAAAAAAATAGTACATATTTCTCTGTCAAGGAAGGATGACAAGAAAGGGAAAACTATCAATCAAACATTAATGATTTGATATTCATTGTATTGCCACAATATAGAAGTCCTTTTTTTATTATTAAATTTTATTAGTTTTAATGAACATTTACAGGGATTTTGGGTTTTCATTCCTTCATTGCTGCACCATTAGAAGTCCTTTTTTAAAGCAAATATATGTACTTTATTTGAATTACAGTTCAAATAAATATATGATAAAAGAAATTATTTTTTCTCATTATTATTAATTTTAATGAAAGTCCCTTTTTTGTTTTATGTAACCATTCTTTCCTTCTGCTCAACTAGATTTTAATATTTTATTCTGAGTGTACTTAATAGGGAAATAGTCTAAAACAGTGCTGCGCAATATAGCTGTGGCTATGTAAATATAAATAAAATACTCAGTTCCTCAGTCACATAGTTTTTCAAGTACTCAATAGCCATGCAATGTGCTGGTAGCTATTTAACTGGACTATCCATAAATAAGACATTTTCTTCACTGAAAAAAATTCAAATTGACTCTCAATGAAGAAAGACTAAAAACATTTTCCTTGTGAACAGGGACCAAACAAGGATGCCCACTGTCACTACTTACATTCAATACTGTACTAGAAGTGTTTGCAATGGCAACACAACAAGAAAAAGAAATAAAAAGCATCCAGATGAGCAGTGAGATGGTTAAACTATCACTATATGCAGATGATATGATAGTGTGTACCGACAGACAATGCCACCAACTCAACAACAACAACAAAACTACTAGAGCTACTAGATCAATTTAGTAGAGTGGCAGGATATACGATCACTATCAAAAAATCAGTGGATTCCTCTACAGTAACAGAGAGAACTCAGAGAAGGAAACCAAGAAAGCAATGGCATTTACAATAGTGAACCACAAATTGAGACAAGTGGAAATGAACCTAACTAGGGATACAAAAGGCCTACACAAAGAAAACTACAGAACCTCTCTGTGAGACACAATAAAAGACCTAAAGAAATAGAAAAATGTGCCTTGTTCATGGATATGAAGACTCAATATTGTGAAAATGACAATTCTATCAAAAACAATCTACATGTTCAACACAATCCCATGGCAGCTACCAAACTCATTTTTCAAGGAGATTGAAAGGGAAATTGTCAAGATAATTTAGTGAAGAAAGAGACCCTGAAGAAGCAAATCACTTCTGAAGTACAAAAATAAAGTGGGAAGCATAGCACTCCCTGGCCTCAAAACCTACTGCACAGGTAATCAAAACAGCACGGTACTAGTACAATGACAGGAACACAGACCAATGGAACAGAATTGAGAACCAGAAATAGACCCAGCTATTTATGGATATCTATGCATTGGGAACATCAGCTGTGAGGGAACCTCTCAAAAGTACTGAAGAGCAATGACATCAGGCTAGAGACTAAGGTACACCTGATCCAGGCTATAGTCTTTGCAATTATGTGCTATGCATCGGAGAGTTGGACAGTGAATAGGGATGATAGAAAGAGAATTGATGCCTTTGAGTTGTGGTGCTGGGGAAGAGTGTTGAATCTATATCTATATCTATATCTATATCTATATCTATTTCTATATCATCTATATCTATCTATATCATGGACTGCTAGGAGAACAAACAAGTTTGTCCTGGAGAGGGTGAAGCCAGAATGCTCCTCAAATTCAAGGATTCTGAAGCTTCACCTGACATACTTTGGGCATGTTGCAAGGACGGACTGGTCCTTGGAGAGGGACATCATGTTTGGGAGAGTGGAGGGGTGGCACAGGAGAGGAAGACCCTCGATGAGATAGATCAATTCTATTGTGAGTGGAGTGGTGGGAATGAATGTGTTTGAAACAACAAGGTTAGCAAAGGATAGAATGGCGTTTAGGGCTCTTGTACATAGAGTCACTATGAGTCGCAAGCGACTCGATGGCACCTAACAACAACAACAATAACAATCTATGATTAACTAATAATCAACAAGGAAACTAAGCCTATCAAATGGGGAAATGATAACCTCTTCAACAAATGGTGCTGGCAAAACTGGACTGCTAACTGCAGAAAGGTGAAACAGGGCCCACATCTCACACTACACACAAAAATCAAGGTGGATCAGAGATCTGGGATTAAAGCCAAAGACCAAAAGTTCATCAGAGACAAACAGGGATCAAGCTATCAAGCTTACATGGCCTAGTCTATGGTATAAAGAGTGCCAAATACAGCCAGAAATGTTCAATCTGGAGAAGATAAAATTCATAAATGGGACCTGCTAAAGATTAAATCCCTGTGTGCATCAAAACTTTTTTACAACAGAGTGAAAAGAAAGTCTACTGATTGGGTGGGGGGAAACCCATTTGGCAATACTATTTTAGACAAAGGCCTCACATCAGAAATTTACATAATCCTACATGACCTCCACAATTACAAAACGGGAAAAACACATGGAAAGAATTTTCACAAAGAAATATATTCAGATGGCCAAGAGACACATGAAGAAATGCTCCAAATCACTGGCAATAAGAGAGATGTAAATCAAAACCATAATGAGATACCATTTCACTCCAGTAACAGTGGCAAAGTGTAAGAGGAGAGCAAGTAATAAATGTTGGAGAAGACGTGGCAAAATAGTAAGTCTTACACATTGTTGGTGGGACTGTAAAATGGTACAACCACTCTGGAAGGCAGTTTGACACTTCCTCAAAAAGCTAAACATAGAAAATTCCACATGATCTTTGGAATATACCCTGAGAGAAGGAGAACTAAGGTACATACAGAGAATTGTAAACTAATGTTCATAGAAGCATTATTCACCATCGCAGGACATGGAAACAGCCCAAATGCCCAACCACAATGGAATGGATTGAAAAATTATGATACACTCACACGATGCAGCACACTGCATCGTGTGCTATGCAGCACACAGGAGCAATGATTTTCTAAATTTTTTTCTAACTTGGGAGAAACTAGGTATCATCACACTAAGTGAACTAATGCAATCCCATAAGGACCAACACTGTATTAGATCACTATAGTAGAATGATTATCCCAGGGGAGGGGGAGAAGCAGAGGAGTGAGGACAGGAGAGCATGGAGGGGCATTAATCCTAGGGTCACACAATTTGATGAGGGGAGGGGAAGGGGTGAAGAAATGGGAAATATCTGGTGTATAAAACGATGCATACAAACTTTGTAAGTAAATCAATATTAAAAAACTTCAAAAAAACCTAATGGACAATGGCTGTGTAAAATAATAGTCTTTAATAGCTAACCCTTGAAATATAGACATTTAACTCTCCCAGGTTGAGATTGTGAATTAATCTGTAATAGTCTGCCCTTTAATGTCACACACGCAGACATGTGTATATATGTGTGTATATATATGCATATATACACACTGCACATCTTATTACTGAAACAACTAAGTCATAAAAATCAAGAACAGATATTTTATCTGGTCACTAACACACAAAATCCTTACTTAGTTTTATTTACTTTCACGGAACAAATATGAACAAAATGGAAACTGAATATGAATTGCTTGCTGAAAGTTACATAAATAACAGTCCAATCATACTCTCCTATTAGATTATTTTAACATTTTAAATAGTTCATCTTTACTAGTTGTGGATGTTTAGAAAGATAAGTTTTGAGAAAATATATATCCATTCATAAAATGCCCACTAATCGTAGTTACATGATGAACTGAGCACTTATAAACTCATTCTCTTGCTTTTTAAATTTTAACTAAAAATGTTTCAAACTCTAACTTCTTATGGAAGTGTGGCCACAATAATTCAGGTGCCTCAATAATGAGAAAAGGCCTGCATATTTAAGTGTTTTCATATTCTATTTGTGAACCAGTAGCCAGGAAATTAAAAGACAAATTACATTGGAAAAGTCTGCTGTCAGAGACCTCTCCAAAGTACTGAGGAGCAAAGATGTCAGTCTGGAGACTCAGGTGCCCCTGGTCCAGTCCATAGTCTTTGCAATTACTTGCTATACATCAGAAAGTGGGACAGTGACTAGGGATGACAGAAGGAGAATTGATACTTTAGAGCTATGGTCCTGGAGAAGAGTATTGAATATACCAAGGGCTGCCAGAACAAACAGGTTCATCCGGGAAAGGGTGAAACCAGGCTGCTCCTTGATGGCAAGGATTCTAAAGCTTCATCTGACATACTCTGGACATGTTGCAAGGAGGAACCAGTACTTGGAGAGGGACATCATACTTGGGAAGGTAAAGGGACAACATAGGAGAGGAAGACTCTCTATGAGGTGGATTTATTCAGTGACTGGGGTAGTAGGGGTAGCTGTGTTGAGACAGTAAGATTGGCACAGGATAGAGCAGGGTTTAGGACTGTGTTACATAAGGTCGCTATGAGTCGCAGGCGACTTGATGGCACATAACAACAGTTGTGAAACACAATGACGCCAGAAGTCACAGCACTGGAAAGAAGGAAGCAGTATTTTATTTTTCAGTAAAGTAAATTGACTTAAAACTCTATTTGTAGATTTAATTTTGTAGTTTCATTTCATACTTCCCTTTCTAGTATTGTATAAGATGAAGAGCCATTTCAATTGTTGGAAGAAAACCATTCAGGATCCCCACCCAGTGTGGGAGGACTCTTTGTACTCTGCTCACATCTCTGGCTCTAAGTCCCTCATAATCAGGAACCTACTGCCAAACCACAGGGCAATTGTAGGGAGTACCCTGTAATTATATCACAAGAGACAGAAATCTGTCAGATCTGCATCTTAGAAAGCTTTTCAAATGTGGAGATAGAGGAAGTGGGAAAAGATGACACTAGGGAGAAATAAAGGATAAGAGTAGAGCATAACAACCCTATGCTGATACTTTTTTAAAAGCCTGAAATTAAAAGAAACAACATCAAAAATTATATAACATCAAATTTTATAACTAATTTCCACAAGAGTTCTAAGTTATGTTTCTTGGAGTGAGAGTGGATTGAACAGTCCTAATAATATCCTAGCAGATAGGGCTTTATTGTAGTAAGTTCTATGTTGTTAGGTGCTGTCAAGCTGACTATGAATCCAAGTGACACTATGAATAAAAGGTCTGAACCCTCTTTTGTCCAATGCCATATCAATCCATTTTATTGAGAGTCTTCTTCTCTTTCACTGACCCTCCACCTTTCCAAGCATGATGTCTTTTTGCAAGGACTGGCCCCTCCTAAGGACATGCTATTATAGTAAATAAAGAGAGAAACTCTCAAAAGCAAGGATTAGACTTGGTGCTCCAATTACTTTGATAATGAAATGAGACAATTAGGAACAAAAATATCTTGAGGATAAAAAACCTGTAATTGAAAGGTGAAATTGTAAAAATAAGATTATTACTACAATTGTTAACATTTAACATTTTAAATATATAAATAAAGCAGAAGAGAAGGGGCAGAAAGTCATTTAACTATGCTTTTAAGGTCTGAAATCTCTTCGGAGCTAGCTGGCTGGTTAAAGCAGTCAGCTTAGGAAATGCTGTGGAGAAGACTTAGGTAAAGGTTCCTTTCAGAATCCTTTGAAGACCCTCATTTAGATGGATTGATACAGTGTCTTCAGCAGTGGGTTTGAGCGTATCAGAGATAAGAGGATGGCACAGGAGAGGGCAGGGTTCAGGTTGGCTGTTCACAGGGTCTCTGTAAGTCATACTCAACAGCACTTAATAATAACTACTAATATAGGGAGCTCTCATAGGCTAGTGGTAAGAAGCTGCACTGTAATCCCGAAGGCACATGGTTCAAAATCCAACAGGTGCTCTGTGGCACAAAGATGGTCAATATCCTCTCGTGTTATTTACTGCCTTTGAAAATCAGCTGGACAGTCAGCTATGAGTTGCTTCCAACTCAACAGCACACAACAACTACTAACTAGTCTTGTCACACAGTAACTTCTAACTAGTTTTGTGATTTTGGGTGTATCCAAGAGCATATTTGGATAACAAAGGCTGTAAACCAGCTTCTGTAATTTTAAAAATACTCAGACTCTGTGCCAGCTAACAAACTTTAAGATCAAAAAATTGTACAGAATATTCTTCATATTTTAAAATGCTTAGAAAGGGGGAAAATGAATATATCAAGTAGCATCCGGCAGGGACAATTCATTTTTTTGCTCTCCTTGTCACACAAGAAAGTGACTGTCATGGAGAATATTTCCGATGAAAGTGAATCACGATATGCAGGATCTCTATTCTTTTCTGTTTCTTTTTAACTAGTTAAAAATCTGTATCAGCCATCTATACTTGAGTTGGCATAGGTAAAATAAATTGTCTAACCTTTAAGAAAAGACAACATACCACAAAATCAGCAAGTTACTTAACTAAATACCTTAATAAGAATGATTGCTTTTGAATTTCGAATCTCAAAACATTTTGTTCCAACAATGCTTTTAGTCTAAAGTAGACATAATTTATTACTACTTGTAAGGTACTTCAATATTGGCTGTTTATTTAAGGTGATGTAAGTATTTCGTAAGAAGCCAGCATTTTCATGTTTTGATTTGGTTTCTTTCTTTTTTTTTTTTTTAAGTTTAATTTGGTTGTGAAATATTCTTTGGAGAGATATGGGCAGGTGCATGTGAAGACAAATGCTTTTGAAAACTTTTGAATAGTAAAGAAATGTTTCAGGACAGAAATTTCCTCAGAGCAAGCAACTCAAGGCATATTCCATTTTTATAATGAAAGCTTTTCTTTTCCTTAGATCTTCTATAACAAATCTAAAATGTTTCAATCTAAACATTATGTTTTATAACTAGCCACCATTGTCAACAAAGTTCCACTAAGGTTATTTAAGATCTTTTTCTGTAAATGCACATGTTTATTTGAAAACAAATTAGTCCTTAAATTCTTAAATTGCATATGTGTCTCTTAAAATACATGTGTACCACTGGAGAGACTAGTAAAATTTCCTTTAAATGAATGAGGGCATTCTACCAGCATAGTCTATAGGAAGTGCACTGCTAACTCCACGTGCTAGTTCAAATCTACCAGCACCTCCAAGGCAGAAAGATTGGCAGTCTTCTTCCATGCAATTTACAGCTTTAGAAACTCCCTGGAATCACTTCTGACTTAACAGCAAGGGCAGACTGATTGAGATGAGTGAATGAACCCAGTTTGTGACTTTATTGCAGCTTCTCAAAACCAAACCAAATTCACTGTCATCAAGTTTACCTGAAAGGCCAGAGTAGCACTGCACCATCACATTTTTAATGCTATAAATCCTAATGGGACCAGAGTGGTAATATTTTTTCTTATAGAGGACTAATGAGTTTAAACCCTCAACCTTTTAGTTATCCTAACACTTAACTCATTATGCCAGAAGAGCTCCTTTTTGACTGCTTCTGAAAATTTTCATAATTTGTATACTGTTGTTGTTGTTGAGTACCACTGCATCAGAACTGATTTATAACTGTCCCTCCAGCAGGTTTTCATAGGCAGTTAATCATACGGGAGGAGACTGCCCATCCTTCTGTGGAGCAGCTGGTGAATTCGAACTGTGTGTCTTGGGGATTGTAGCACGCATTCTTACCACTAGGCCAACAGTATACTAGGTAGTGATAACCAGACATCTTAATTAATATAGTTTATTATACACTAGTATACCAGTAACCCGTTGAAAAAGTTAATATTGCAATAATAAATATGTAGTCAACCCAAACTTTTTTCACTGTATCAATTTTACTAACTGAACTTATGGTTACAAATGACAGACAAACCCTGTGTATATAATTCTCATGGCTACATATGTACAAATTTGCAATGACTTATGGGAAATAGTGGTTTTGATAAAATATCCAATCAATTACAAAATATAATTGGCTTTTTAATTAGGCAATTTACTTCAATTAGTCTGCAAAATTGTGTAAATCTGCTTAAATGAGAGAAAATCAAGCTCCATTATTGAAGACCAAAGCATGAGCTTAATGACTATAGATTTCCTTAGTGTGGTACACTTGAGAGCACAGCCAAGGAGTCATCTAAAGAGGTAAGTAGATGAGTTAAAGTAAATTAAAAGTTTGTTTCAGTTATAAAGGTGGCAGTAGTTAAATCCCAACTTTCTACTTAGGAATTAGAAGGGTGAATTCTGAACTTTTCCTGATATGCTCATGTGTAACCCTCCCTTTAACTTGTAATTACTTTAAAATTGAGTGAGGTTTGAAAAATGGAGCGATAAATTTAGAAGCACTAAAATTTTTCACACAAAGGAGAATGGTGCACAGTTTGTTTACTCCCTAATTTTGGCAGGTGTCTTTCAAATCCTGGCATTAAATAATATCAAGCATTTTAAGATTGGATCTTTATGGTTTTTAACCCCAGTAATAATGTTTTCCCTTTTTTAATCCAAGTAGTAGCTCCTTTTTAAATCCTATAGTAACTCTAATAACGTAGTGGACAAGGAGTTGTACCCAAAGGCAGGAAGTTCTAATTCAACAGTTCCTCAAAGGGAGAGGGGAGACGAGCAGATGGGCAATGTCTCATATGATTTACAGCCTATGAAAGCCTGCTGGCAGGTCAGCCATGAGTTGGTTCTGATTTGATGGCAGTAAATGAGTGTATAGCATTTTATCTCTAATTTTCATGAGCCATGTATATTTGTACCTACCAACTGCACTTTAAGATATAATAAAATATAAAAAAATAAATCATTTCATTACAGTAGCAATGGCAAAGTTTAAAAAGATAGCAAGTAATAAATGTTGGTGAGGATGTGGCAAGAAAGGAAATCTTATACATTGTTGGTGGGATTGTACAATGGTACCATCACTTTGGAAGGGAGTTCGACATTTCCTGAAAAAGTTGGGCATAAAAATTCCATATGACCCAGTTATTCCACTGCTTGGAATATACCCCACAAAAATGAGAACTGAGGCAGACATAGAGACTTGTACACCAGTATTCATAGCAGCATTATTCACCATCAAAAGAACATGGATGGAAACAGCCCAGATGTCCAACCACAAACAAATGGATTGCGAAATTATGGTACATTCACACAATGGAATACTACACAGCATGCAGGAGCAATGATTTTGTAAATTACTACCTAATTTGGGAGGGACTGGAGAACATTATGCGGAATGAACAACTCAATCCCATAAGGACAAATCCTGTATAAAACCATTATTGTAGAATGTGCATTCCCCAAGGGGGAGAGGGGTGGAAGCAGAGGGGTGAGGATGTACAGGGGGAGGGAACCAAATCACAAGGTCACACAATTTGATGGGTGGGGGTTTGAGGGAAATGGGAATGATCTGTTGTGAAAAACAATGTATTGAAATTTTATAAACTAGTATAAAAACAATATAAAATAAAATGTATATAAATGTATGAAATGCAATGTAAATTAAAGATTGTATAAAACACAATGTATATGAATGACACATACTTTAAAGGTATTATATGACAATCAAGGAAAAATAATTAAAATAAAACATATAATTTGGCTTAATATTCACCTTATAATAGGGCATAATAAAAATTCTTTAACTGGGTTGCATAGAGTAGGGTACTGGGGTGGGGGTGGGGGGAAGGGACGTGGGAATTGTATACTAATGAAGGAATTTTTTTTCTTTTTTTTTCTCTCTTCGGAGGGGGAAGCGAGCTGGTGGGGAGGGGTGGGAAGGGAGAAAATTGTGGCAATGAATGAATGGAAATCCAAAACCTCGATAAAAAAAAAATAAAAAATAAAAAATTATAAAAAAAATTCTTTAACTGGAATTAGACTATTTTTTTCTGTATGATAACAGATTAAATATATTTTCATCAATGGTTCATTTAGTGGTTGGGTTTTTTTCCTGTTAAACTCTCAAACTGAGACTCAACAGTGATTAAAAAAGAACAAATTTAAAAAACCATGCAAAACCCCCCAAATACCTCCCAACTTCACTAACCCAAAATCCTTGTGAATTTATTAAAGTCATTTTCAAACCAGAGCACGTATGACAGCATCAGGAAGTATAGTCTTATTTTCATCTTCATGTCAAAAGACTTACTCCAACTTTTAGAAGTTCAAAATAGTCTTTTTGATTACTCTGTGTCTTCACTATTTACCTTCTTAAGACTATTAAAATTACCTATTTGAATTATTGAGTTTTTACTTTGTTTTTGCACAATAATCAATATTTCTGTACACTAAAGGTTTGTAGAAAGTTGCCAAACTTATGCTCACAATAAGGCCAGACTAAATCATTACTGTTATGCAAAGTACTTGACGTGCAATACTATGTAGACATGAATGTAACTTCTAAAAAGGTAAAGGTTTTGAGGGTTTTTTTTCTCCTTCTCCCCTCTCTCTTTTTTTACAGTACAGAAAAGACTCTCTGCTATCACATCTCCAAGCCCTTACTATAGTTTAAAAGTGAAATTTTGCATACAACAGGTTCCTAAACTTACATACTGTGTCTTTGAGCGTTTATAGACCAAAGATATATAGAACTATTTTGTTGGTGGTGGTACAAACCCTCTGGAGGGTTTTCAGAGGAAGTTAATCACAAGAGAGAAAATGGCCCATCCTTCTCCCATGGAGCAGCTGATGGCCTCGAACTGTGTGCCTTCAGGATGCAGCCCAGCTTCTTGCCTCTATGCCACCAGAGCTCCAGAATTATATTAGAGAGTAATTTCTTTAAAAGTTGTTAAAAAGACATGTTATAAAGAAACTCATAAAAGTAGTTATAAATACTCAATTTTTCTCTACAGTTTCATAGTATTAATGAATTACAATTCCTGAACTAAAAAAGAAAAAAGGTCAAAGTTTCTTTTACTAGAAATCAAGCATAACAGGTATGTTGTAGTGCCTGACTATATGAAACTTAATGGAAAAAACCTTCATAACAGGACTTTAAAAACTATCACCTTAAAGACTAATTTGACCTTGAATGTCCTTTTGAATATTACCTTTTTGACTTTTTGACCTTGGAAAGTCTCTTAAGGTTCCATTTAATCAATTACATCCCAGATTTGTTTAGAATGTACAGGGCAGTTGTAAAATGATTCTTTTCAAAAGCATAATTTACTAAAAATTTTCCTCCTGATACTATTTATTCATCTATCTATCTATCTATAACTAAGTCAATTTCTAACCAAATTTCTAAAAGATCATTTTATTCCATTCAATTTAATGAATTTTCTGTGTGAATCAGGTATTTCTGAAACAGTTGCTTTGCCTTCAAATAATAACTTCTTATTTATAAGAATTTCTATTTCTCATGTTAATAATGTAATAAATTGTTAATCATCTCACATTTATTAACTAATTAATCTACATGTCTTAAACCCATTTTAAAGCTGGAATAACTGAGGCTTGGAGTGATCAATAATAAAGTAAAGCTTAGAAGGTGATTAAATGAAGTAACGAATTAAAATCTACACTTGGACTTCAAAGTTCATAAATTATTCATCTTAAAAATATAGATTAAAAAATTCATTCCCAATCAAGTTATAATCCCCAAGAGTCATGACCCCAAAGTGTTAAAGTCAGTGGTTTGGGACCCACTCTTGCAGCACCACACTATTCTACCAAGCAGTTTCTTTCTTCTGCCAATCAGCCACTTACTGAAGCCTCCCACTAGACAGCACATGATAGATGGTGCTGAGGATTCAAAAAAGGAAACATAGCTCCTACTGTTGAGAAAATAACAATTTAGAACTCCTTTATATTTTATTCACCATAGTTTAATTTCTGAGATGTTAGCTGTCTGTCAAGTCTAATCCATTTAGTGACCACAAATGTGCAGAGTACAACTGCTTCATACGGTTTTTAAAGTTGTGACCGCTCTGTCAGACACACATAAAGTTACTAACCTTCTACATTCATGGCTTTTCTCAGAATCTGAAGTTTCTTCTGTCTCTCTCTGATTCTGTCCAAAGCACTTGATATTGCTGAGGAAGTGGGCAATTCTCGCGTGTGGTATATTGAGTCCATTTTCTGAGGGCCGAAGATATCCAAAGCTATGCTTCCATCTGAGTATCTTGATTCCTTTTTCCTAGGAGTAGTTGAAGTCTGTGCAGTTACTGCCTCAGACAGGCAGCGCTGGTATCTGCCAGTTTCTCCAGAAGAGGAGTCTCTGTCGGTCGTGCAAAGCAAGTCCATGGAGGAAGCCCAACTCTTCTTCTTCTTGGGAAGTACGCTTGAGGTAACTTTTTTTTCGGTACTAGTTTTAAACTGGTAAGAAGAGCAGGTATTTTCAGAATCTTCATGTCCAGAATTATTATCTGATGAAATGTCCTTGAGATAATCTTCCTCATCTTGTGTATCTCTCATCGACAGAAATCCCATAGATTTACTAAGCCCTTTGTTAAGAAAGGTCTGATGAGAGAATGGAGACTTGTGTATGTCTAGTACATCAGAAGTAGAGCTTCTTCCTGGAATGATAAGAATCTATCATGTATGCACCAACTTTTTAGAAAATAAACCGGAGTGTCAATCTCACTATTGACAGCGCAAGTGGTAATAACTGTTTAAATGAATGATCAGACATGAAATGGAATGGCGGCAGCACTGATGGAAAAAGATACTATGTTTGTGTAACTTTCAAAGTTTAATCTCTTATCTAATAAAATGACTGATACTGAAATTACTTTTTTGAACAATAATGAGTTCATAAAAGTTATTTAATTTTAAAAATAAATAAATATTGCTGATACTATCCAGTTCTATAGGATAATTAATCATAGATGAAATGGTTTTCAGTAACAGAATATATAATGCATTCCATTAATTTCTGAACAAGCAAGCAATGTACTAAAATTCAGTATAAAACTGGTACATGTGGTCTTTTATTCAAAACATGCTTGGAGAAAAAATAAGGGATGGATTAAGTTCTGGATGAGGTAAAAAGATGGTGGTATTAGGAATATTTAAGCACCAAAGGTTGTGTTGTTTTTTATGTTTTTAATTTAAGTATGATTATATACGTTTCCAAATAATTTGCTTGTATTTGTTTAAAATGTAGGGCAAGAAACTATTTCCATCCATAGTAGACTATCATAAACTAAAAGAGTAGCTTTCCCTCGAGAACATAATGCATCCATACTTGTCAGGGGGAATAAAGTACTAATTCTCTAGTCCCTGATGTATTTAAAAATCAGTAAAAAAAAATCTAAATTTTAAATCCAGGAGTTGGTAAATTAATTTGTTACACACCAGAATGTCCACCTGGAAAACAGGTTTGTTTATCATGAGCTTAATTACAAAAAGCATATATTTGGTCCTAACACTGAAAAAAGAGAAGCAGAAAAAGATTTTAAAGTTACTTCTCTTAAAGTTCATAAACACTGGAAATTTCCCATACTCTCTGAACTCTCTTTTTTATTACCTACTTGCTATATAAAATAGTAACCAAAACTTTCCTAGTGATAATAAACTGCTTATTCATTTATTTTGAAGAGGTCAATTGGCTTTTTTAATTCATCAGGCTAAAAAGTATAAAATTTCATTTTATGTCCACAAATTTTACCTTAAGAAAAGTTAACCCATTAAAAGCCAAAATATCTTATTTGAGAATTAGATTCTTTATGATTTTCTTGCACTTCTTCTCCCTGAGCATTGCTCTATTTCTGGTGCAAATAAAAATAATATAAATACTTAAAGCCTCACATATAAATGACACTGAGAAATAATACACATCTCACCAGTTGAATGATCATAGGCTCTAACTTATGATCTAATTTGAAAACAGTTGTCTGTATGATAGTATTTTTTGAGTAAGTTACATTCCTAAATAACATTATGAAACTCATCAATATAAAATTTTATTGACAAGATGGAAAAAAAGAACTTAATTACGATCTTAAAAATTTATAATACTGTTATGAATTGAACTGTTATCTGTGCCTCCCTTACCCTCTCAACACATACTACAAATTTTAACTTCTGGTCGTAGCCTAGTGATAAGAAGCTGTGCAGAAATTCCAAAGACACAAGGTTCGAATCCATCAGCTGCTCTGTGGGAGGATGGGCAATCTCCACCTGTATGATTAACTGCCTCTGAAAACCCACTAGAGCGTCAGGCGGGTCGGTGCTGACTTGATGGCATGCAACAACAACATTTTGGTGGTTATAATCCTATCTGGGAATTGAGTTGACTTTATTTTGTTAATAAAGAGGATTAATGTATAATGTGCCTTGAGCCCATCTCTTTTGAAATATGAAAGAAATTAAAGCAAGAAAGTAGGAAGAAATGAGGGGGGGAAGGTTTTAAGCCATAGGAAGCTGCAGAAACTCAAAGACAAAGATCTTTCTTCTGAACTGACAGAGGAAAAGGAAAAAACCTTCCCCTAGAATCAGCACTCTGAAGTTGGACTTCCAGCCTGCTAAAGTGCGAGAAAATAAATTTTAGTTGGTTAAAACCATTCATTTGTGGTATTTCTAGTATAGTAGCACTAAGTAACTAAAGAAGACAGAATTTTTGGTACCAAAAGGTGGGGGTGCGAACACCCAGAATATGGAGTTATTGTTACATACTGTGGAGTTGGATCTGACTCATAGGCAACCCTACGGTGGGTTTTCAGATGCAATAAATTGGAAAAGACATGATCATCCATTTTTCTGCTGCAGAGCAGCTGGTGGATTTGAACCATGTGCCTTTGGGTTGGCAGTGCAACTCTTTACTGCTACACCACTAGAGTGCCTTAGAAATTGTGACCATTTCCCATATGATTTCAGAGAACAGAGGATTATTTTCATGCCTTAAGAGCTAATGTAAATTGTTCTACTGGTTTGGGGACTTGCTTAGTGCCTGGTATCCCTTCTTTTCCTCCATTTCTTCCCATTTGTAATGAAAAAGCCTACATTTTATTAGTTCCATCACTGCACTTTGGAAATAATTTGTGTCTATATTCCACAACTACTGAGCCTTTTCCTTGTCTATATTCCACAACTACTGGTCCTTCTTCTCTGTTCCCAACTTTTGAAATCCAGTCACCCATTATGATTAATGCATCTTGATTGCATGTTAGATCGATTTCTGACTGCAAAAGTTGGTCAAAATCTCCTATTTTATCTTCTTTGGCTCTAGTTTTTGATCTATATTTAAATGATAGTTATATTCACTGGACGTCCTTGTATGTGTGTGGTTATAATCTTGTCACTCACTACATTGTATTTCAAGATGGATCTAAAAATAACTTTTTAAACTGTGAAATTTCATTTCTCCTCACTTTTTCATCTTTGATATGACCATCTGACTGAAAATGTCTCATGTCACTCCATCTCATTTTGCCAATACCTCGTATGTCAATATTTATGCATTCCATTTCTTTCTTGTTGCTGTTGTTGTTGTTAGGTGCTGTTGAGGTGAGCACTACTCATAGTAATACTATGAACAACAGATCTGAACTCGGCTCTATCCTGCACCACCCTCACACTTCTCGACACACAAGAGCCCATTGCAGCAGTCACCGTATATAGTCACCTGGCTGAGGGCCTTCCTCTCCTTCACCAACTCTCCACCCTTCCCAATATCATGTCCTTCTCCAAGGAACAGAATCTTCTAGCAATATGTCCAAAATATGTGAGGTGAAACCTCCAAAGAGCACTCTGGCTGCATCCTCTCCAAGACATATCTGTTCATTCTCTTAGGTGTCCATGTGATGTTCAGTGCTCTTCTCCAACACCACAGTTCAAAGGTGTCAGTTCTTTTTCTGTCATCCTTATTCACTGTCTAGCTCTCAGATGCATAGCTAGCAATTGGAAAGACTATGGCCTAAATCAGAGACACATTAGTCTTCAAACTGACATCACCACTCCTCAATAATTTGGAAATGTCCCTAACTGCAAACTTTCCCAGTGCAATGTGTCTCCTTATTTCCTGACTGCTCATACCAAGGGTGATAATTGTAGATCCAAGCATGATGAAGCTGTTGACAGTTTCTGTCTCCTCTCCACTCATGCTCCTGACATTCCACATTCCAATCACTTGCGTCTGCTTGCAAGCGACTTGATGGCACATAACAACAACAATATTCCACAGGCTCAAAAACGAAGAGAAAGTTTTAATTTCTAAATGAAAGACACTCCGATTTCATGTCAGATGCTTTTGATAATGAGATTTTAGACTGATCTTGGAGAGTTCTGACTGGACTTCTGAGATGATGTGGTATATGATGAGTATGTTTTGCTTGTGGGAAAACCTTGAATTTGGAAAAGCCAATGAAGAGACTGAATTGTATTCTCATAAAATGTGTTGTAAATTCTAAACTCAATACCCATTTAGGAAAGGGTAATCTTTGTTCAAATCCATCAGCTGCCAGCTGCTCAAAGGGAGGACAGGCATTCTCCTCCTCTGCAATTAAATGCGAGGGAGGGTCACCTATGGGTCAGATCCAGACTCGATTGCACACAACAACAACAACAACAACAACCTTTTCTATCTTCATGAGTGTAGGATGTGTTTTGAGTCTGCCTCATTTGAGATAAGGGGGGGAAAAATCAGACATGGAAGAAGAGAGATGCTAAGCTCCGTGATGACTGCCTGGGAGCAGAAGCTAGTCTAAGATAAGGGTCTTCCTCTGGAATCAACAGAGACAGGCTTCCCCTAAAACAGGCATGCTAAACTGGATTTTCTGCCTTCTTTTACTGCACTGTTTATCAACAACCTGAGTTGCTGGTCTGGTGATATTTCACAGGGGAGTTGGGTTGCTAACCCAAAACTTGCACCTCTCTGCTGGATGAGTCCACTAGTCAGTCCATGAGAAAAATGGCAACAATCTCTTCCCTTGCTATTCATACTCTCAGAAAATTCACTGGGAGGTCAACTACAAAGTCAGTTTTGACTCAGTGGCAATGACATTGAAAGAGATATTAATAAGTAGTCAATATTTACTGGATAGAATCAAGCAAGAGGGATTTGGTAATACTACAAATTCACAGCCATAATATTATGGCTCAAATTGTCTTCTATTAAAGTTCAAATTGTCTTCCTGTCAAACATTCTTCTAGGTGGTATAGCACTGGACTGTGCATTGCTGTACAGAGGTAACTCGTGGTTGCTGTGATGCTGAAGACTGTGACAGTGATGTGCCAATCGTGGTAATGGGCACCCATGGTGGACAGTGTTGGCTGGAGCTTCCCGACTAAATCAAGCCTGGAAGCAGGAGCGGCGTCCACTTCCGAAATGGCTTGCCTCCGGAAACTCTATGTACGAACAGTGCTCAGGCTGTTTGTTCATAGGGTCGCTATGAGTCGTCTACGACTCGACCGCATTAAACAACAACAAATTCACAGCCATAATAGTATGCTTTCTGATAAAATCCATTTATTTAGTAAATGTTGAGTACCTTCCTCATCTTTCAAATTTCCCATCTTAAATCTCATCTTTCTTTTGGTGGATGATTCTTGTCTCATATTACACCAAGAAAACAGGAGTTTCCCTGCCAAATTCTTCTTATCTACTATGCTTATTTGGAAGGAGGAGTGGCATCCACTTCCATAATTGCTTGCCTCCAGAAACACTATGAACCTGGAGAGAGGATGAAAGGCACCCAAGAATCGAGGACTCTCCTTCACAGGATCGCTATGAGTCGCCTGCGACTCGGCGGCACTTAACCACAAACCCATGCTTATAATCTAGATCACTGCAGGGAATGGTCTCATAACTTCTACTTCCCATATCGCACTATTAACCCTCAGCAGCCAGATTTACCATTAAAGAAGATAAATTGCATGATGCATCTCCAGAAGCTTTTATGACATATTTTTCCTATTTTTGTAGTGAGTGTATACTGCCTTCCAATCACAGAGCTGTATTCCAGAACTGTATCTATCAGACAATAATTGACTGGGATTAATAAAGTTTTAATTAGTTAATTTTAGGACACTGATACTAGTCTGTTTTAGTGTGAAAGCTTCATAGAATCCTGTCCACCATGAGTCACTTGCTGGTATTTTTAAATAATAGTGTCTTCTTGTTGTTATGAAAACATCTGCCTTCTTATGTTAAAACTATCTGTAACTGTTCTGATTGACCTTCTCATCCTCCTGGCCAAGGAAATAACTGAAGAAAGGTCTACGTCTCACTTCTTTTTGCATTTTCAGATTCTGATAAAATAGATCCCAAGGAATTCTTGTCAAATGGATTGACTATACAATTTTTAAAGCTTTAATTTATACTTATTTTCTATTTTCCTGACTCAATCCATGTATAAAAATATAATTGTAATATTCTTTCTTTTCAGAGAAGATGGGATAAATTAACTAAATGTTATGGAGGTCTTTGAAAGAAGACAACAAATATCCAAGTTTTGCATTTCTATTGCTTTTAAGTGTTCCTAAATGTAAAATTACCTACTGAAAATTCTAAAGTTTGAGAATAATTAAAATAGAGGTTAAAATTAAAAAAATCTTAGTAAAGTTTTAGATTTATTTATAATAAAATTACCACAATACTAAAAATAGAATACATAGAGACTGTGATTTTATTCCCCCCCTCCCCAGCTTCTTGTTGAGGTTTTGAGTACAGAGAGAGTTTACAGAAGATATTACATTTCATATAATTTTAGGGGCTTGATTTAAAAAAATGGAACCATATATATTGTTCTCTTGAAAAAATGTAAAGCTTGCTAAAACTAAATGGGTAAAAAAATATATACTTTAAAAAGCTAGGGATAAGAGAGATTTTTAAACCACAGAAACTCTTTAATGAAAATAGTCCATTTATTTAAGTTAAAAATATTTCTTGTAAAGTACAATTTGTTTTAACTAAATTGATAATATGTTAATATTATCTCTAATTAATTATCCTCATTCATCTTTTCTCCTCCAAAATTCATATATTCCAAAATTCACAACATCTCTAGAACTTAACTTCAAAATGACATCTCAGCATTAAAAGTAACTCCCTGGTTCCCCATCTGGCCTCATAAAAGTATCTGAGTATATAAAAAAGAAACTTGATATTATCAATACACCCAAGTTCTGAAGCACTATCATGCTGATCTGATCTGGTGTAGGTTTCCACCTTAAGCTTGGCAGGAAATGTTTGATTTCTTTCTGCTTAGGGAAGCTGTTTTATCAGTATTAACAGTATTAGATAACAAAGTGGGGGCAGACAGCGCACTAGTTTAGGCCTTAGCTTTTGTGACAGATCTCCAAGATATGCACAGAGACCTTTTAAGGTCATTTGGTGTAGATGAAAATTTTAATTTTTAAATGTTAAACAACCAAATAACTTTACATAAAAGGTATTACTCATTACATTCTCTCCTTTTAATTCTGTATCTCACTGCCAAAACACAAAACCACACAAAAAAACCAAGTATTTTTTACTCAGAACTATACTCAGGAGTCTAAATAACTATGGTATGGCTATCAATCAGTACATAAAGGTTTTAGGTTGGTTTGCCTTAAAAGACATACTTGCAGCAGGAAAAGCTGCTTGGTTAGGAGTGACCATTGAAATTAAGCATGAGCCTCATTCAAAAATCAATACTGTTGTAACAGAAAGAAAAAATTTTGCATAAAAAAAAATTATGACATTTTTATTCTAGTGTAGAGTTGATGACAATGAGACTAAATTTTATGTCGCTGTTATACGATTTTGGAAGCAGGAATGGCATCCAATTCCTAAACAACAAGCTTCTTGGGAACTCTATGAGCTCTGATAAATGATGATAGTTATAGAAAGGCTTCAGGTCTTTTGTTCATAGGGTCGCTATGAGTTGTGTTCGACTCGATGGCAATAATTATACTATTTTTTGTCTGCTGCTTCTGCCTGGTAATGGCTATAGTTAGTAAGTTTATCTTAATTTCTTATTTTTTGAGGCCGAGTTATGTAACAGCTTTAGTCAAGTTGAAATGTAAATTGAAAGAGGTGTTGTGCAGTATTCTTGGGGAAAGGAAGGATAAGTAAGCCTGAGAACACTTCTTCCATTTTAATTGAAATAAACAAACTTATTGTTCTTTTCTTCCTCCAGTCCTGATGTCACATTTCTTCTCATATAGCCCAGCCTCCCGGAAAAAATGTTCTGCATATAGATAATCTGTTCTGTAACAATCTGCATTATGCAGATAACACAACCCTGCTTGCTCAAACTGAGGAGGACCTCAAGCACTTGCAGCAGAAGGTCAAGGACTATTGAGGCTCAACATAAAGAAAACAAAGATTATCACCACTCAGCCAACTGGAAGTATAATGATAGATGGTGAAGAGGTTGAGATTGTTCACAGCTTTAGTTTGCTTGGCTCCACAATCAACACTCTTGGCACCAGCAGCCAGGAAATTAAAAGAGGTACTTCAATGGGAAAGTCTGCTGTTAGAGACCTCTCCAAAGTACTGAAGAGCAATGATGGCCCTCTGGAGACTAAGGTGCACCTGATACAGGCCCTGGTCTTTGTAATCACTTGCTATGCTTTCAGAGAGCTCGACAATGACTAGGGAGGATAGAAGGAGAAGTGATGCCTTTGAGCTGTGGTGCTGGAAAAGAGTATTGAATATATCACAGACTGCTAAGAAAACAAACAAGTTTGTGCTACAGAAGGGTAAACTAGGCTGTTCCTTGGAGGCAAGGATTCTAAAACTTAATCTGACATACTTTGGATATGTTGCAAGGAGGAACCAGTCTTTGGAGAGGGACGTCATACTTGGAAGGATGGAGGGACAGCGCAGGAGAGGAAGACCCTCTATGAGGTAGACTGATTAGTGACTAGGTTAATGGGGGTAGGTGTGTTTGAGACAGTGAGATTGGCACAGGATAGAGCAGGGTTTAGGGATGTTGTACATAGGGTCACTATGAGTCACAGACACATACAACAACATTGTTCTTTTAAGGACTTCTAATCCTTCCTATTTCAAATATAAACATAGTTTTATTTGTCCTGAGTGACGAATTCTAACTTCTTGCTAATTCTGTTGATTTTAGAAACAAGGAAGACATCATTCTTTAATAAAGACAAATGACCATCTGAAAATAAAATCAATGGACATTTTATTCAAGAATTTCTCTGCTAACTTTTAAAAATTATTACAGTTAATCCTTGATCATTTGTCTTTAGACAGTCTTCTGGTTTTAAGAATTTTCATTTATTAGATAATAACAATGATCTATTCTACTAATATTATAAAAAGAAAATAAAGAATAAAAGGCTGTTCCATTATTTGATTTAAAACTTTTTTTATATTATAATAACTTAATAACTTGAGAAATTATGATCAACTGTAGCTTATTTTTTTTCCTTAGTGTCCATACAACTTGGATATATAAGTAAATAAACCATTGAAAATTAAATTGCATTAATATATTACATTACAAACTTTGTTTTTGTTGTTATATGGTATGAAGTTGCAATCAACTCCTATGTACTTTTAGAGGCTGCAAATCACATGGGAAGAAATTGTCCAAATCTCTCCCTCGGAAAGCTGGTGGCTTCACAAGCCTTGCCTTTGGGTGAGTAGTGCAATTGCTTACTCACTCAGCCACCAGAGCCCTTCTACAAGCCCCAATGCTTTATTATACCCTATCTCATACAGCAGTGTGGTCAATAGTCCTTATCAAGTATTTGTAAAATCAATATATTCAATATAGGGCCTTTGGTGGCCCAAGTGGGTAAGGAGTTTCACTGGTAACCCCAAAAGCAAGAGGTTTGAATCCACCAGACACTCAGGGGGTCAGTTATGAGTTGGTTCCAATGCCACAGCCACTAACAATAAATTTTATTTATTCTTAGGATCTAATTGACCAGAGAGCTTAACTTGTATTTAAGACATAAAAATACACTTTTGTATGTATGTGTAAATGACGTAAATAAGCTTCTATTTAGGATGTGCAACTACAGACGACAAAAAGTAGATTTCCTCTATATAGGGTTTCCTAGGCTGTGATCTTTAGAGGTGGAAATCTTTTCTCCCACAGAGCAGTTGGTGAGTGCAAATTGCAACCTTTCAATTAGTAGTCAAGTACATTAACCATTATGCTACCAGGACTCTCTTAATCTTATTTGATGCTGTGGCTAGGATTCTACTGAAGGTCATAGTATCTATGAACAAGAGCTATGAACCTTGTCCTATCCTGCACCATCTTCAGCATCTCCAACACACTAGAGCCCACTGTTACAGTCACTGAGTCAATTCATCTTGTTGAAGGTATTCTTCCACTTCTCTAGCACTCCACCCTTCCAAACACCCTTCCAAATGTCTTTTGCAAAGCCTGACCCTTACTGAAAACATGCTCAAAATATGTAAGAAAAAGTTTCACTGTTCTTGCTTCTAAGGAGCACCCCAGCTGTACTTCCTGCAATAAAATCAGTCTGAATCACAAAAAGTAATATAATAGAAACTATGTCTATATTTTGCAATCTTAAAAAAATAGTAAACTAAATATGGTAGGGACTATTTTTTCTTTTCTATATGCCCATAACAGATACGGATAGAATAAGATAGAATAAGAGTCCATATATACAGAAATATTATTTTCTTTTCAGAGAATAGTAAACTACTCCTTAAAATGACTAATTAGTAACATTTTCGGTTTCAAAATCATCGTCACAAACTAGTAAGCAAATTTCAATCCTATATTATGACAACTTAGTGGTAAATGATAATGTTGTTAGGTGCCATCGAGTCAACACACTGGGACCCTATGAACAATAGTTCTGAATGGTGTCCTATCCTGTGTCTTCTTCATAATCTCTGACATAGTTGAGCCCATTGCTGCAGTCATTGTGTCAATACATCTGGTTAAGGGTCTTCTCTCTTTTGGTGACCCTCCACCTTTCCAAGCATGATGTCCCTTTCCAAGGAACAGCAACTTTTAGCAACATGCCCAAAGTATGTGACACAAAGCTTTATCATCTCTATCTCCAAGGAATATTCTGATTGCACCCTCCCAAAGACATATCTGTTTGTTCTTTAGACAGTTTATGGGATGTTCAAACTCTTCTTCAACACCACACTGCAAGGCATCAAATTGTCTTCCATCTTCCTTATTCACCTGTCAGCTCTCAAATGCATAGCAAGTGTTTAAAAAGACCATGGTCTAAATCAGGCACATCATATTCTTTAAACTTACATTACTACTCCTCAATAATTTGCAGAGGTGACCAAATGGAGACTTTCCCAGTACAAAATGTCTCCTAATCCCTTGACTGCTTATACCAAGGATGTTGAAGTAAGATGAAGTTGCTGACAGTTTCAATATTTTCTCTATCTATCATGATGTTCCCTACTGGTCCAATGTTGAGATAATTGTTTTCTTGACATTGAAATGCAATCCATATTGATGGCTGTATTCTTTGATCTTCTGAAGGAAGTGCTTTAAGTTCTCTTCACCTTCAGCAAGCAAGGTTGTGTCATCTGCATAACATAGGCTAGTGATGAGTCTTCTTCTGATTCTGATGCCATATTTTTCTTCATAGAGTCCAGCACCTTGATTCTTTTTATCTGCATACAGGTTGGATATCAAGAAAGGATACAACACAGGTACAAACTTTTCTTAATTTTAAACCATGACCACCTTGCTCTGTTTGCACAACTGATTCTTAGCCTAGGTATAGATTTTTCATGTTGACAATTAAGTGTTTTAGGACTCCCGTTCTTCCCTTGTTAGACATAATTTTTTATGGTCCATACAGTCAAATGCGCACAGTCAATAAAGCACAAATAGACATTCTTCTGGTATTGCTTGCTTTCAGCCAGGATCATCTGACATCAATGATATCCCTAATGCCAAGGCCTTCTAAATCCAGTTTGAATTTCTGATAGTTATCTGTTTATGCACTGTTGTAGCACTTTTTACATGATTTTCAGCAATATTTTGCTCACATGTGCTATTAATGATATTGTTTGATAATTTCCACATTCTGTTGGATCATCCTTCTTTGCAATGGAAACAAAAAATATGGATCTCTTTCAGTCAATCAGCTAGGGAGCTGTCCTCCAAATTTCCTAGCACAGACTGGCGAGCACATCCAAGGCTATATCTGTTAGTTGAAACTTGTCAGTGCCAACTAGCATCCCTTTGATTTCTGGGGCCTAATTTTTATGCCACTACTTTCATTCCAGCTTGAACTTCTTCCTTTATTACCATTGGCTCTTAATCATATGGTACTTTCTGAAATATTTCAGTGTTGGCCAATTCTTTGTAGTACAATAATTTTACATATTTCCTCCATCTTCTTTTGATGCTTCCTGATCATTCAAGATTTTGCCCATGCATTCTCTCAGAATTACAACTCAAGGCTTGAATTTGTTTTTTAGTTCTTTCAACTTGATAAATGCTGAGCAACTTCTTCCCTTTTTATTCACCAATTCCATCATTTTGCATGTTCTATTATAATACTTTGCTTTGCTTCCCATACATCTGGTGCCTGGAATTTTGATGTGAGTCTCCTAAGCAGGGAGACTTACCTGTAAGTATGTTGTACTGGGGAAGCAATCTGCATATTGCTAATTAAAGTTTAAGTATCTATATTCTTGCTTGCTTATCATTTATCTTATTAGTACAGGACTTGTCTGTCAGTTTGATGTACTATGGTAACTTGTGGGTTGTTGTGATGCTGAAAGCTGTGCCACCAGTGTGTCACATGCCAGAAAGTTTACTCATGGTGGACAAGTTTTAACAGAGCTCTCAGTTTAAAACAGAGGAGGAAGCAGAATTGACCATCCTCTTGTTAGATAGCAAACCTATGAAAACCCTATGAATAACAGAGGAATAAGGGTCTTTATAGTATGAAAGGTAAAGCTCAGACTGTAAGTCAATAAATATGAGAAGCAGCTGGAAACATAGTTTAAGAGTCAAAATATGGTATGTGAAAAATTAAATAGAATGCATGAACATTGACATTCTACATTCTAGGAATTAGTGAGGTGAGATGGATAGGCTTTGGCCATTTTGAATCAACCACATGGTATGTGCCAGGAATGAAAAACAGAAGAAAGATGATGTTGTATTCATATGTAAAAAGACAATTTAAGTTCTATCTTGAGGTACAATATTATGAATATTATCCATTTGTACACAAGGAAGTCTGGTAATACTATTATTATTCAAATACACCACTTATAGCTAAAGCCAAAGAAGAAGAAACTGAAGATTTTTACTAAATTTTACAGTCTGAAATTGACCAAACATTCAATCAAGATGCATTAATGATAACTGGTGGCTGGAATACAAAAATAGGAAACAATGAAGAAGGAATGGTTGTTGCAAAGTATGGGCTTAGTGACAGAAATAAGACTGGAAATAGAATGATCGGGTTTAGTACATTCAATAATTTATTCATCACAAATACCTTTTTTAAAAAATAAAAACATCGACTTTACACATAGACATCATATATGGACTGCACAGGAATCACACTGACTACATCTGTGGAAGAAACAAATGGAAAAGTTCAGAATCAGCAGTCTAAACCAGACCAGGGGGGCTGCCTGTAGAAGAAACCATCACTTACTCATGTGAAGAAGTCCAAACTGAGGTTGAAGAAAATGAAAACAAGTCCCTGAAAACAAAAAGATGATCTTGCGTCTTTTCTAGGTGAACTTCAAAATCATTTAAAAATAGCTTTGAAGCATCGAACACCAATGATTGAAGAAAGATGAGCTGACATCAAAGATATCATCCATGAAGAGAGAGGAAAAGGTCATCACAAAGAGAGAAGGAAAAATAACTAAAAAGGATGTTAGAAGAATCTCTGAAGATTGCAATAAAGCATCGAAAAACCAAAACCAAGGAAAGAGTTGCCCCAGTATAAGAGCTGAAAAGGTGATTTCAAAGGGCAGTTCAAGAAGACAGATTACAAAAAGGACCTCTAAAAACAAGTTTGAGAGAGAATAAGCAAAAGGAAAATGAAAGAGAGAGGGGCAAGAAGAGAGAAAGGAACTAAACGGAAATCAGATTCTCTAAGTCTGACATGTCCTAAGAGTTCAATGGGTTTACTTGAAAAAGAGGTTTTTTAGCTTGTGATTGCTTTTCATTTATAATATCCTATCATTCAATTCTAAAATGGAAGACGGAAACTTTGATGCATTATCAAATTGCCATTCTTAGGAAGAATAGTATACCATATATGATTAGCATAATCACACAGTACGAATTCCACTATAATTCCAACTAAGGTAAATGGATTTTTACTTACAAGAAGAATATGCATCTATCTTAGAGAGTTATAAATATGGCAAAGAAATGCTTTCAAGAGAGTGTTAAAGTGCTTTTAAAAAAATCACCTTCAAAGTACTGTAAACAAGAATTCAAACAAAGCCTCTGCCTTGATTCTTTTTGGCCTAGATGTTAAGTCATAACATGCATTGGAAAATCTGATCCGAACATAAATTTACTATAACCACAGCTTAGATACAGTTCCAGAAAAGTCACTTTTTCACAGTAAGTAAAACGAAACCACCAAAACAGACACCAAATTGTGTATGATTACAGACTCACTCCATTAGAAATTATTCTACTGCTTTCACTAGTCTCCTCAAGATAAACAATACACTTGTTTAGAGCTAATTTTTCCTTCTCAGGCATGAGTTTCGAATTCTGTAAATGTTTGGTCCAGATGAGTATATAAATTTAGTTTTTACAATGAGAACTTTCTATAGGTTTCAAAATAAGAAAGCTGTATCATCACTATATGACTAATTAAATCTTAACAGTGTAATCAATTCTACTAGGTTATATTAATTAGAATATGTTATATTAAGCATTCTTTACATTTAATTGCCCTAACACAATGAGATGTTCTATCCATATTTTGTGTAGATTCTAATAACTGTCAATCTAGTTTCATGAGAAAACAGTAAAATTCCTAAACCAAGCTTGAAAGCTAACAATGAAAAAGTTAAGATTTTCATTATCCACTTGTGTTTGCAATTTCTAATCATTTCTTTTTGAAAAGTCAATTAAACAGTTATTGTAGGACTTCATAATTATCATAAAACTCCCATGATTATCTAATGCTATTGGCCAATAATACTATTATTTATCAATTTTTATTTACTGAGTAAAAAATGATAAACTATTGCAGTATTTAAGGAGTCCAGGTAGCAAAACAGGCTAAGTGTTGGGCTATGAACTAAAAAGTCATCAATTTGAAACCACCAACTATTTCTGTAGGAGGAAAAAGAGGCAGTCTCCTCCACTAAAGAGCTGTAACTTTGTAAACAAGTGGAGGGGCGCCATGGGTATAAGGTGACCATGGAAGAATTTTTTTTGTTGCTTTGTTTTTATTGAAAGATTTGATAACTGAAGGTTATGAAACTGGTTGTAAAATCAAGTTGGTGGGTTGTAATTCACATCAAAAAGAGAAAAAAAATATAGACTAGAAAGTATCAGTTTGTAGAAAAACATACTGTTTTCTGAAACTTGTTTTACGTGTGTCATGCTTTATTTGGTATGTTTTAGACATATTTTTAAGATAAAAAATTATGATAAAAATTATCAAATTATATTATTGCTAATTTTACAAGAATGGAAAGAGAAATGATATATGGAGTGAGTTCTAATATATTATTTTCTATATAATGCAAGTAGATTTATTCCCATGTTTCTATCGGTGCCTTATCCCCAAAGCCAGGTAAGTATGACTTCATACTTCATAAATGACAACAGAAAAATGACATTAAAGTCAAACCTGGAATTCTCTACAAATAGACTCTCACCTGTTGGTAATCCTTTCCCCCTCAATCGGTCTCGAATAGCCTGGCTCCGATCAGGTTTTGGGTCACTGCTTCGGGAAAGCTGGTCTGTCTGGAAGCAGGTAATAAAAAATAAAGTTTGAAAAAGAACCTTCTATTAGTTCTCATGGTACATGTCCCCAGAGTGACACTAGTTACACAAATGTGGAGGAGAGAGCATTAAGGATTAGGTAGCAAGCACATCCTAGTATAAATTTGTATTCTTGTAAAAAAAAAAAACAACACTTATGTAGGTCAGTTGGGGCCAGTCAATTTCTAGAAAGTTAAAATGTAAGAAAGTCATCAAAAAATAATCTACTGTTCTGGGAATAAAGTTTCTCAGATTCCAATAGTTTTAAAATAAATTCCATCTGGAAAGAGTAAACGATGTACTCTTTTTTAACTCCTGATTAGGAACTACTTTTATCTCAAGTTAGAATATAATTTGTAAACCACATTCTCAGATAACAAAGATTTTTCATGACTGCAACTTTGCAAAGAGGGTATTGATTTGAAATTGTGTCTTCAAAGTGGTTTCAAAACTTATTTTCCAGATTTTGCCTATCAGAAATTACAATTGAGAAATGCTGAATCTTTAAATAAAATTACTACATCAGAAGGTGAAAATTAAATTCAAATCAATATTCCTTTACAGTACAAATGTTTAGTCTTAAAGTTTTAATAACATTAGCAAAAATACTTATTTAAAAGGAAACATGTCAAATTGGTCAGACTCTAAATTCAAAGAGATGAAAAGTTAAAACACTGGGTTTATTCAGCTGACCAATTAAAGGAAAGACCTTGATAAATAACTAGAAGGGAAAAGTGACAAAAGATAAAATCTGGTACCAAGAGCATTCACACATCTTTATATTTGTATACATATTTTAATATTCCTCTATAATTAGGAGGAAATTCATTTTAGTATGTATTAAAACCTCAAGTCTAAAATAGCATACTCAAGGCTTTAGCATAATCTTTTCTACCTATAAGAAGACTTGAATGAAGGTATTTGTGGAATAATATCATCATTGAAATTTAATAAATAATTATTAGCCCAGATTGCACTCTAAGTGAAGAGAGAATATCCTGTTTCCTTGAGAGTCCCTGCAGTACTACTAAGAATCGTAAGTAATACTTATTGAGCAGTTAATACATGCCAACCACTAGCTTAAAGCACTTTACATATATTATTTTATATACTCCTCAAAACAGCCACATTTGGCAGATTATTATTATTATTCTACCATAATTGAAAGCTTCCCAATTAAAACAAGCTTGGAAGCAGGAGTGGCATCCACTTCCAAAATGGCTTGCCTCCAGAAATTCTATGAACAGTGCTCGGGTCTTTCGTTCGTAGGGTTGCTATGAGTCATCTAGGACTCAAAAACACCTAACAACAATAACAAAAATGACATAGAGAGAGCTATGCTGGCCCAGTGGACAGAAAGTTATGCTACCAAGCCCAAGGTGGATAATTTTAATCTGTGGCCATCAGATCTGGTTCAAATTGGTTTTTTGTCAAACATTCTTCTGGGTGGTATAGCACTGGTCTGTGCATTGCTGTACAGAGGTAACTCGTGGTTGCTGTCATGCTAAACACTGTGACACTGATGTGCCAACTGTGATAATTAGTACCCATGGTGGACAATGTTTGCTGGAGCTTCCCAACTAAACCAAGCCCAGAAGTAGGAGTGGCATCCACTTCTGAAATGGCTTGCCTCTATGAAACTCTATGAACAGTGCCCAGGTCTTTTCTTTGTAGGGTAGCTATGAGTTGTCTACAACTCGACGGCACCTAATAACAACACCCACCATAATACAGATACAAGGAGTGCTGGCAGTGGAGTGTAACCAAAAGGCTGGGGCTTCATATCTACCAGTAGCTCTGCAGAAGGAAAATACAGGAAGCAATTCTGTCCTATAGGATCATTATGAACTGGAATTGACTTGATGGCAACAGGCGTGATTTGGGTTTTTTGTATTACAAGTAAAAGGACAAATGGCAGGAAACATCTAAGGATCTTCAAGCAGCTCATCTATAATAAAATAATTTTTCTTTAGTAGCTCAGTAAAATGAGTGATTGACATAATTTATTATTTCTATCTTATTGTTGTAGTTAAGTACTATCAAGTCAGAACCGACCACAGCTGAGGGTTTCAGAGGTAGTAAAGCACATAGATGATTGCCCATTTTTCTCCAGTGAAGCAGCTGGTGGATTTGAACCATGTGCCTTTTAGTTAGCAGCATGACAAAATTTATGTTAAAGTTATTACAAAACATAAATCAGTGGAAAACCCAGGACAAGTAACCTGGCCTATGGCCTTTGAATCTTTGCTAATTCAGACTTATTTTCATCACATCTAAAACTAAAGGAAAAAATGCATTCCTTTTAACCTTTGGTTGTTAAAATGAATAAAAGTGATAACGCATACAAACCACTGAGGACTGTATCTGACACAAAATAAACACATACAAAATGATATTACCTGGAGCTACTTCTGTCCAGAAGACCAGAAAGAGCAATACAACCATTAACTATAATTAACTAAAAATACTATAGTATGCTAAACTAAACATGAGTCTGTGTAAATGATGAGACGGCTTTTTATACTCTGCATCCAACTGATTCTGCTATTCTTTTCTCACAATAAACAAGCCCACAGCACAACCCAATCCAGACTGATTACTAATCTACAAATTTACTCTGTTTTCTCATTGTACCTCACTAATCCTAGATCGTTTCCCTTTGCCTAGACAATGTGTTTTATCTGTCCCATACAATCTAGTTCAAATGAGTTATCTTTTCATTGAAGTATGAACTTGGATCTTTTCCTCTCAAATTGTCATAGCTTTTAAAAGACTTACTACTTTTAAAAGCCCTTATTTGTATTTTAGAGTTAAACAAATGTCAATAAATACTCAAAAAACCTCTGTTGAGGCCTGGTGGTGTAGTATGTGTTGGATTCCTAACCAGAATGTCCTCTGAATGCACCAGCCGATCTGCCGGAAGATGAGTGGTCTCCTCTCACAAAGATCTGCATCCCTGGAAACTGGACTGAGGCTTGCCATGAGTCAGCACTTATCTGCCAGCAGTTGAGCTTGGTTTTAAGCTTTTAATGAACTTAGCTGCTAAAATGGAGATCATTTATTTAGCATAGATAGGTATTAGATGGATACTTTCATAGATGAGTGTTTTCATGGAGAAATGAGGGATAAAAAAAATCCCATTTCTAACACTTTGATGATTTGAATGAAATGAACAAATAGTGCAGATGTTTCAGAATAGTCATGTTATAAAAGGCATCCTGATGGTGTAACTCTAACCAAAAGGTCAACAGTTCAAATCCAACAGCCACTCTTCTAGAAAAAGATAGGCAGTCTTTCCTCATCAAGATTTATAGCCCTTGAAAAACCTAAAGGAAATCAATCCATGGCAATGGGAGAACGGTGCAGTAGAAAGATTTCTAGATAAATGAAGACAAACCCAAATCCCACTGTTATCAAGATGAACTACTCTTCATTGAGTTTCCCAGGCTTCCCAGGGCAGACTGTCCCTCTTTCTCCCTTGGACTTAAACTGCTGGCTGACCTATTGGAGAGCAGTCCAATAGACTACACATGATGCCACCAAGGCACCAGGAAATTTAAATACTATGAACCATTTGGGCCTCCACTTCTTTGCATATAAAACAAGGATAGCAGAGAGCTCTGGTGGCCTAAAGGCAAGAAGCTACACTGCAATCCCAAAGGCCTGCTGTTTGAATCCACCAGATGCTCCGCTGGAGAAGGAGGGTCAATCTCCTCCTATGCCAGTCAGATCAGACTCAACAGGAGTGATAGGGAATGGCAAAGGATACACTGACAAAGAAGATTAATCAGAACTGGCTTTGACAAGCACTGTGGCATTTGGACAAGAACAAACTGGGAGGAGGGTAGAGAGAATAGTGCAACAATGAATGAGTGGAAGCCCAAAATCTCTGTAAATGTTTATGAAAATTAATAAAATATAATTATAGAAAAAAAAACAGTACACAATAAGAAAGGAAAAAAAAAATAAATAAAAATATTTTTAAAAATATAGTAAACGCAAACATTGCTCACAGGGAGTTCTACAGAACATTCATGTTTGGTATCTGTATAAAGGTCTCTGGGAATGAGTAAATAATGGAAAGATCTCATCTGCCTATGTAACTATTTAACAATTAATAATATAGAATAATATTTTCTAGTTTCTGGCAAGTTCTGCAGTTGAAAATACATTTCGTTTTCTTCAAGTGATTTTTTTATCAAGCTTATTCAGTCATAGATTTTTTTCTTTTTCTTTTTTAACAAAAAACATATTTAATAGTATATGGGAAATGCTGGTCACAATGTACTGCCACAGATTTTTGGTAGTATTATTTTTGGTTTTAAAACCTGTATATTGATACATAAACAAATTAATCACATAAAAGCAGAGCTGCTTAGTTGACAAAGAGCAAAGGGCAGTCAAGAACCTCATTCTTTCAGCCTGTACCACATGTGAAAACTTCTTATATTTCCCTCCATTAGTTCATCTCAAAGACTTGATGCAGTTTACAAACTCCTTGTTGGGAAGATTTCTGAGATCTGTTTCTTATCACTAGGCAAAGCATGTAGAGTTTGGCTATCCTACTGGGAGTCATAAAGCATCCAAGTTAAGCCAGTGATACTAAACCCTAGATATGAAGAACAAAAAGGAAGCCAGCAAGAACATTATATGACAGTGGCAAATATGCAGTTCACCAAAAAACGGCGATTAAGGGCATCATAACTCTAAAGAGTAAAGGCAGTTTAAACTCAGATCAGATAAACATGGGCCTCCCAACTGGGTGAATGGTATAGAAATAGCTTAAGACAAAGCTGACTATTCTTGGGATTATTTGTATGTACAGAAAGAGAAAAAAAGGAAAGAATTTGAGTCTTGGGCAATCTGGGAGGAATTCAAACATGTATCACTTTCCAGTGTTAAGAGAAAGTGGGCAGGGCTGGGAGAAGAGTAAAGGATCTAAGTGAGTGACTAAGACGTAGGAATAAAGTAACAGAAAGTATATTTAAATATTTTCATAACCCAAGTCATTGTGTGACATGGGTGAATGTTACTCAGGGTACCCACAAGAGAAAAACCACATGCCAAAAGCCCATTAGGAAAAGATTTAAAATGATGTAAGAAAGAGCAAACATTTCTAGCTCTAACTTGGAAGGATTCTGTAATATTTTCAGGAGTCAAAATCTAAAAGCAAAAACTCGCAAGGTCTAGGAAACAACAGACTTCTAAATATTAAGTACATTAGAATAAAGAATAAGAAATCCAAACTCCATTTCCCAGTCTTCGCTAAGAAACTATCTTTGTGATATTCTCCCTGAATTTTAAAACATAGTTTATATTTACCAATTGGAACTGTAGCTCACCCCAGAAAGATTTCCCAGAACCAGTTTTACCAGCTGCTTCACGTAGGAAAATGAAGGTGCACAATTGGTGTTCCTAATGTGGGCACTGCAGGCATCGAGGACGGTCCGGACAGAAACCCGAGCGTAAATGACATCCTCACACATGCCAAGCAATATGCTGTTGAGATGGTCTCCAAGCTTGATAGGCTGAATATAAAGGAAAGGAGAGTGATATTAATAAATGTAGTAAATTTTCTTGTCCACTATGAGCGAAGCCAGCAAGAATCACACGAATCACACCAAAGATCTTTCAAATATTAGCAGATATATGAACTACATATGTTGTTGTTACTGTGTGTCATCTAGTAGAAAGTGACCCACAGCTGACCCTCCCATTGGTTTTCAGAGGCAGTAACTGCACAGGAAGAGGTTGTCCATCCTTATCTCATTAACTGCATTTTATTCTTTTATGCTCCAAAATAATTAACACCAGAAGATGCAAAAGTTTTCTTTTTGAAGTAAGATAAACAAATACATTTACTGTACTGTGTTTTGACTGGGTTTTGTTGTAACCTCCAATGGCTCTGCAAGCAAGGGCCATCATGCTCGTAATAACTAGTATGGTGTCTGAAACAAGGTATGTGGTATTGCCTGCTAACTGAAAATTCCATGGTTCAAACCTGGTAGCTCCTTTGCTGGAGAAAGATGTTTCAATCTGCTTCCATAAATACTTAAAACCCTGGAAACACTAGAGGAACGTCTATTGTATTCTACAGGGTTGCTAAAAAGCTTGAAATGACTTGACAGAACTAGACCATCCAAAATTATAATCATTTTTTTATCTCAAATTACAAGTAAACATTTATATTTCCCCTTCAATTTAAATATTATTTATATAGACTTTCCAGTTACCAGAACAGAGTTCTAATTACAGTCAGTGATCACATTTTAGATATAGTTAGGCTACAAAATAGATTTGATACAAGTATTTCTAATATTATTTTCATTTTCTCCCTTTATATTTATAGAACTAAATGAGAGAAGAAAAAGAAATGTTCGGTAGTTTTTACAATGTAAAGTAATATCAAACCAAGTCCAAAAATGTCTTTTATTATTCACAGATCTTAAGATGTTTAAATTATAGAATAAATACCTCAAATGCTTGCTGCTGCTTCAGTCTAAGGTGAAATGAAATCTAATCATCTATATTATAAATTTTGTTTTAAGGTATTTTATTTTTTAAAATTATCTTATTACTATAATAGTAGAAAATAATAATTGAAAAAAACCCCACACCTCCTTAACATAATTGGAAACTGGAGTTTCATCCACTTCCTAAACAACATGCCTCTGGAAATTCTATGAACTTTGATAAATGTCCATAGTTGTAGAGGGGCCTCAGGCCTTTAGTTCATCAGGCCGCCATGAGTTGTGCTTGACATGAATGCAAGCAACAACAATTTTAGTGGATCTTTAAGATTCAATTCTTTTAGAAGATGAAATGCAAGAAGTTTTTATAAAGGCAGAAGTGGTTCAAAAATCACCACAGCCTAAAATTTCAAATTGTTAATTTCACATTTGTATCTGCTGCTATAGGGAAAGGGAGCCCTGTTGGTCTAGAGATAAGAGCTACATTGCCAACTCAAATCAAGCAGTTCAAATCCACCAGCTGCTCCACATGAGAAAGGTGGGACATTTCCTCTCATGTAAATTACAGCTGTGAGTTGGCTCCAACTTGACAGCACATAACAATAACAACTGCTACAAGGACAGGAAAAGACAATTTTAAAGTAGAAAGAGACAAAACTGATGAATTGTTCTATTGTACTAAGCAAAAGAAAACCAATTCCTGTGGTTTTGTACCAATAAAAGTATCTCATTATACAAGACTGAATTATCAAGGATATTTAGAATTCCTCTCATTATCATTTAATTAGAAGAAATAAAGTACATTCCTTTTCCCCATGACATAATTTTTAAAAACACAACTACATCTGACTGCTTTTATAAGAATATTTAAAAAATGTCTTTTGTGTTTTATTACTTCATTCTGAAATTTTGTGTTACTGATTTGAATAGCCACCTCCTTGTAGACTATATACAAATAGATTTAAGAGTTTTATAAAATGTATAAAGTTATACAACAATAAAAACTTATAGCAAACATTATTTACTTACTTGGCTCTGAGGTACTTCATGATCAGCTCCCCAGTACAATGTCATTCCAAGGGAATAAATATGGATCTAAGAACAAAATTAATTAAAGATATTACACTATGTGTAAGAAGAATTGGAATCACTGTATGTTTACAATTTTCTGTTCCAAAAAAAAAGGTTTATATATAATTTAAGAAAGGCATTATATATTTTTCATGAAAGTTCACAAGGACATCCAACAAAATATATTAATGAAACTTATTAAAAGAGATTTTTCCTCTCACCCTTGCTTCCTCCTCCATGCAAATCTCAGTCCTTTGATTTAACACCTAATAGTTTTTATTTATTCTAAAAGGAGTGGCATCCACTTCCTAAATATCATGCGTCCAAAAACTCTATAAACTTTGATAAATATTGATGGTTGCAGAGGGGTTTCAGGCCTTTTGTTCATAGGATAATGATGAATCATGCTCAACTCAAAGGCAATCAACAAACACAAAAGTTATTTATGTAAATTTAAACAGATATGAATCTGAACTGTTCATTACAAAAGGATAAAAACATTCTATTTGTTGTTATTTCATTTAATGATAAAATTTGAGCAAGAGCCTATGGTGATGAAGGAAGAAGTTCAAGCTGCTTTGAAGGAAACAGCAAAAAAATAAGGCTCCAGGAATAGATGGTATACCAATTGACATATTTCAGCTAACAGATGCTGCCCTGGATGTGCTCACCAAGTTGTGCCAAGAGATCT
>NW_006399792.1:2316349-2326496 GCF_000299155.1 Elephantulus edwardii
GCATGTTGCAAGGAGGGACAGGTCCTTGGAGAGGGGCATCATGCTTGGGAAGGTGGAGGGACGGCCCAAGAGGGGAAGACCCTCTATGAAATGGATTGATGGATTGGGGTAATCGGGATGGGTGTGTCAGAGGCAGTGCAATTGGCACAGGATAGAGCAGGGTTTAGGGGTGTTGTACATAGGGTCATTATGAGTCGCAAGCAACTTGACAGCACATAACAACAACAATAACATTTGTTGTTGCTGTCATTAGGTGCTTTGAGTTGCCTAAAAGTAACTGTGGCCCAATGAACAGCAGATCTAACAGTTGCCCTATAATTGTGCCATTTCTATGATTTCTCTCATGCTCTGGCCCACTGTTGTAGTCGCTGCATCAGTTTATCTCATTGACAGTTCTCTTCTCTATTGCTGATTCTTCACCCTCCCAGCGTGGTACCTTTTTCTAAGAACTAGTCCCTCCAGACAACATGCCCTCCCAAAATAAGTGAGATGAAGATTCATCGTCCTTGCCTGTAAGGTACTCTGGTTGTACTCCAGCAAGACAAATTTGTTTGGGATTTGGGTGTTGTTGGTTTTTTTGGGGGGGCGGAGACCAAGAGATAATCAATATTCTTCTCCAACATCAAAATTCCAAAGTCTTGATTCTTCTTCAGCTTTCCTTATTTATAGTCCGAATCTACATGCATACAATAACCAAAAATGCCATGGCTGGCATCAGGTGCAACTCAGTCTTCAAGATGACATCTTTGCTATTTAGTACTTTAAAGAAGTCCTTGGCATTACTCCAACGCAACTTTTTTTTTAACCCTCCAGTGGGTTTTCAGAGGCAATAAATTGCATGGGAGGAGAATTCCCATCTTTCTTCCACAGAGTAGATAGTGGATTTGAATCAAGTGTCTTTGGGTTACTAGTGCAACTTCTTACCACTGAGCCACCAGAGTTCAGCTTCTGGAATTATTTGGTCAGCATGCAGAAAGAGTAAGTATGATGAAAGATACTCATCTTTCCTAATTTAAAAATATGCAGCATCCTTTTTTTCTGGTTGGATGATTGATTGTTGCTCTATGTGTAGGTTCTACCTTAGCACAATTAAGTGTTCTAGAATTGCCGTTCTTCTCAATGTTATCCATAATTTATTATACAGTCAAATGCCTTTGCACAGTGAAGGAAACACAAGTGAACATCTCTAAAATAGAATTTTCTCGGTTTCAGCCAAAATTCATCTGATATCAATAATGATATCTCTCATTCCATGATCCCTTCTGAATCCAGTTCTCTGTCAATGTACTGCTATGGTTGTTTTGGGGGGTTTTTTTTCTGTTTTTTTCTTAACAATCTTGAGCATTTATCTTCCATTGAAGGAGTGAGTAGAAGTGAAGGGGTATCCTGGTGGTGGGAGGAGCTGAGAAATAAGTGGGTCAAGACACTGGGCCAAGGGCAGGAACAACACTGTAATTAATGGTTAACTCCACAATGAGGGATATATCTTTCACTTTTCTATAAATTACTTGTCTGTCAAATACTCCTCTAAATCTGAACATTCAGATTAAGACAGACTAGGAAGAAGGACTGGCCATCCAATTCCGAAATAGCAGGTCTCTGAAAACCCTATGTACAATATGGATTGAAGCTCAATGTCAAGAAGACAAAGATTCTCACCACTGGACCAACTGGCAGCAGCAGGATGGTTGGTGAAGAGATTGAGATTGTTAACAACTTTAGTCTGCTTGGCTCCACAGTCAACACTCTTGGCACCAGTAGCCAGGAAATCAAAAGGCAAATTACATTGGGAAAGTCTGCTGTTAAGGACCTCTCCAGGGTACTGAAGAGCAATGGTGTCACTCTGGAGACTAAGGTGTGTCTGATACAGGCCATGGTCTTTGCAATCACTTGTTACGCATCAGAGAGTTGGACAATGACTAGGGAGTATAGAAGGAGAATTGATGCCTGTGGTGCTGGAGAAGAGTATTCAATATACCATCGACTGTCAAAAAAACAAATAGATTCATCCTGGAGAGGGTTAAACCAGGCTGTTCCGTGGAGGCAAGGATTCTGAAACTTAATCTGACATACTTTGGACATGTTGTAAGGAGGGACGGGTCCTTGGAGATGGACATCATGCTTGGGATGGTAGAGGGACAGCACAGGAGGGGAAAATCCTCTATGAGGTGGATTGACTCAGTGACTGGGGTAATCAGGATGGGTGTGCTGGAGGCAGTGCGAATGGCAGAGGATAGAGCAGGGTTTAGGTCTGTTGTCCACAGGGTCGTTATGAGTTGCAAGCAACCCGACGGCACATAACAACAACAACAATCTTGAGCAAGATTTTACTTGCAGTACTGTGGTGGCTTGCATGTTGTGTGATACTAAAAACGATTCCACTGATATTCCAAATACCAATAGAATCATCCACTGTAGACTATAAAGTGAGACTGGTTACCCAGTTCTGAACTAATAATCCCTTGAAAGTCCCATGAGGGAGGAAAAAAGAATAAGGAATAGGACAGAAACTGGATGTGTGGGTAAGTGAGTCTGAGCCGTTCTCTTTCATCACAAGACATAAAGATTGAATGGTGCTTGGCTACCATTCCTAAACATTTTGGTCAAAGATTCAATACAAGAATCCAAGCCAAAAGGAGAAAGAGGAAGAAAAAAGTTTCAATATTTCATAGGAACCTCATTTTCTAGAGTCATACAGGCTGAATGAACAAACAAAACTACTGTCCTGTGCGGATGCTTAAATTTTAAATAAAACTTATTCCCTGAAGCCTTTTAAAACTAAATAATATTTCAACTCATAATAAAGTTTGCATTGAAGATTGGCTCTTTTAAAATCTCTCTAAATAGAATTAAATTGACAACAGCAACTTAAAAGACCATATAGAAAATCTAGGGACAATGAGTTTCTATTAATGGAAGGGAAACAACTCAGAAAAAGGAATGAGTATAATTTGAAGCATAATTAATACCACAGAATTATACATGTGGAATCTGTTCTTTTGTATGTTAGTTATGTATATTCTCAACAACACAACAATAAGAAAAAATAAAATTTCTATTTTTTTAATTCTTATAAAAAAGGAATTGTTACTGTTTACTCTTGAGTCAGAATAGACCTATAGCTGACCCTCCAGCAGGTTTTCAGACACAGTTAATCACACAGGAGAAGACTACCTATCCTTCTTCTCCTGTGGGTCAACTGGTTGATTTGAACCACGTGCCTTCGGGTTTGTAGCATAGCTTCTTACAGGAGCCATTGAAAAATCTACTGAGCCTACAGCTCCATTCTGATGTACATAGGTTGTCACTAATCTGAATCAACTAATGGCAGGCGGAATAATAGTGTTATGATGCTATTAAGTCTTGTCCTTTATTTTCTAGTTTTATGACACTGTGACTAGTTAACTTGGTTTATCTGACAATAACTGTATTCAGTCTCCTTTCTAGCTTACTTGCACTTTTTTATTTATATCATCCATGTAGGCTTAAAAAACTGTGCATCTTTTGCTAGTAATATAGTTCTCTCTGAATCTATTATATTAGACACATTGCTTATTACTCAAACCTTTAAGTGTTTTTTTATCACTCTGTGATTGGTTAAACAAAAACTTCTACTTTTGTCTGAGTGTAAATAGTAGCTGTCAACATTTGTATCACCTAAACTCTTTGACATCCTTCTCAATAATTGCCTTATAATCTTTATAATTTTTCAGCTCCTTTTACCAAATTCTTTCTTCTAACGCTCAATGATAAGGATTCACAAATATCCTTTTCTCATTCGACTTCTCATTTTACATTCTAACTCATTGATCTCATTTCTAAATCTTTCCTAATTTCTCTCTGTGAATGGTTTTCAGATTTACAACTTTACCTCCTACAACTTCCACTGAATAAGCAATTTGCATTTCTAAGTACTGATTCATACTCAAGTTCAAGCTCATTAGACTCACGCTAACTTGTAGCAACCTTCCATCATGTTTTCAAGGAAAACCAATTTGCTTTGCAAGTGTTCACTCTAATTATGATTAAAAAGCAGAAGACGAACTTAGAACCTTAACAAAAGCCAATGGAGGGTCACTATATAACTATATAACTATATAACTATATATAATTGGGAGCCAATTTGACAATAGAAGGATTTATTAGTTATTGGTCTTTTCTGAACATTTTTAGTATTTATTATTATTACTGAGTTTTATAAGCAACCAGTGGCAAGTACTTTTTTTATTAATTTTAATAAAAGTTTATAGAGACTTTGGATTTCCATTCATTCATTGTTGCACTTCTCTTTCTCTCTGCCCAACCTCCCCCCCTCCAATTCGCTCTTCTGTTTGAAAAGTAAAAGAAAAATTCTTTCATTGTTATACAATCCCTGCCCCTCAAGTCCACACCCCTATGCAGCCTTCACCTTCGTTTTGAAAAGCATTTCTTGAATGTAAGAGTATTAGCAGGCTTCTAGGTGGCACGAACAATTTGCACTCGACTACTAATCTGAGAGATGGAGCTTTAAACCAATTCAGTGTTGTCAATGAAAACAGACCTAGAAATCCTCTGCTGTAAAGATTATAGCCAAGAAGACCTCACGGAGCAGCGACTACTCTGTACCACAGGCAGTCATGAGTAGAGATGGATTCACCGGCGTGTGGTGCTCTGGTGGCGCACTACCTAGGGAACCACACTGCTAACACAAAGGTGACTCTTCTTTGGCAGTTGCATCCACTAGTAGCTCCTCAGAAGAAAGCTGGGCAATTTCCTCCCATGCAATTTATAGTCTCATAAAGCTCACTGGTGGGTCAGCAATAAGTCAGATCCTGCAGTAAGTTTCTTTTTTGAGTCCACAGCAGTGGCTTTGGTTTTATGGTTTCTGTTAATGAAACAACCTTAAACCACAAGCTTTTAAAGAGTTACTATCTCTTCTTGAAAATGTATTTCTCAACTCTTCGCCATGATAAAACTAAAATATTAGAGTCTAATTACTTCCTAGGAGCTTTGCTTGATGTTTTAAACAGTGGAAAGATCAACAAACTTACTTTGACTATTCTTATATTTAAAATTGCACATGAGATTGAAGCAATTAACTTTAAAATGGTGTTGGCGCTGTGTCCTTCAGTTGGCTAGTCAATGATCCAATGAACAAGAATGAACATCTTGCCCCATCATGTGCTATATTCATTATCTCCAACACACAAGCCTGTTGTAACAATGGTCTGGAACACATCAGAGATGATGAGAATGGCACAGGATAGGTCAAAGTTCAGATTTGATGTTCACAGGATTAGTATGAATCACAGTTAACTCAATGGTAACTAATAAAAACAACGTCTTAAACATCGGTGCTTCACTATCTCTACCTTATGGCTAACTTACTGTCTCCCTTCACTGATTGGTGGTAATCTTCAAAAATCTGTAATAATGTAACAATCTACTTATTACAGATTATAACATATACAGCGATCAGGGATAATTTTCTGATTATTTTTGTATCACCTTCATAAGCACAATATTATGCTTATGAATATTTCCAAAACAGACATATGGTAAGTATTTATAAAACTAAATAACAGCTTATATTTTTCCAGATCCAGAAACATATCTACAACTGTTTTCTAAACTCTTAAATGAAATAAATATTAATTTCTTAGAATACATGATCATGTTAGAATAATTTCCCGAAGAGGGCTGATACAGGGTGGCCAAGCTTCCTTCTTTTGTTATTCCCACCAAAGGAACAACTAAAAATGAAGAGGAAAAAAACACTTAACAGTTACCTTCTCAACATCTGACAGAGAAGTAAGTGACTGATTTTGAAGAACCTCTGGTGCAGTAAATGCTCTGAGATCCTGGTTGGAAATATTTTCATCTGTAAACGACACACTTCCAGATGGGAGCAGCAGCAGAGACCACGGAGATATTATGAAGCCAAGGGCAGCAGGATCAGTTATGTTCACTGGTTTATAAACACACAGAAAAAAAGAAGGAAAATAAAATTATAAACAAAGAACTAAACTTCACTTATATGAATATATTACCCTATTCATATGGATTATAAAGTACAGTTATTATTTCAAAATCAATATTAGAAAAGAAGAATGGATTCAGACAATCTGTTGCTGTAATGAGTTGCGGAGACACCAGCAACTCTATGTAAAACAGCTCTGAAGCCTGCCTTGTCCTGAGCCAGTCTCATTGACTCCAAACACCTACCTCCATTGCCCCAGTTACTGTATCAGCCCATCTCATCCTGTGTCTTCCTCTCCTGTGCTGTCTGTCCACCCTTCCAAGCATAATATTCTCCTCCAAGGATGGATCCACCCTGACCACATGCTTAAAGTATGTGAGATGGAGCTTCAAAATCCTGGCCTCCAAGGAGAAACTTGGTTTCACCCTCTCTTGGCAGTCCATGGTTAGTTCAAGACTCTTCTCCAGCACTACAACTCAAAGGCATCAATTCTTCATCTGTCATCTTAGACACTGTCCAGCTCTCTGATGCACAGCAAGTAGTTGTGAAGACCATGGCCTGGATTAGGCACACCTTACTCTCTGTACTGTCACTGTTGCTTCTCAGTACTCTGGAAAGGTCCCTGACAGCAGATTTATCTATATTTGGACCAGGAAGCAGTCCTCAGAACAGAGCAGAGAAACACTGTATGGTTCAAAATCAGGAAGGGACTGTGTCAGGGATTCACCCTGTCTCCATACCTTTTCAATCTATATGTAGAGCATATCATTTGAGAGGCTGGGTTTTATGAGAAGGAGTGTGTCAGGCCAATTGGAAATCCCATGATGGACGTAAAAGAGATTGAGGTTGTTAACAGTTACAACTTGCTCAGCTCTACAACACTCTTGGCATCAGCAGTCAGGAAATCAAAAGACAAACTACATTAGGTAAAACAGACAATAAACAACTGCTAAAATTATTAATGCAAATGCCTTGATTTGGTTTACTCTTTCAAATCCTGAGTGACAGGGCTTAGAAATTGTTGTTCTTGTGTATTGTCTAGTTAAAACTAATAGCTGACCCTCTAGGAGGTTTTCTGAGGCAGTAAATCACATAGGAATAGATCATCCCAAATTTCTAGCTGGTGGATTTGAACCATTACCTTTGGGTTGGCAGTGCAATTAACTTTGACTAAGTGTTTTACACATTGATATATAGACGTGGATAAGTCACTTCCTCCCCCTCTCAATTATTTCAAGATATATTCTTTTTAAAACAGGTCACCTTTTAACATTAAAACATGAACCTTTTGGCCCATTAGCCCCTGGACAAGCTACAAAAGCTTTCTCAGCAGCTGGGTGCATTTTTAAGTTGTTGTTGTTGTTATGTGCTATCAAGTAGCCTGCAACTCATTGCGACCCTATGTACAATAGCTATGAACCCTGCCCTGTCCTGAGCCAGTCTCCCTGACTCTAACGCATTCACCCTCACTACCCTAGCCACTGTGTCTGTCCATCTCATCCAGGGTTTTCCTCTCTGACACTGCCCCTCCACCCTTCTGAGCATGATGTCCTTTTCCAAGGATCAGTTCCTCCTAATCATGTGCTCAAAGTATGTAAGACAGAGCTTCAAAATCTTACTCATCGAGAACTTGGTTTTACACTCGCCAAGATGTCTGTTTATTCTCTCGGTGGTCCAGAGTATGTTCAATAGTCTTCTGTAGCACCATACCTCAAAGGTATCATTTCTTCTTCTATCAGCCTTAATCATTGCCCAGCTCTGTGATATACAACAAGTACCTATGAAGGCCATGGCCAAGAGCAAGTGCATCTTTAGTCTCAGACCAACATTACTGCTTCTCAGTACTCTGGAGAACAATAGATGCAATTTGTCTTTTGATTTCCTGACTGTTGGTGCCAAGAGTGTTGATTGTAGAGCCAAGCAAGCAGAAATTGTTGACAACTTCAATCTCTTCTTCATCTATCACAACGTTGCCAATTGGCCCAGAGGTGAAAAGTCTTGTCTTCTTAATGCTGAGCTTCAATCCACATTGATGACTACAGTCCTTGATTTTCTGCAACAAGCACTTCAGGACCTCTTCAATTTCAACAAGCAAGGTTGTGTCATTTGCATGCTGCAGGTTGTTGACAAGTCTTCCTCCAATCCTGATGCCACATTCCTCTTTATAAAGCCCAATCTTCTGAATGATCTATTCTGCATTTAGATTGAAAAGGTATGGTGACAGGACACAACCTTGATGCACTTCCTTCCTGATTTTGAACCACACAGTGTTTCACTTCTTTGCTCTGAGGACTGCTTCCTGGTCTGAGTATAGTAGTTTATGTGAAAAGTGAATAAAAATATATTTAAAATAAATATTCAAATAATTTCCATAGGAACACAGTTAAGTGTGACCCCATTGCCTAGTCTTCCATATTGCTGCATTTGTTCCACCCTACCCTATTCATATAAATTTCAAAACTAGCAATAAGTAAGTTACATGGTCCCCCCAAATCCCTTAATTCAAGCTAAATTTAGAGTTTACTAAAATACTATCTTAATAGTATTAATACTTAATACATATTAATACTAGCTGAATCACAAGTTCTTGGGTGCTGTTACACTCCACTTTCCCACACACAAGATGCAGGCTTATTGACATCCTGCTCCTCTACGTTGAGTGGGTACTCATAGTTCTTGATCTGCTGTATGAGTTGCCATGTTGGCCCAGACATCACACAGAAAGTTGGCTTCTGGAACCCACTGTAAGAAGAGGCAGCAGCCATGGTGTAAGCATCCATGCATTCAAACAGCATGGGTAGGTCATTTATGACTGCACTGAGCAGCTGTCATGGCATAGTGTAGTATGTGTCGTGCTGCGAAATAAAACGTTGGTGGTTTGAATCCACTAGTTTCCCTGTGGGGGATGGACAGTCTCCTCTTGCAAAGACTTTTACAAACCTCTAAGCCCCAGGGACAAGTACTATGCATTTGGTTGGATTTGTTTTATGATCACACTAAAGAAGATCTGTTAAAGCGGAAACCATTTATAAGTGCTTGTCACTCTAAATTTAAGAGATTTATTCACTTATGAGCACAACCAAGGTAAACAAAAGTATTATCACTCTAAAAAGAAATGTTATTCATCATTTTTTGTTTCATATGACAGGTTTAGTTATTTTACTGAATAGCTAACATATACAATCATTTGGCTCCACAGTTAGCTAAGAAAGAGTGCATAGTACCTCTGGGAAGATAAAATAAGGACATAAATAAATGTAGGACAAGATAAAAAAAAAAAACTACAAAGTATCAATGAGAGAAACAGATAATAAATAGAAAGAAGTGAATAATACAGCAAAATTACTTCAATTATAATGAATAAACAGCAGTCCTCAGAGAACCCTACAAAGAATAGAGGCGCACAGGTAGTTATATAATGAGAGGTGGATAAAGCCATGCATTTCTCACCTTTTTATACCACAGCCTGTGATTGACTCTCATTTGCATACCTTAAAATTTCCAGTAAATATGGTATCATCTGCATGGATGATCAGATTCATGAGATCTATACTGTTGGCAAATGCTTCAAAGAAGCAAACAACTTCTTGTGGCCATTCAAATTATCTTCGCCACGAGGTGGAATGAACAAAAAGACCACTCATTTTGTAGAAGGTGGAGATGCTGGCAACCGGGAAGACCAGATCAACAGACTTATCAGAAGAATGAACTAAGGTATCAACCATGATTCTTTTTTGTAATCTGGTCAGTTAATAAAACAGTGACTGCTTTCAAACGGAAAAAAAAAAGAATGAGAGGTGGAGCCCAAATTTCTAAATAAAAATGAGGACAAATAGCTGCAAACATTATTTAATAGTTGGGCCATGGAATATAAGAAGTATGAATGTTGGAAAATTAAAAATTATGAAAATTTGAGACGGATGAACATCAACATTCTTGAGATTAGTGAGATGAGATGAAGAGAGAAAGAAAATCAGAAGAAGAATATTATTGCATTCATACTTAGAAAGACAATTTCAAGTTCTAGGCAGAATGTTAAATGATCCAGGAAGTATTAAAAGAAGATGGAAGGAATATACTGAGTCACTGTTTTGAAAGGAATTGGAAGACACAGAAGAATTTCATGAAACAACATATGAGCAAGAGCCTATGGTGATGAAAGAAGAAGTTCAGGCTGCTTTGAAGGAA
>NW_006399792.1:2327806-2340772 GCF_000299155.1 Elephantulus edwardii
AGGAGAGGAAGGCCCTCTATGAGGTGGATTGATTCAGTGACTGGGATAATTGGGATGGGAGTGTCAGAGACAGTGCAACTGGCACAGGACAGAGTGGAGTTTAGGGCTGTTGTACATAGGGTCGCTATGAGTCGCAGACAACTCGACGGCACATAACAACAACAACAACAACATGCTGAAGTAGTCTGAAGACTAAAGTGCACCTGATTCAGGCCATGTTCTCCTAAATCACCTGCAAAATCAGAGAGCTGGACAATAAATAAGGAAGACAGAAGAAAACCGATGTGTTTAAACTGTGGTGATGGAGAAGAGCACTGAATATTCCACAGACTGACAAAAGAACAAAGAGATACGTTTTGGAGAAAGTGCAGCCAGAGTGCTCTTGGAAGCAAAGATGGAAACAGTTCATTTCTCATGCATTAGACATCCAACTAGGTGAGGTCATTCTTTGGAAAGGGACATCATGAGTGAAAAGAAGGAGGTCAGTGAAGGAGAGGACGACTTCCAACAAGATGGACTAACACAGTGACTTCAGATGAGGATGGTGCAGGGCAGGGAAGAATCCAGATGATTGCTATGATTCTTACTCGACTTAATGGCACCTAACAACAACAAATGACAATCCTTAAATACAACAGTGTGAGTAATGTGAGTAATAGGATTAATACCATACTCATACAAGTAATCTCTGTGACCATGACATTTAACTATACACACCAACAGCTAAAGCCAAAGAAGAGGAAATTAATGAAATTTCCTAAATATTTAGGCCAAAATCGATGCACTAATGATAAGTGGTGAATGGAATGCAAAAGTTGGAAATAATGAAAGAATTGTGGTCAGGAAGGAATTGTGGTTGGGAAGTACTGATGTGGTGACAGAAACGTAGCTGAAAACAGAACAACCGTATGTTGTAGTCAATGATTTTACTATTACAAATACCTTTTTTTGAAAACAAAAATGGCAACTTTACATATGGACCTCACCTGATCAATCAGACTGACTACATCTGTGGATAAACCAGATCTCATTATCAGCAGTCAAAACTAGGCCAGATGCTGACTGTGGATGAGACCATCAATTACTCATTTGCAAGTTCAAATTGAAGCTGAAGAAAATTAAAGTCCATGAGTACCAAAATATGATCTTGTATCTATTCTACATGAATTGAAATATCATCTTAAGAATAACTTTGAAGCATTGATCACCAATGATCAAAGATCAGAAGAACTGTGGGATGACATCAAGGATAGCATCCATGAAGAGAGAAAAAGGTCATCACAGAGACAGAGGAGAAAGAAAAAACTAAAATGAATGTCAGAAGAGACTGAAAATTAACTAGAGCCTCAAGAAGCCAAAACAAAGGAAAAGATACTGACATAAAAGAGCTGCATAGATGATTTCAAAATGCATCCCAAGAAGACAAAGTAAAGTATTTTAATGGACTATACAGAGAACTGGAAATGCAGAATATAAAAAGAGAAGAACTTATTCCACATTTCTCAAGCTGAAAAAAACGGAGAAGCGATAAGCCTCAAATTGCAATACTAAGACGTGATAAAGGCAAAATCTTGACTGATCCAGGAAGAATAAAAAGAAGATAGAAAGAATATACACAGAATCAATATATCAAAAAGAACTGGTCAACATGGAAATATTTCAGGAAGTAACATGATCAAGAGCTAACTGTAATGAAGGAAGAAGTTCAAACTGCACTGATGGCATGGCAAAAAAAGAAGGCCCCAGGAATCAACAGGATACCAATCTGAGATGTGTAACATGATAAATGCAACCCTGGACGTGCTCACCACATGATGACAGGAAATTTAGAGGACAGCTGCTAGGCCAACTGACTGGAAGAAATCCATTATTTGTTCCCATTCCGAAGAATGATGGTCCAGCAGAATGTGGAAATTAATAAAATAATATCACTAACAGCTTTAGTTTGCTTGGCTCCACAATCAACACTCTTGGCACCAGCAGCCAGGACATAAAAGATGTATTGCGGTAGGAAAGTTGGCTGTTAGGGACCTCTCCAAAGTATTGAAGAGCAATGATGTCACTCTGGAGACTAACGTGTGCCTGATACAGGCCATGGCCTTTGCAATCACTTGCTTCGCATCAGAGAGCTAGACAATGACTAAGGAGGATAGAAGGAGAATTGATGCCTTTGAGCTGTGGTGTTGCAGAAGACTGTTGAATATAACAGGGACTGCTAAGAAAATGAACAGATTCACCCTAGAGAGGGTTAATCCAGAATGCTCCTTGGAGGCAAGATTCTGATGCTTCGTCTGACATACTTCAGATAAGTTGCAAGGACGGACAAGTTCTTAGAGAGGGATGTCATGCTTGGGAGGGTAGACTGACTGCTCAGGAGAGGATGACTGTATATGAAATGGATTGATTCAGTGACTGGAGCAATGGAGGTAGATGTGTCAGAGACAATAAGATTGGCAAGGGATACAGCAGGGTTTAGGGCTGTTGTATGTAGGATTGCTCTGAGTCGCACGTGACTCGATGACACATAACAACATCATTAGTATCACATGCAAGCAAAATACTGCTGAAGATTATTCAAAACAGAATATATAAAAAGAATTTCCAGAAGTTCAAGCAGAGTGCTGAAGAGCAACAATGTCAGTCTATAGACTAAGGTGCATCTTCTAATCCAGGCCATCATCTTCACAACTACTTGCTGTGCATCAGAGAGCTGGAAAATGACTAAGAATGACAGAAGAAGAATTGATGTCTTCGAATTGTGGTTCTGGAAAAGAGTCTTGAACATACCAGGGACTACCCAAAAAAAAAGAAAAAACCAAATAGGTCTGTCTTGGAAAGGGTGAAACCAAATTTCTCATTGGAGGCTAGGACTTTGCAGCTCTGTTCAACAAACTTTGGGCATGTGTCCAGAAGGACTGATCCTTGAAGAAATAAAGGGTAGATGGACAGCACAGGAGAGGAAGACGCCAGATGAGATGGATTAATACAGCGACTGGAGCAATGGAGGTTGGTGTGTCAGAATCAGTGAGACTGGCTCAGGACAGGGAAGGGTCCAGAGCTCCTGTATATTGGGTTGCTCTAGGTTGCGGGTGACTCAATAGCACGTAACAACAGATTTTTTTACAAATCATTTAGTTATACAACTGTACTAAAGAATGATGATTTAAGAAAGAATGTAAAACCTAATGTGAACTAATTCTAGTTGTTAAATTATTCTACTTACAAACTTCTGCCAAATTCCATAGTAAATGATGATAAAAGAGAAAGTGGAAATTTTGTAGGCAAAGGAATTTTTTTAGTTTCTTTCCAACGCTCTTTTAGGTAAGATGCATGAATGACTTACTGTCGGTAATCATGACCCATCCTAAGGTATTATGCTTTTAACAATAGATTATTTTCCTTGAAATTTTTGTTCTTTCATTTATGCCATAAAATAATAGTGAAATTTAAAAAAATAGAGAAATAATTATAGTGGGTAGCAAAGAGAATATGCAAATACTAATAAAAAATCATCTAAATATTTAATAAGAAAACTATTTCAACCTGGATAAAAACTTTGATTATTTAAGCACATATAAAGAATTGTGGTGCTCCTATTCTGTATGTTCTGTGAGAAGTTTTGCAAAAATCTATGCACAGTCCAGGGTTTCAAATTCTGAAAGAGATGAAGTCATTCTATAATAAAAAAATAATACAAGATTCTCTAAAAATTTTCTGTATATATTAACAGGTGTATAAAAGCAAATACACTGCTAAATCTAGTTTAACTTAATATATATACATAAAATAAAACAAATGCTTTGGAATATTTTTCCAATCTTTTAAGATTTTTTTTTATAATAATTTTTTCATCAATTACTCAAAATTATGGTGAACTCTGGTGGTTTAGTGGTAAGGGATTGCACTGCCAACCAACCCAAAGGTATGCAGTTCAAATCCACCAACTGCTCCATGGGAGAAATATGGGTAATTTCCTCCCATGAACTTACTCTCTCAGAAAACCCAGTCGAGGGTCAGCTGTTAGCTGTTGGTAAGTTACAACTCAATGGTACACAACAACAACAAAAACTATAGTGTGTCATAAATTCATTACAAAGCAACTTTAGTTGCCCAGTGGTAAGGAACTGCCTTGCCAACCTAAAGGCATGTGATTTGAGACCACCATATGTTCTGCAGGAAGAAGATGGGTAATTTCCTCTAACGTAACTTACAGCCTTGGAATACCTACCTCCTGGAGGGTGAGCTATAAATTGGTTCTGACTCAATGGTACACAATAAAAGAGATTCATTCCAAATTAACATATTGGTAATTTATCACAAGCTTTGTTACTGTTTTTTAAAAAATCTCAAGTCTCTAATATAAAACAGAAAATAGAGTAACAAGCTTTGTTGAATATAAAATTATGTAAATATATGGAATGATGATATATATAATAATGTAAATTGATAAGTTGTCTTCTCAAAGACACTTGTTTTATTTTGTACTGGTTTATTTACATCAAAGATTTTTACATTATGCAAAATTTCCATATTTAGTCAATCATTCAGCATTTCTAATACACTTCTCATCCCTGTGGTCATGAATAATTTATATTCTCATGTAGTAAGTCCTAGATCTTGTTATTCATTCAAATTAGCAGTTTTGAAACATATCAGACAAGCTGTCAGGTTCATTCTGTTCTTTTAAATATCTGACTTCATTAACTTACCAAGTATTCTCATTTAATTAAGAGAGGTAGTATAGTATAATGGTTAGCAATAAGAACCAAAGCTGTGTTCAAATACTAGATTGACATTTATTATGTACAATATTATCTTAACTTATGCAGACTATCTGTGCCTCAATTTCCTCATCTGTAAAATATTTACTTCATGTTGTTATGTGCTGTCGAGTCACCTGTGACTCATAAATACCCTAAACCCTGCCCTATCCTATGACAATTTCAGTGTCTCTGACACACCTGTACCCACATTCCATAGTGATGGAATCAATCCATTTAATTGAGGGTCTTCCTCTCCTGCATTGTCCCTCTACCCTCCCAAGCAAGAAGTTGCTCTCCAAGGACTGGTCCCTCCTTGCAACATGTCCAAAGTAGGTCAGACGAAGCTTCAGAATCCTTGCCTCCAAGGAGCAGCCTGGTTTCACCCTCTCCAGGACATTTACTTCATAGATTATGTTAATTTGAAGATTATGGCAGGAAAATATCAGAATCATTCTTAGTACTTTATCAAATGCTATTCCAAATGAAATGTGCAAGGAGCTGGAGTCAGAAAATCCAAAGGACCAAACTCGCTCAGCATTTCTTAAGCTCAAGAAACTGAAGAACAAACTCAAACCTCGAGTTCCTATACTTAACAATGCTTTGGGCAGAATTTTAAATGATCCAGGTAGTATTAAAAGAAGATGGAAAGAGTATACAGTCACTGTACCGAAAGGAATTGGCAGACACAGAAGAATTTCATGAAACAACATATGAGCAAGAGCCTATGGTGATGAAGGAAGAAGTACAAGCTGCTTTGAAGGAAATGGCAAAAAATAAGGCTCCAGGAATTGACGGTATACCGACTGACATATTTCAGCTAACAGATGCTGCCCTAGATGTGCTCACCAAGTTGTATCAAGAAATCTGGAAGACAACCACTTGGCCAACAGACCCGAAGAGATCTATATTTGTTTCCATTCCAAAGAGAGGAGATCCAACAGTGGAAATTATTGAACAGTATCATTGATATCACATGCAAGCAGGATTCTGCTAAAGATTATCTAAAAAAGACTGCATCTTGGCTGAAAGCAGGGAGTATCAGAGGAATGTCTGCTTCATTGATTATGCTAAAGTGTTTGACTGTGTGGATCACAACAAACTGTGGCTGACTCTCAGAACACCGTGCTAATGTGAAACCTATACTTGGACCAAGATGCAGTCGTCAGAACAGAGCAAGGAAACACTGCTTAGTTCAAAACTGGGAAGAGTGTATGCCGGGGATGTGTTCTGTCTCCATACCTTTTCAACCTGTATGCAGAACAGCTTATCGGGGAGGCAGGGCTGTATGAGGAGAAACGTGGTATCAGGATTGGAGGAGATTCATCAACAATTGTGTTATGCAGATGATACAACCCTGCTTGCTGAAACTGAGGAGGACCTGAAGTGCTCGCTGCAGAGGGTCAAGGACTGCAGCCTCCAAAACGGATTGAGGCTCAATATCAAGAAAACAAAGATTCTCACCACTGGGCCAACTGGCAGCATCAAGATGGATGGTGAAGAGATTGAGATTGAGATTGTTCACAGCTTTAGTTTGCTTGGCTCCACAGTCAAGACTCTTGGCACCAGCAGCCAGGAAATTAAAAGATGCACTGCAATTGGAAAGTCTGCTGTTAGGGACCTCTCCAGAGTACTGAAGAGCAATAGTGTCACTCTGGAGACTAAGGTGCATCTGATACAGGCCATGGTCTTTGCAATCACTTGCTATGCATCAGAAAGTTGGACAATGACTAGGAAGGATAGAAGAAGAATTGATGCCTTTGAGTTGTGGTGCTGGAGAAGGGTACTGAATATACCATGAACTGCTAAGGAAACAAACAGGTTTATCCGAAAGAGGGTTAAACCAGGCTGCTCCTTGGAGGCAAGGATTCTGAAGCCTCATCTGACATACTTTGGACATGTTGCAAGGAGGGACCAGTCCTTGGAGAAGGATGTAATGCTTGGGAGGGTGGAGGGACAGCGCAGGAGAGAAAAACCCTTTATAAGGTGGACTGATTCAGTGACTAAGGTAACTGGGGTGGGTGTGTCAGAAATAGTGAGGTTGGCACAGGATAGAGCAGGCTTTTGTACAGAGGGTCACTATGTGTGTCTGGCGACTCAATGGCACATAACAACAACAGCAATTCCTAGACTAACTGGTTTAACATCGAGCCAATTAATACACAGTGAAATTGGTGTTTATTGTATGAAGTCATGATTTTTTTCATGTTATTTTTGTTAGGTGTCGTCGAGTTGAGTACGACTCACAGTGACCCTATGAACAATAGGCCTGAACCCTGTCCTATCCTGTGCCATTCTCACACTTTCTAACACACTTGATCCCATCACAGTAGTCACTGTGTCAATTCACCTGGTTGAAGGTCTTTCTCTTTTTTGTTAACCTGCCACCTTTCCAAGTATGATATCCCTCTCCAAGGAAAATCATTTCTTACCAACCGCCCAAAGTTTGTAAGAAAAAGCTTTCTAATTTTTGCCTCCAAGCAGCATTCTGGCTGCACGTTCTCAAAGACATTTGTTTGTTCTTTTGGTAGTCCATCCGATATTCAGTATTTTTTGTATAATATTGAGTATTTAGCAAAGACACCATCTGTCTGAAGGTATTCATAACAATTACAGCTTCAGCTTCTAATTTTAGAAATTACTTTTCTTATAAGAGGTAGCATTTTGAAAACAAAAAATTATGTAACTATCACTCCAAAGTGACATATTTTATGAGAAAAGACACTTTACTTTTTTTTAATGATGTTAATTCTTAGTTACACAAGCACACTATGTTTTTAACAGAAGGCTTATTTTTAATTGGGCTTTGAACAGTCATTCATACACATTTTGTTTTATTTATGTATTCTGTGTTTTAAATTTTATATTGGTTTGCATATAAGTTTCATATACCTTGCATTTCATTCATGTACATTGTGCCTCAACATTTCTTCATTCGCATTTGTTTCATACAATCATAGATATATATTGTTTTTTATAAAATCAATTACCATTGATCTATATAAGCAAGTCAGCTGACAAAACTACACCTACTGGAATCTTCGTATGGCTCATGATCGGCTTTTAGTTTCTTGTTATGAAAGATTCTCAAGATAAGTCTAAAACCAGGCAAATTGCTAAGAAAATGAGAAAACTGAGTTTAACAAAAGTGATAGAGACACACTCCATATTATTATGATTAAATTGACAATGGTTGTTAAACAGAAAGGAGATAAATAGATGATAGAGAAAGCAGTTCTCAAGACTTTGTGTTCTTCTTCGGCAAAACTTCTGGCCATTTATCTAAGCCATTCCTTTTATTCTCTCTTTCCATTCTTACTATAGGCAGAGGAAATTGTCCAAATATACTTTTGACAAGTTAAATTCCTTCTCTTTGATTTTTTTCCTTTGGTTTCTCATTTTCCTCCAATCCTTTTTATCCTCCTCATCAAGAAAAACTGTCTTCCTCTAATTTATATGCTCAAAACAGAACAAAACTTTTTGGTGTAGTGGTTTTCATTCATATACATCTTCTAGAATATTAAGTGGTTTGAAGAATTATAAATTCTCCAGAGATCAAGTACTATTTTATTAATACAATTAAAATACTTGGAAAAATTATTAAAAGTCCATCTGTATGATGATACAGTGCTTAATTGCTTGACTGATAATGTAAAGGCTGGCTCTTCAAAGCAATCAGCTGCTTCATTGGAGAAAAGTGTGGCAGTTTGTTGCTTTGAAAATTGCAGGCTTAGAAATCCAGGATCAAGTTGAGTCCTTATGAGTCAGAATCAAATTGATGTCAATTCTTTTGGTATATGGGTTTTTTTCCTTATCAGACATTCACACTTTTTAAAGGTGAACCTGTTCACTTTTTCTCTCTTGTTCTACTATGGCAATAATTTGCAATTTAGATTGCTAGTCATAAAATAAACTATTGTGGAATTCCACCAATGAAGGGGGAAACTCCAATTTCCTCACATCAGGAACTCTATCCTGTAAATGGTTCAGATCTTCAATCTATCCTCTAACCTTTATTTTAGGGTGCTCTGTTGGCCTAGTGGTCAGAAGCTGCACTGCTATCTCAAAGGCATGCTGCTCTGAGGAAATTTATTGCCTCTGAAGGGTCAGCTATGGGTGAGTTTCAGTTCGATGGCACACAACTACAACAATAACAACAACAACAACAACAACAATCTTTACCCCTTTTACATATCTTTTAAAGTATGATTCAAAATACATGCTGGTTTTAATCTGAATACTAAAATAATGAGCAATTAACTTACAAAACTGCTGACTCAGGAGACAGAAGACAATTTAAAAATACACACTGACCTTCTTATCTCTAAATCACTGAAGATTTTCTTGTAAATTCTATAAATAAGATATAGGATTCTATTTTTTAACAGTTTCCCAGGAATTCTTACTCTCTATGTGGAAAGAAAGAACTACTGCCCTAATAATGGTATTTATAGACTATCATAGTTCAAATAAGTTGCCTCTTGACCTTGTACTTGGTCCATTTTCAAGCCAATTAACTGATACTAAATGCAACATGAAATTGAGCTACGACTTTCCTCAATGATTGCTGTTTGTTCATTCATTCACCTATTCACTTTTGCTCATACACCTGCAATGAGACATTTTACAAGACCCAAGTGAAAGAAAGGTCAAGGTTGAAGGCCACCACTCAATCTTTGGGAGAAAGATGTGCCAGTCTCCTGCTGTAAATATCACAACCTTGGAAAATCTAAGGGGTAGTTCTATTCCATCCTTTGGGGTCCCGAAAAATTACAGTCTCCTCAATGGCAAAGGATTTATAAGGCAAGACAGAATGTGTTTGCAAGTGGCTATTTTATCCAAATCCTAACTGCTCATTTTATCAGGAAGGCCAAATGGTTAGAGGGGGGTAAAAGAAAGGGGGGGGGAACCCACCACACCAAAAATAAAGCTTTTAACAAGAAAAGACCTAGTCAGTACTTTTCAGAGTACTCTGGAAAGGTCCCTGACATCAGTTAAAGCATAGAACCCAACTCATACCAAGGAATCAGAACTGATTCATAAAGAGTTTTCAGAGGCTGAAAATCTCCTCCAGTGAGTTTTCGGAGGCTGAAAATCTCATGAAAGGAGATTGCACACCATTTTCCTGCAGGGTAGCTGGTGGTCAACCCACCACTCTTTGGACTGGCCACTCAACTTCCTACGCACTAGGTCACTAGAACTCAAGTGCATATAATAAAGTTTATTACTGATTCTGAAAGAGATGAAGATCCCGGGTGGTATACTAAAAATGTTTTGTATTCAATAATTAACAAAGAGTTTCGGAGTCTGAGCTCACCCAGAAGCGCCATGGCAAAAGGCCATGTGATCTGCTTCTGTAAAGATTAAAAAGCAAAAACCAAGCCCACTGTTGTCGGTCAATCTCCAGTCATAGTGGCATTCCCTTGAGTTTCAATGGCTAGAAACTTTCACGGGAAGAGACTGCTTATTTTTCTCCCTCAGAGTGCCTGGTGGATTCAAACTGCTTTTGGTTATCAGCCCATCAGGTAATGTACTACACCACCAGGCTCCTTTCTATAACGAGATCTACTTTGTAACGCAAACAGTTTCCGTGAGTCAGAATCTACTTAAATACCGATGTATCAGAAGTTCAGGGTGGTGAGAGCAGAGTTACTATTTAACAGTGACTAGAATTCTGAGTGGGTGATGAAGAAACCTTCGGAGGGGATGGTGGTGATGGTGCCATAATTAATAAGACAAATTTTTGTTCTATTTTACTATAATAACACTTTTTTTAAAGTTTAATTACATGATTGTGCTGTTAGAAAAACGTTGGCTTTTTTTAGCCATTAGTTAGCTCTCTAATCTCCAGCTACCTTAGCAACAGAGAGTTGCAAATCAGCAGAGTCTTACTAATCATCAACAGCTAAGCAGCAATATAAAGAGTACTTCTCACAGTGGGCAGGAAGACTTGGAGCAAGAAGACCTGAGGTGAGAAAGACTTGAGTTAAGATTTGTGATGAGCAAGGCTTGTAGTAGTGGCAAGACCCTGGTGAGAGTGAGACTCTGTCGTGGAAAGATTGGCATTGCTGTGGAGAAACTGTGGCAAAGTGTGGCCTGAGGTTTCTGCCATTTGTGCTGGCCATAAATGAACTTCTTGCTCCTGGTGGGACTCTACAGGCACCATGGGGCTGGCCTATCTGCTCTTTATCTGCTTTCTGCTCTGGAGCAGTAAGAGACTATGCTATTCTTACTCCCTCTGGCTCTTTCAGAGAGACACTCATAGCCCTGCGTCTCTATGGCTCTTTCCCCCCTTTTTTAGACAATGATGTAATTTCACAGTTAAAATGTTGAGTGAAAGAAGCCAAGAATAAGAGAGTTCATACTGTGTTATTCTATTTACATTAAAATGTGGCAAAATTAATCTTTAGTATCTGAATCATAAAAACAGTCATCCTTGATAACCAAAAGAATTTTGTGCCGTTGTCTGTAGGGAGTTGCACTAACCCAAAGGCTGAGCCTCTCCGGCAGAGATAATCCATCAGCTACTCCATGGGAGGGAGAAAGTTAGACAGTTTCCTTAAGTGTGACTTACAGACCTGGAAACCTAACAGATGGTCAGCTATAAGGAGAATCTCACTCAAAGATAAGGAGTCTGAAGTTTTGAGTTTTTTGGTAACCAAGAATTAACAGGAGGAAACTGAGGGATCCAGTGCAGGAAATATTTTGTGTCTTAATCTAAGTAACACACATAAGTAACCATTCATCAGGCAGTACAATTAACTAAGAATAAGATTCTTTACTGTATATGTCGTACCTCAATTAAAAAAAAATCCTACAAGAATAAAAATTAAGACAAGTATAATGACTTAAAGGTAAAGAATTGTTACGCCAAACCAAAGGTACATGGTTTCGAATTCACTAGCTGCTCCCCAGGAGAAAGATAAGCAATATCCTCTGAAAACCCACCAGAGGGTGAGATGTGAGTCGGTTCTGATACAAAAGTATACAACAATAACAACATGAGTAAAATTTTATTTCTCAGCAAAAAAATGGGGCTATAAAACCTGTTGTACAGCTACTTCCTCCTCTAAATGTTGTTGCTAGATCTCATCAACATGGTTCCAGTTCATAGTATGTCAGTATACAACAGAATGGGACCCTCCCGAGCCCTCCATCATTCTCACAATTATTGGGCTTGAAGCCACTGTTGTAGCCAAGGTATCAATTCATGTTAAGGATCTTTCTTTTTTTCACTAAACTTTTTTATCCAGGGACCTTTGCTGGCCTAGTGGTAGCAAGTTATTCTGCTAACTCTAAAGCCACTGGTTCAAATCTACCAGCTACTCTGAGAGAGAAAGCTGAGCAATCTCTTCCCTTGTGATTTACAGCTTCTGAAAGCCATTGGAGGGCCAGCTATGAGTAATGATGGCAATGATTTATTGCTAAGTCACTTTATCTAGCACAATGTGTCTGTCTACAAGGGACTGCTCCTTCCTGAAAACATGCCCAAAATAAGTGAGATGAAGTCCCTCGAAATGTATGGCTCTTTATAAAATTGTCTGTGTGTAACATTTACAGTCAAAATAATTTCAAATCAAAACAAAGTGTATGTTTGTGATGGGAAGGGTGATTTATTTTAAGTGCTTCAAATATTGCCTAAATCACTTTATTATTCTTTAAATGTTAGGTATTAAATGAGTTTATGTTTTATAGCTTGTATCGGGGAGGGGGGAAGTCGTACTGGTTCAAATACACTGAACTTGAAGGACCTGTTACTTCTGGTTTATGAATGTACGGCAAGAAGTAGCATGTTAAAGTCTAACTGACATGTCCTCTTCATCAACAAAATTATGGCTGGAAGTAATTAGGGACATAGTAAAAAGGGAGTAGTTAGGATTTGGATTTTTTTTAACTGCTACCTAGGGAGCTCTAGTGGCACAGTTAGTGGAGAGTTGTGCTACAAACCCAAAGAGCGGTGGTCTCAGTTGATTTGAATCCATCAGCACTCTGCAGATTGCAGAAAGACAGGCAATCTCTTCCCATGCTGTTTACAGCCTTTGCAAACCCACTAGTAGGTTATCTATGAGTTATTTCTGAATCCTCACCAAACATTTCCTATATACCCTATGAATGAACAAGCAAATAAAAATGAGGAAGTAAGCAAAATGATCCAAGTAAGATGAAGTTGTTGATTGTTGTTGTTGTTGTTATGTGCCGTCGAGTC
>NW_006399792.1:2341902-2361167 GCF_000299155.1 Elephantulus edwardii
TATTTAGATGCAATCATATTGATGGCTGTATTCTTTGATCTTCTGCAACAAATGCTTCAAGCCCTCACCACTTTGAGTAAGCAAGGTTGTGTCATCTGCATAATTCATGTTATTGATGAGTGTCACTCTGCTCCTGATGCCACATTCCTCTTCACAGAGTCCAGCTTCTCAAATAAGTTGCTTAGCATACAATGACTAGGGTAATAGAGAATTGATGCCTTTGAGTGCACACCTCCTGCATAACTTTCATCCTTTCTCCAGGTTCATAGGGTTTACCGAGGCAAGCTATTGTGGAAGTGGATGCCACTCCTGCCTCCAAGCTTGTTTTAATCGGGGAGCTTCACCAAACACTGTTCACCATGAGTAACAAATGGCAGCAAATGGCAATCCATCAGTGTGGTGTTGTTAGATGCCATCAATTTGATTACGACACATAGAGACCCTACAACAGACTGCATCTGAGCTGTGGTGCTGGAGAAGGGTATTGACTATGGCATGGACTGCCAGAAAAACAAACAGGTCTGTCCTAGAGAGGGTGAAGCCAGGCTGCTCCTTAGAGGCAAGGATTCTGAGGCTTCGTCTGACATATTCTGGGCATGTTGCAAGGTGGGACAAGTCCTTGGAGAGGGACATCATGCTTGCAAGGGTGGAGGGATGGAGAAAGAGAAGACCATCTATGAGATGAATTGATTCAGTGACTGGGATAATGAGCATAGGTGTGTCAGAGACCGTAAAGTTGGCACAGGAGAGAGTAGGTTTCAGGGCTGTTGTACATACGGTCATTATGAGTCACAAGCAACTTGACAGCACATAACAACAACAAACAATAAGGACTGAACAGGTATGGAGCCGAATACAACCCTGATGCACTCCCTTCTTAAATTTAAACCATGCAGTGTTTCCTTGCTCTATTCATACAACAGCTTTTTGGTCTAGGTATAGGTTTTCATGAGCACAATTAAGAACTCTGGGATTCCCATTCTTCTCAGTGTTAGCCTTGTTATGACCCACACAGTCAAATGTCTGCATCGTCAATAAAGCATAACCAAGGGGAGCTCTGGTGGCCTAGTGGCAAGAAGCTGCAACTAGGATCCCAGAGGTGCACGGTTCGAATCCACCAGATGCTCTGCCGGGGAAGGAGGGACAATCTCCTCCTGTACCAGTCAGATCTGATTTGACGGTACAAGCACACAAAAATAATAAAATAAAAAATTAAAGCATAACCAGACATTCTTCTGGTATTCTCTACTTTCAGCCAGGATTCATCTGACATCAGCAGTGATATACCTGGTGCCACGGCCTCTTCTAAATCCTGCTTGAACTTCTACGTACTGTTCTAGGAGTTTTTGATGGTCTTCATCAGGATTTTGCTTATATGTGATATTAATGATATTGTTCGATAAATTTCCACATTCTGTTGAATCACCTTTCTTAGAAATGGCAATAAATATGGATCTCTTCCAATCCATTGCCAGACAGCTGTTCTCCAAATTTCCTGACATAGACTGGTGAACATATCCAGAGCTGCATTTGTTAATGGAAAAGAATCAATTGGTATCTCATCGATTCCAAAGGCCTTATTTTGGGCCAACACCTCCATTGCAGCTTTTATTTCCTCTTTCAATACCACTGGCTCCTGCTCATATGGTTTCCTGTAAATTTTCAGTGTGAGTTCGTTCTTTCTGATACAGTACTTCTGTGTATCCCATCTTCTTTTGAGGCTTTCTGGGTCATTCGATATATTACCCATAACATCTTTTAATAAAGCAACTCAAGGATTAAAGTTGTTTTTTAGATCTCTACGCTTAAGGAATGCAGAGTGAGTTCTTATCTTTTCATCCCTCAGTTACAGCTCTCTGAATAATCGATTATAATACTCTGCTTTGTCTCCACAAGCTGCTCTTTGAAAACTTTCGTTCAGTTCTTTTACTTTGGGATGTTTTCCTTTTGTTTTGTCTTCTCAGTGCTCCAGTGAAATTTTTAGAGTCTCTTCTGACATCCATTTTGGTTTTTTCTTTCTCATCTTTGTAATGATCTTTTGTTTTCTTCATGGATGAAATCCTCAATATCATCCCATAACTCATCTGGTCTTCAATCATTGGTATTAAATGCTTCCAACCTACTCTTAAGATGGTCTTGAAATTCAGATGGAATAGATTCAAGATCATTTCTTCATTCTCTTGAACCTATTTTAGTTTTTTTCACACTCAATTTGAACTTCCACATTAGTCATTGATGGTCTGACCCACAGTCCACCCTGGCCTAGTTTTGACTGCCAATATTAATACGCTTCTACAATGATTTCTTACACAAATGTAATCAATCTGATTCTTATACAGACCATCAGATGAAGTCCATGTGTAAAACTGTCATTTGTGTCTTTTATAAAACAATTTTGCAATGAATAAATCACTGAAAACATAAAATTTGATCATTCTATTTCCAGCCTCATTTCAATCACCAAGCTCATATTTTCCAAATACTATTTGTTCTTTACTGTTTTCTTTCTTTTTAAAAAAATTATTAACTCAATGAAAATTTACAGAGACTTTGGATTTCTATTCATTCATTGTTGCACTTTTCTCCCTTCCCAACCCTCCTCCCTAGTACACTACTGTCTTGGAAAAGTAAAAGAAAAATTCTTTGATTGTTTTACAAGCCTTCCCCCCAGGTGCACTGCACTATGCAGCCTTCGCTCTGGACTTCTGTCATGACAAAAATATCTAATCACATATCCCTTTTAAACCATTGTCTCCCTCATCCGTTTCAATGCAATATATATTATTTATCCCCATCTTTCTCAGTCTCCCCTCAACCCCAAGGTCAGTCCTGTTTTACAACAGTGGCACCATGCAGTATTTGTCCTTTTGTGACTGAGATACCTCACTCAGCACAATGTCCTCCAGGGTCACCCATTTTGAATAATATTGCATGAGTTCCTTGTTTTTCAATGCTGCGTAGTATTCCATTGTATGAATATACCAGAGCTTCTCTATCCATTTGTTTGCTTATGGGCACTTAGGTTGTTTCCAAGTCCTTGCTATTGTGAACAAAGACGCTATAAACATGGGTGTGCATATATCTGCTTGGGTGTCATTTATATTCCCAGGTCAGGTAATATATTTCCAGTAGTGGAACTGCTGAATCAAATGGTATCTCTATTTGCAACTTTTTGAGAAAGCGCCATACCACCTTCCACAGTGGCTGCACCATTTTACACTCCCACCAACAGTGAATAAGGGTTCAAATTTCTCCACAACCTCGCCAGCATTTGTTGCTTGCTCTTTACTGTTTTCAACTTAGCATTCCAGTCACTAACTATCATTAACAACTTATCTGTCAACAACTTCATCTTACTTGGAACCACAATTAATACTCTTAGTACCAGCAATCAGGAAATGGGAGATGTGTTGCACTGGGAAATCTGCAGTTAAGGACGTCTCCAAATTACGGAGGAGTAATGATGTCAGTTTGAGGATTAAGTTGCATCTTATTCAGGCCCTGGTCTTCTCACTTGCTATGCATTTTAGAGCTGGACAGTGCATCAAGATAACAGAAGAATGGATGCCTTTGAGCTGTGGTGTTGGAGAAGAGCACTGAACATCTCTTGCATTGCCAAAAGGACAAACAAATATGTCAAAGAGTGCTCTCTGAAGTCAAAGATGATGAAAGTCACATATTTTTAGTAGGGGGACTTTACCTGGGAGAGGGAGATGATGCTTGAAGCTCAACATCAAGACAGAGTCTCACAACTGGGCCAACTGGTAGTACAATGATAGACAGAGAAGAGATTGAGGTTGTTGGCAATTACAGTTTGCTCAGCTTCACAATAAAAACAACCAGTCAGGAAATCCAAAGACAAAGTGCACTGGGAAAATCTGCCGTCAGTACTCCACAGTACTAAGAAACAATGTTATCAGTCTAGAGACTAAGGTGCATCTGATATAGACAGATAATTCTGTCTTGGAGATAGTGAAACCAAGTTTCTCTTTGGAGGCTAGGATTTTGAAGCTCTGCCTCACATACTTTCAGCAGGCAGCCAGGATGGACCAGTCCTTGGAAACGGACAAGCTTGGATGGGTGCAGGGACAGCACAGGAAAGGAAGACCCTGGAGGAGATGGATTAATAAAGTAACTGGGATAATGAAGGTAAGTGTGTCAGAGTCAGTGAGACTGGCTTAGGACAGGGTAGGCTTCAGAGCTGTTGTACATGGGGTAACTATGAGTCACAGGTGACTTAATGGCACATAACAACCACTTTGACTCTCAAAGATTTGTTACCATATTCTTTTGCTTTAATAACTTGCATAAAATTAAATTATAACCTCTTTCAAATTCAGCCGTTGGCAGTGTTCTGAGCCTCTCCGTTGTCTTTTTTCATAGTTGTATCAAATTTGATGAGGTCCACGTGTATAGTTGCCATTTACACTTTTTAAAAAGGTATTTGCAATGAATATTACTCTGGTGTTGAAAAATTCTACTATGCAATCTTCCACATCACTTTTATCACCAAAGACATTTTTCCAACTTTCAAGCCTTCTTAGTTTTCAACTTTTGCATTCTAATCACTGTTGCTGCTGTTATTTTTACATGCCATCGAACTGACTATGATCCATAGCTATACTGTGCATAGCTGAAGTGTACCCTGCCACTCCCATCATCACTAATATACTTGAGTTTACTGTTAGGGACTGTGTCAATATATCTCATTTAGGGTCTCTATTTTCTGATCCTTCACTTTTACAAACATGATGTCTTTTCCCAAGCCCCTCCTAACAATATGCCCAAAGCACATGAGATGAAGCTTCATTATGCTCACCTCCAAGAGGCTACCTGGCTGCATTTTTTCAAGATGTTCTTTTGAAAGCCCATGGGATATTCAGTACTCTTCTCAAACACTACATCATTTCTTCTTCTACCATCCTTACTCATTCTCTAATTTTCAGATACATAGCAAATAAGTGAAAAGGCCCTGGATGCAATCAGGTACACCTTAGTCACTAAACTGACTTTGGCAAGATCCTTGACAGAAGATTTTCCCAATGTGACATGTCTTTTGATTTCTTGACTGCTCGCTTGAAGAGAAAATCCTGGACAGTTTCAATTCTTTCTCCATCTACCTCAATGTTGTCCCCGTGGTAAAGATTTTTGACCTAGTGGTAAGGATTTCTGTTTCCTTGATGTTGAGATGTGTAATCCATATTGAAGGCTGTTATCTGATCTTCTGCAACAAGGGCTTCAAGACCTCTGTACTTTCAACAAGCAAGGTTGTGTCATCTGCATTCCAATCACTAGTAAACATTAATGCATGACAACTGCATGTTTCATCAGTTTTAGACAATAATTAAAATCATCACTTTCATCCTCACCTTAGGCACTAGAGACTGGTATATGAATTTGAGTAAAATGAATAACTGTATTAACATATAAACTTTGTACTTCAGGATGAATGGTAAAATGTCCTCTTTTAAATTTTCCATTGTGATTTGAAAATTTATGGAGCAGAATGGCTTTTTGATTCAACCATTCATACACTGTTTTATTGCATTAATTATTATCCTCACATTGTATCATCACTCTTCACATTTTGTCTCTGTGGTTCTTGTTTCCATTCATTTGTTCATCTCTCTCTTTCTACCTTCTGAGCTTTATCTCTGGGCAAATGTTGCAGCTGTGATTTTATGTAGTTGATTGTTCTAAAGAGTGAGCGTCTTCTTTGTATTACTATCCGCCTTACAAATATGTCTACTGGAGCTCTGGTGGCCTGGAGGTAAGAAGTCATGCTGCAATCCTGAAGCCACATGGTTTGAGGCCACTAGCTGCTGACTGGGAGAAGGAAAGGCAGTCTCCCCCACACGATTAACTATGGGTCTATTCTGACTCGATGGTGCACAACAACAACTGTTTTCAAACTTTGCCACATGTGTAAATTCAGTTCCAGATTCAAAAGGCTAAGGGTCTTGATCTCAACAGCTCTATCAGTCTCTCTCAAATCAGGTTAGACTGGTCACTACTGTCATTCTGAATGTTGTTCTAAATTGACATTTTCTCTTAGAGTATGGATATAATTTCATTTCTCTTTAATTTCTCATTTCTACTGTAGCAGGTCATGCTGCTGTTGTTATATACAGTCAATCTAGGTTGAAAGCAACCTACGGCTGACCCTCTGGCAGGTTTTCAGAGACTAAATTGCATGGGAGGAGATTTTCCATTTTTTGTTTGTAGAGCAACTGGTATATTTTATCTGCTTCCTTTTTGTTGGCAGTACAACTCCTTACCCCTAAGCCACCAGTGCTCTTAGTAGACCATTTGGGTTGTCCAATCAAAGATGGCCAACATTAGTCCATTACAACAATGAAGTCAATTTGAAAACTAAGGTGGCCATGAAACCATGATCTTTTTCAATTACTTTGTATGCATGACAGAAGAAGACTCAGTGCCTCTGAGCTGTGGTGTTGGAGAAGAGTACGAATTGTTCCATGAACTGCCAAAAAGAAGAAACATATCTGTCTTGGAGAAATGTGCAACCGGGGCATTCCTGAGGCAAGAATGGTGAAACTTCTTCATTTCATATACTCTGGGTATGTTGCCAACTGGGTCAGTCCTTGGAAAAAGACATCATGCTGGAAAAAGCGGAGGTTCAGAGAAAAAAAGAAAGCCCCTCAAGAAGATAGACTCAATGAGAGTATCACATCCTTCTTATGTGTCTGTCAGTTTGTTGAACTGTGGTGATTTGCGTGTTGCTGTCCCACGTTAAGTTTAGAGACTATATCTAGTAAATACCCACTAAAGAAAGAGGATATCTAGTAAGTCTACCATAATATTCAATAAAGTACACTGTAATTGCCTTTCATTGACAAATATTTTACACTTAAGACATTTAATCATTAGTAAAATATCTGAAAGAAGAAAAGATCCTTAGATCTTTGCAGGATACAAATTGTTTTTTATGCCAAATCAGTCATGGCTAGGGGCAGTGATCTTACTGTTGATATAATAAGAAATATGAATTCTCTGCTTTCTAGACTTATGCTATACTTACTGTCTGTTTTACTCACTAGACACATACTATCTCTATGTGGTCCACTCTTCACATGCATCTCTCTGATCAGAATGGCTCCCTTCAGGGCAACAATGGCATCTACTTATTTGAATTTTCCACACAATGCCTTACAAGTAAAAGATATTTCTTAAATATCTATTAATTGTTGATGATGAGCTGAGAAATTCCACCAACAAAACATTCCTTAGGAAAAACACTTGGAAAACAACTATGAGATATCATCTCACCCCAGTAAGAATAGCAAAATATAACAGAACAGCAAGCAACAAATGCTGGCGAGGATGTGGAGAAACTGGAACTCTTATTCACTGTTGGTGGGAATGTAAGATGGTGCAACCATTGTGGAAGGCGGTGTGGCACTTTCTCAAAAAAATTGCAAACAGAGATACCATTTGACCCAGCAATCCCATTACTGGGAATATACCCCAGAGAGACCATGTCTGCCATCCAAGCAGATATATGCACACCCATGTTTATCGCAGCTTTGTTTACAATAGCAAAGAGCTGGAAGCAGCCTAAGGGCCCATCAACAAACGAATGGATAGAGAAGCTGTGGTATATCCACACAATGGAATACTACACAGCACTGAAAAACAAGGAACTCATGCAATACTATTCAAAGTGGGTGACCCTGGAGGACATTATGCTGAGTGAAATATCTCAGTCACAAAGGGACAAATACTGCATGGTGCCACTGTTGTAGAATGGGTCTGATATCAGGATGGGGGTACGACAGAAAAAACTGGATAAATTATGTATATTGTATTGAAACAGATGAGGGAAAGAACAGATTAGAAGTGATATATGATTGAGTATTATGGTTAGCACAGGAATACAGAATTAAGGTTGCATAGAGAAGTGTACTTGGGGTGAGGGGTGGGGGGAAGGGACATGGGAATTGTATACTAATGAAGGAATTTTTTTTTTCTCTCTCTCTTCGGAGGGGGAAACGAGCTGGTGTGGAGGGGTGGGCAGGGAGAAAATTGTGGCAATGAATGAATGGAAATCCAAAACCTCTGTAAAAAATAAATAAATAAATAAAAAAGAAAAACACTTGGGAGAATGCCTACCTCCTCCACATTCTCCAGAACCTATACTTTTGATGTACAGGCAATTTCCTCAAAAATTAAACCAAGACAAAGTAATGGAGTTTGTACAAAATAGAATTTCAGGTATGTGGTAAAAGATAAAATAAGGAACTTTTCTTCAATTAAAAATCTTCAAACATCTAGTTTATAGCAGAAGTAGGTAGGCTCTAAGGCTGGTTTATTCAAGCTCTTGTTCTTTGCTCAGAGAATAAGAAGAAATTTTTAACATATGTTTCCAAACACTTTTCCCTGTGCTCTAGGTACTTTAGCGCTCAATCTGTGGTTACCTCCTGTACTCATCAAAAGGTTTACTAGACTCCAAAATGTTGGCAATTCTATCCTCCAGTGAGTCTCAAAATTTTTATCACAGAAACCTCAATGGCTTTTGAGCACATAAATTCCCTGGCTCTATTCCCAGAATTTCTTATGCCGTATGGTTAGTACAGCAGTTCTGTGGTAAAATTCTCACCTTCCATGCCAGAGACCTAAATTTGGTTCCTCACCAGTGCACTATACGTGCAGTCACTACTAGTTTTTCAACAGAGGCTTGTATGTTGCTATGATATGGAATAAATTTGATCTTAGCTTCCAAACTACAACTATGACTAAACACCTGGCAAATGACTTATAAATGTCAGCCAGTGAAGACGCTGTACCTCGTAAAGTTCAATCTACAATTAATCACGGGATAGAGTAGACCAGGCAGCATTTTTTTTTCTGTTGTGCATAGGAATGTGTTGTGACATGGTTATATTTGATAGCAACTAAAAAGAAGAGTGCACTTGCCTTTCTGATTCTCAAGCAATGTTGATGCTGCTGGTCCAGGGACCACACTTTGAGAACTATCAATATGCCCAAATCTGTGCCTATTTCTTTTATGTTCCTTTTCTTTCTCGTGGCCAGATCAGGTCCTCCTATTTTGGGCTCTACATAAGCCCTCTTCTGTAAACTTTACCACGGTTGCACTTCCCACAACTGTTTGTATTTTATTAACAGCTATTGTCTACACAGGACTTTATAAGCTCCCAAGAAGTAGGCGATGTTTTCTATTTTAATTACAATTATCTTTCTTACAGTGGGCACAATTCCAGATACATAGAGGTAGAACAAATGAAGATAAGATCTGAACTTTTACAGGCCCAAGAACCATGATTAAAGCATCCCTTCCCACATGTTGCAAAAGACGCAGAAATAAAGACAACAAAAAAAAGATCCCTTCCCTGGGATCTAGCTACCGGATACTAATAATAGCAATAATAAATCAAACATCTTACCTTTTCTGAATAATTCTTGGAGACTCTCGGCACTTTGATTTAATACAGCCCATATTTCCTCTTCCTGCAATGGTCCACCCCGAACCTCCAGGGCCTCAGCTAGTGACACGTGCATATTACCTAGAAAAAAAATATAATAAATTATACACATCATCAACTTAATTCTACTTGCACTTGCAGTGGTAAAAGCTGCAACCCTTGACAAGAAACGCTATGCCTCAAATTAGCCGTACATTTTAATCTTATGGCTTTAAACACATAAAATGTAAGAAATTGAAGGGAGAAGCTACTCAAAGCTCTCAACTATCAGAGAATGAAAAGACAGAACTGGAGAAGGGCGATGGTGGTGTTTACTTCACAGAAGATACAGAAACCACAGGATGCTTGATTTCCAAAAGTGTCAATGTGAAGCCAAACAACCAGATTGAAGTGAAGAAAGGCCTTCAGAATGCAGTTCTGAACTTCACCTTGTTGTTTGTTGTTGTTATGTGCCGTCGAGTCGTTTGCGACTCATAGCGACCCTATGTACAACAGCCCTAAACCACGCTCTATCCTGTGCCAATCTCATTGCCTCTGACACACCCATCCTGAGTGCCCCAGTCACTGAATCAATCCACCTCATAGAGGGTCTTCCCCTCCTGCGCTGTCCCTCTACTCTACCCAGCATGATGTCCCTCTCCAAAGACCTGTCTCTCCTTGCAACATGTCCAAAGTATGTCAGACGAAGCCCCAGAATCCTTGCCTCCAAGGACCAGCCTGGTTTAATCCTCTCTACGATGAATCTGTTTGTTTTCTTGGCAGTCCATGGTATAGTCAATACTCTTCTCCAGCACCACAGCTCAAAGGCATCAATTCTCCTTCTGTCCTCCCTAGTCATTGTCCAACTCTCTGATGCATAACAAGTGATTGCAAAAACCATGGCCTGTATCAGGCGCACCTTAGTCTCCAGAGAGACACCGTTGCTCTTGAGTACTTTAGAGAGGTCCCTAACATCAGACTTTCCCATTGCAATACGTTTTTTGATTTCCTGGCTACTGGTGCTAAGAGTGTTGACTGTGGAGCCAAGCAAACTGAAGCGGTGAACAATCTCAATCTCTTCACCATCATTCCTGATGCTACCGATTGGTCCAGTGGTGAGAATTTTTGTCTTCTGGACATTGAGCCTCAGTCCATATTGAAGGCTGCAGTCCTTGACCCTCTGCAGTAAGTGCATGAGGCCCTCCTCGGTTTCAGCAAGCAAGGTTGTGTCATCTGCATAACGCAGATTGTTGATAGATCGTCACCTTACTCATTCCAAACAAGGAGACTCTACAGACATGGAGAGAGACGTTGGGAATAAGATGAAATAGTTTTTCCATGTACTGAGTGATTTCTACATTTCTGATATATATGTGCTATAGTTATAAATTTTACACTAAATACATTTTATAATTTCTATACTTATCTTTGCTGTCAATTCAGCATTTGCCAATTTACCTCTAAACATCAGTTTCTCCACATGTAATACACTATTGTTGTTTTTGAGTCAGAAGCAACCCTTAGCTGACTCTCCGGAGGATTTTCTGATGCAGTTAATTGCACAGGAGAAGACTACCCATTTTTCTCCTTCAGAGCATCTTGTAGATCTGAACTTCATGCCTTCAGGATTACAGCGCAGCTTCTTACCCTAGGCCACCAGAGCTCCCTCAGATGGCATGAGTATAGTAATAATAATGGCAATTATTTGGAAGTAGTTTTGACAATATGAATAGCAGAGGGCTACTGAGACATTGCCAAAAGATGAGGCGCTAAGGTTGGAAAGCACTCAGATATATGAATGGGGAAGAGCTGCTTTTTCAAAGTAGCATCTTCTTTAATGATATGATACCATAAAGCTTTCAGCTGACAAAAGACCTTTATTTCCTGATAGGATAAGACTCAAAATGAGGAGAAACATATGCAAACAATTTGTTGATAACTGGCATGTGGAATATATGAGACAAGAACCTACCCAAACTAGAAGTTATAAAAAAACAAAAGGGAACTTCTTAAGATAAATACTCTGTAATAAATAAGTTCAAGTTGTACAGAAGACACTGACAAGAAATAAGGCCCAGGAATTGATCAAACACCAATTGAGTGTTTCAAAAAACAAATGGAGCCATGGACATGTTCACTACCCAACGTGAAGAAATCTGAAATATATCTGGCCAATCGACTTGAAGATATCCAAAATGGCTCCTATTCCCCCCTCCCCAAAAAAGCGATGCAGCAAAGGATAGAACAATAATGCTAATATTACATGCAAGTAAAATCTGGCTGAAGATTATTCACGTTTCATTTAGAAAAGGCTATGGAACTAGGATGTTAGTGTCGATGTCAAATACATCTTACAGTTTGCATTCCCAAGAAATGGGATCCAACAGAATATGGAATTACAGGACAATATCATTAATATCATATGCAAGCAAAATACTGCCGAGGGTCATTTAAAAATGGCTGGAACAGTACATAGAGAACTTGTAGACATGCAAGCTGGATTTAGAAGAGGCCATGACACCAGGGATATCACTGCTGATGTCAGGTGGATCCTGATTAAAAGTAAAGAATAATAAAAGAATGTCTATTTGTACTTAATTGACTACGCGAAGGATTTGACTGTGTGGATCATAACTAATTATAGCTAACACTGAGGAAAATGAAAATTCTGTAACACTTAATTGTGCTCGTGCGAAACCTACAGAGCAATAGAACATTGCATGATTTAAAATTAAAATAGGCATACATCGGTGTTGTATAGACCTATTTGATATGTATGCTGAGCAGATTACTCAAGAAGCTGGCCTCTATGAAGAAGAATGTAGCAGCAGGATAGGAGAAAGACTCATCAGTAATTTTTGTTATACAGATGGCAGACTTGCTTGCTGAAAATGAAGCAGAAGATCAAAGACTACAGCCCTCAATATGGATCACATCTTAACATCAAGAAAACAAAAATCCTCACTACCGGTCCAATAGGGAACATTCTGACAGATGGAGAAAAGATTGAGACTGACAATGACTTCATCTTACTTAGAGATCCACAATCAGCAAACTTGTTACCAGCAGTTAGGAGATTAGGAAAAAAGTCTGTAGTGAGGGACTGTGGTTTCCCAATTATTGAGGAACAATGAGGTCAGTTTGAGGACTAAGGTGTATACCTGATTCAGACCATGGTCTTTTCAACACTTCCTATGCATCTGAGAGGTGGACAATGACTAAGGATTATAAAAGCTCTGATATCTTTGAATTGTGGTGTTGGGGAAAAGTGTTGCATATCCCATGAATTGTCAAAAGCACAAACAGTTATACTGTTGTTGTTGTTGTTGTTGTTATTGTTATGTGCCGTCGAGTTGCTTGTGACTCATAGTGACCCTATGTACAACAGCCCTAAACTCTGCTCTGTCCTGTGCCAATGGCACCCTCTCCAATACAACCATCCTGATTTCCCCATTCACTGAATCCATCCACCTCATAGAGGGCCTTCCCCTCCTGCACTGTCCCTCCACCCTACCAAGCATGATGTCCCTCTCCAAGGACCGGCCCCTCCTTACAATATGTCCAAAGTATGTTAGACGGAGCCTCAGAATCCTTGCCTCCAAGGAGCTGCCCGGTTTGACCCTTTCCAGGATGAATCTGTTTGTTTTCCTAGCAGTCCATGGTACCCTCAATACTCTTCTCCAGCACCACAGCTCAAAGGCATCAATTCTCCTTCTATCTTCCTTAGTCATTGTCCAACTCTCTGATGCATAAAAGGTCAAGCCAGGCAAAGACGATGAAACTTTGTTTCATATACTTTGGAAATGTTGCTAGGAGAGGTTACTCCTTGGGGAGGGATATCATACTTGGGACGGTGGAGGGATGGTAAAAAAGAGGAAGACCTTCAACCAGACTTGAATGTATCAGAGACTATGAGGTAGCATGGGATAGGACACAGTTCAGATCTGTTGTTCATAGGTTTGCTATGAGTCATATTCCTCTTGACGGCACCTATTAACAACAACAAGCCAGAAAGATTTTGTGTTCCAATGACTATGCAAAGGCATTTGACAAATTAATAAAAACAAATTACGGATAACACGGAGAAGAATGGGAATTCAGAATACTTAATTGTCCTTGTGTGAAATTCTACACAGACCAATAAGCAATGGTCTAAACAGAACAAGGGAGCACTGCATAGTTTACAATTAGAAAAGGTGTGCATCAGGATTGTACCTTTTCTCCATACCTATTCAGTCCGTATACTGGGAAAATAATTCAAGAAGCTGGACTACATGAAGAAGAACAGAGCATCAGGCTTAGAGAAAGACATCTATGCAGAACAGATCATTTGGGATCCTGGGCTTTAAAAGAAGGCTTCGTCAAGAGCCTGCATTATGCAGATGACAACCTTGCTTGCCAAAACTGAGGGCCTGAAGCATTTGCTGGAGAAGGTCAAGGAATGCAGTCTTCAATATGGATTGAAGTTCAACATCAGGAAAACAAATATTCTCACCACTGGGCCAATTGGCAGCATCATGATAAGACGGTGAAGAAACTGAGATTGTCAACAATTTTAGCTTTCTCGGTTTCACTCTTGGCATCAGCAGTCAGGAAATCAAAAGACTAATTGCAATGTGAAAATACGTTGTTAGAGACCTCTGTAGCGTGCTAAAGAACAATTTTATCAGTCTAGAGACTAAGGTGCACCTGATCCAGGTGATGGTCTTAGCAAGTACTTGCTATGCATCAGAGCAATATGACTATGGATGACAGAAGAACCCATGCCTTTCAGTTGTGGTGCTGGAGAAGAGGACTGAACATTGATAGCATGGACTGCCAAGAGAGCAAACATGTTTGTCTTGAAGAGGGTAAAATCAAGTTGTTCCTTGAATGCAAGGATTTTTAAGCTCTTTCTCACATACTTTTGACATGTTTCCCAGAAGAGACCAGTCCTTGAAGGAAGATATCATGCTTGGAAAGGTGGAGGGACAGCACAAAGAGGAAAACCCTGGATGAGATGGACTGACAGTGTAACCAGGGTAATGGGGGAAGGTGTGTCAGTGACAGTGAAATTGGCTCAGGACAGTACAGGGTTCAGAGCTATGGTGCATAGGGTGTCTATGAGTCACAGGGGACTCATCGGCACATAACAATAACAACCACTTCTGTTAATGAAAATGAAACAACCTGGCGTGCAGAAAGGGAAGAATGACTGAACTACTTGCTGTAGAAAATCAAAGACATTTCAACAACAAGAAAATAAAAATGCTCACCACTGGACCAACTGGGAGCATCATGACAGATGAGAAAGGACGCTCTACAGTAAATTTTCTAGAAAGTGTATCTGATGACTGGCTGGTTAAGTTCACAGAAATTAGGTTGAGTCTGACTCTCTGTGACCCTTCTTCAGGTTCTAAGGTTATAAATATTTACAAGAAGAGACTGTCCATCTTTTATTTGTGGAGCGGTTGGTTAATTCAAACTGCTAATTTTTCAGTTCACAAAGAAATCTCATTGTCCTTGAGTCATGAACCATGAACCATCAAACAGCTGATCCTCCAGCAGATTTTCAGAAGGTGTATCAAAAGGGTGGAGACTGTGCATCTCTCTCCAATGGCAGTGCTCATGAGCCATCAGAAACACTTAGCAGGTCAACTCTCTGTGGACTATGCCACCAGAGCAGTGCAATATGTTAAACTTGGCACTGCTCAGTTCTTGATAATTAGTTATTATTGTTAGGTGTCATCTAGTCGACTACAATTCACAGCAATATTATGAACAACAGATCTGAGCCTTGCCCTATCCTGTATCATCCTCACAATCTCAGATATGTTTGAGCCCATCCATATCCAGGGTACAGAGCAAGGAGATTCCATAAGGAAAATTTCTTCAAAGTAAGTTGTGGTGATTCTCATGCATCTCTTTAAAGCAGAGCGAGATACTTGCCTCTCGCCTAAGCCACAGAAAGAGGCTTCAATCAGACTCTCTTGAGTATTTGATATGTGTCCTCTGAGTTAGAAAAGACACAGGAAACCAGTGCCTGATAAATACAAGGAAATGAAACACTTTAGCATCACTCTGGAGGGTAGTGAATAGGAGAGAGGAAAAGGGCACCCAGGAAAGATACAGAGTAACAAAGCATAGGGTCCTAGGAGCTAGCTACAACAGTAGGAAGAGAGAGACAGGGAAAATGATCACACAGAAGGGCAGCCTGAATATATTTCAAATCCTTCCAAGTAAATAAAATAATGTCTTAAAATTTAGATAGTGGTGATGGTTGCCCAGCTCTGTATATATTTCTCCAAAAGGCTGAATGTACACTTTAAAAACTCATTGCCATCAAGTCAGAACCAACTCATAGCTGGCCTCCAAAAGGTTTTCCGAGGATGTAAATCACACAGGAGAAGACTGCTCATCTTTCTCCCCTCAAAGCAAAGGCGGATTTGAACCAACAGAGGGGTGGCCTTTGGGTTAGCAGTACAACTTATGACAGACTAGGGAGTGTCACATCATACCTCCCTATTCGTATTAATATGTTTAAAATCCTACCCAGGATATCACCCGAAGGGTGAACAAACACACACTTACAAAAAGGAGAAAGTTATTTACTGTTGAAAGCCTTAGAGAAAATCAGACCCTGGAGCATTAAAGGATACCAGTTAACAGAAGGGAGTAGGTTTGAGTGACAAACATAGTATAGTCCCTCAGAAATAGCCTCTTCGACACCAAAGTACACGTTAGAAAAAAATCATTAAACACATATCAAGTTCAGACAATAGCAGTCAAGGAAGAAATTGTTAGCTTCTCTATTTTGATTATTTCTCCTAGTTCAAATCCTGATGGGAACAAATATAGCAACTACTAAGTGAGTAAAGAGATAAGCAACAAGATAACGCAACTGCCTCTCTCCTTAGCAATAGCTAATCCTGGCTAAATTCACTGCTGTCATGGTAACCCTATGGGACACAGTAGAACTGCCTTGGCTCTGCTCTGGACTGTATATTTTTTTTTCTATTTTATTACTTATAAAGCATATACAGCCTAAGGCTGTAAAACCATCACAGAAGCAAACCATACCTTCCTCCTACAAAGGGATGGCTGATGAGTTTAAACAGTCAACATTTTGGTGGTGGTTGTGTTCTGTCAGGTCAGAAATCACTGATAGCTGACCCTCCAGTGGGTCTTCAGAGGCAGTAAATCACAAAGGAGAAAGCTGCCCTTCTTTCTCCCACTGAGCAGCTGGTTATCAAACTACACACCTTTGTGTTGGCAGTGTAATTCCTTACTGTGAAGCCACCAGAGCTCCCTAACCTTAAACACTGTACCGCCAGGGATCCGAAAGTGTTGCGACGCCTTTCTGTCCGCTCAATATAAATTCATGGTGATTTTTGATCAAGTTCCTGAAGAGACTAAATCTTTACTAAAGAAGTCTACCTCTTCTATCTCACCAAGCATTCAGTGAGCAGATCAATGCTTAACCCATTGTGCCACTTCGGTTCTTCACCTTGAGTTAGGAGATAGGAAAGTTTTAGCTTTGAATGAAGACTGAAGTGTTTGTTGGTTACATGTTGATTGATATTGGATACCCAGTACATTTCTACTTACACAAACTTTACGTAAAATTTACCTAGGTAAATTAGTTGCTTGTTGCTTCTGGTAATATTTCATCTCAATATAAAACTGACATTTAAACAAAAAATGCCATTAAGTTGATTTCAACTCATAGTAACCCAACAGGATAGATTCCAAGGTTTCTGTGGGTCTAAATCTTTACAGGAGGAAACAGCTTTCATCTTTTGCTACAGAGTGGAGGGCAGGTTTGAATCATCAACCCATCAGTAGGTGAGTCAATATTTAACACACTGTGTCACCAGAACACCTTAAAAATAGCTATGCTATTATTTTAAAATGTAAAATATTTTTCTAACCTTGTAAAGACATAATATATGAAGAAATGAAAATATAATTTCAAAAGCCTGAAATCAGAGGAAAAATTAATACCAAAAGTTTACTCTTCTTTTACACATTGTTGTTAGGTGTCATTGAGTCGCCTCCAACTCATAGCAACCTGATGTACAACAGCTCTAGAACCTGCCCTGTCCTGAGTCAGCCTCACTGACTCCAACACACTTAGCCCCACTGCCCCAGTTACACATACAACTAGCTAATTTTGGGTGCAGATATATGACTGGAATTATTTTACTATCACAAAAGTCCTAGTTTATAATAACTCACTCTTAATTTCTGAAAGTTGTAAGATAGACAATTTAAAAAAAAAATCCAAATTAAGAATCCAAATTCTAGAATCATGTATGTTTTAAGGGTTTGGTTAGCATAGGATGTTGTTGTTGTTGTTATCTGCCATTATGTCAACTAAGACTCTCAGCAACCTTACCAAAGAAAAACAGCTCTGAATCTTACCATATCCAGAGCCAATCTCACTTTAAAACTATGCACAGAGGCAAATTCACAAAGACACCCTAACAGATGTCATTCTAATCCTGAAAGATCTTTGGTACTCAGAGATAAGAAGCACACAACTGTGACTCAGGAAAGAATGAAGCGGTAAACAGATTAAGTCAAGAGAGATAACAGCCTGCTTGGGGGTAGACTAGAGAATTAGAAATATTTAACCTACATTCTGGAGGGGGGAAAAAAAGAAACATTTAACCTGAATCTAAGAGACAGCTGTGTGAGCACCTCATTCCATGAATAAAGCAGCTTTATCAATGTCATTAATTTTAGGCTTATTTATATGCTAAATAATTTCTACATTAAACATTTACAAAAAAATTTCTAAATAACATATACTAAATAGTTGTAATTTATACATTAACTCATACACTAAAAAAATACAGAATTGAAAAGACAACCCAAAGCTCTATTAATACAAAAGAAAACATATTTATCCCCTCAATAGTTAGTCATCTCCTAATCCAGAAAGAGTCCCATTTAAAATATATAAAGTTTTAAAAATCAAATCCATATAATACTGTCTGCAACTCCCAGCAACTCTATATACAACAGAACAAAACCATGTCTGATTCTACAACATCCTCACAAATCCTACTCTGCTTAAATCCATTCTTTTGGTCACTGTTTCAAGACAACTCACTGAGGGTCTCTTTCCCTGACCCTCTGCTTTTCCAAGCATAATGTCCTTCTCCAGGGACCGCTCTCTCTTGACAACATGCTCACGGTATGTGAGATGAAGTGTGAAACAAGTAATGTATATATTTAGCATTTTATGAGTTTATAATGTTTTAGAGAATTAGGTCAACTAGAAAAGCAGATTAGATTTGAGATTAGCTAATTTAAAAAGTATAATTTAGAAAATGGACTGAGGTTTGTACAAAATGCCACTAGGACGAGAGAGGAATTTGAGGCTATCACTTTCTTAGAAGATTTATTTATACACCTGGGAAGATGTTTTTATTTTTTCTTTTTGGTCTACCGTTAGCAACTAGAACAGTTAAAAACAAGTGAATGTAACTTCAAATATTCAAGGAATTTTAATTAAGTTTGAAAGTGGAATTCTACACTCAGTGGGAAAGTCTCGATTAGGCCCACAAAACATAACTAAATTGACCTTAAAAGCTTAGAAAAAATCTTTTCTAATTTTAAACTTTGGGAAGAAAGTACATGAAAAGAAATTCTTAATCAGTTTTCCTGTGAAATTTGGCCATTAAAAAGTTAGATCTTGGTGCAACCACTGTGGAAGGCAGTATGGCGCTTTCTCAAAACGTTGCAAATAGAGATACCATTTGACCCAGCAATTCCACTACTGGGAATATACCCCAAAGAGACCATAACTGACATCCAAGCAGATAGATGCACACC
>NW_006399792.1:2361661-2364951 GCF_000299155.1 Elephantulus edwardii
ATAAAACTAAAAAAAGAAAGATGAAATGGGGACATTGGATGACAGTGATTGAGGGGATGGATTGATAGTAATTGACTATATAAAACACAATGTATGTGAATTATTATATGAAGCACAACGTGCATAATAGGAATGATTACATAAAACACAATGCAAATGAATGAAACAAAAATGTATATATATTGTAAATGAGTGATTGTATGCAAACCAATAAAAATATATAAATAAAAAAGAAACAGTAAAAAAAAATAGATCTTTATGACCCGTTTTGCAGAGATTTCTGAGATATGACACCAAATGTATGATTCATAAAAGGAAAAAAAAAAAACCTGAAACTCATCAAAATGAAAATGTCTACTCTTAAAACATGCCCACTGCCAAGTCCACCGTCTTCAAGTCTGTTCCCACTCATGTCACCCCGTCATCAGGTTTCCAAGGTTGTAAATCTTAATGGGAGGAAACTGCTCATTTTTCTCTCACAGATCAGCTGAGGGATTTAAATTTACAGCCTTTCAAACAAAGTTTCTAAAATGATACATACATTTTCATTTTTCAATTTTTTTTTAAATTTTATTATTTTTGTGGGTGTGTACCATCAAATTGGATCTGACTGGTACAGGAGGAGACTGCACCTCCTTCTCCAGCAGAGCATCTGGTAGATTCTAACTGTGTACCTCTGGGATTGCAGTGCAGGTTTAAATTAAATTATTCCTACCGTTTAACCTGATCCAGAGCTACAGACACAAGCTTGTAGCAAGTGAAAAATAAAAAAAAAAAAAGTACTACTGCAAGTCTAAAAGCTAATCTCTGCAATAAAACACTAATATTTCTTTCCAGCTGGACTAGGCATACCATGTTGTTGTTGTTGTGTGTCTGCAAGTCAGAGCCAATCCATAATTGACCCTTCAGTAAGTTTCCAGAGGCAGTAAATCACATGGAAGGAGACTGTTCATCCTTCTCCCACAGAGCAGTTGGTGGACTCAAACCATGTGTCTTTAGGATTGCAGCACAGCTTCTTACCATTAGTTACCACTAGGCCACCAGAGCTCCCTAGGCATACAATAGGTACTGTGTGTGTGTGTGTGTGTGTGTGTGTGTGTGTGTGTGTGCGCGCGCGCGCGCGCTGGGGGGGTGTCTACCATAATTAGAAAAGACTAAGAACTTAATTGAGACTAAGAAAAATAAAATTAAGTTTTAATCCAATGTTGTTTCAAGAGAAAACACATATGTTTCAACATTTTTACTGTAGTTGGAGCAATGCTTAGTTATTTGTCAACATTTCCATTTTCCTTACCACTTAAAGAAAAGTAGCTAAACTAAAACAAACACAACTCTAAATTGCCCCGGCCTCTGGTTCATGTCAACTACTGATTTAAATAGAAATTATGTATGTTTACTCTATGTTTTCAAACAACAGTTTCAAAGAACTAGAAGAGAAACCAAAATTCTTCAAAATGTCTCTGTTGCCTTTAAACTAAGTAATAATTATTTTTCAGGAAAAAACAAAATGAAGAGGGGGGGAATTCCAACTTTTGTTCTTTCTTTCCTCAAGAACTATCAACAGACAAAAATGTAAAGACAAAATATGGTTTCAGAGTTCTTTATACATCACCCTTCCTCCCATGAATAGGCATATGCAACCTATGCTCAGTGCAGCAGTACATGCAATAAGAAAAAGATGAAAGCTCAAAGGAAGTACTCACTGCCACGAAACCACACCTACAAAAACTGTTGAATTGCTGCTGTATGCTTTGTATTCTATATCCTCAGCAATAAAAAGGAGGATACAATCAAATTGGTCGCCAACAGATGGATGAATAAGCAAACCATGGTACATATAATGGAACACTATCATTCAATAAACAAAAATGAATTCCCCAAACATCCTGCAATGTGGACGATCTGGGAGGACCAACTACAGTTACTGTTGCATTACGTTGTGCAATAAAGTCCATAAAAAACCCCAAAACACTGAAATATAGTATGCTCTCACTTTTATGACGTGGTAAGAATATGTAAACATAGAGGACACAGTAAGTAATGTGTAAGGCTGCTAACCCTATGGTCAATGGATTGATTCCAGTAAGTGTTCGCTCGGAGAAAGATGGGAATTCCCTTCCTAAAAAAGACTTATAGCCCCAGGAACTTGATGGGAAGGTGCCTATGAGTTTGAACTGATTCAATGGTAGTAGATAATTTTTCAGTAATGTCTGTTAGTTATTACAGAAAAGGTGGTGAGTTAAGGAGGAATATTTCCTAGGTAGGAGCCTATTGTGCTGGGAATGACATAAACTGAAAATGAATGGCACAACAACATTCATTGTCAAAAAGAACATTCCAAAATTTGTCATGCTGTTGAGTGTGTGTGTGTGTGTGTATAAATAAAATCATCTACAAAAAAAAAGAAATGATGGGATGATAACAGGCAGAGAACAATGGTAATTAATTATATAAAGTAGAATGTCTATTGATGGTTGTATAAAACACAAAGTGCATGTATAAAACATGAAGCATAATAAAATAAGTCTTTTTAAAATTATTTGCATGAATAAATTATTGATTGTAAAATGTGAGGGGAAAAATCTGTCTTGCTGTCACTGAAAGGATAATATCTACACAACATACATGGAAGTCATGTTAGAAAGTCCATTATTTAAAAAAAATTAATAAAAAGAAAGTCCATAATTCAAATATTACACAAAAAACAAATGGCTTTGCCTGATAGAATACACAGAAATAAACCTAAGACTTTGCCTGACAGAATACACAGGAATAAAATCAACTACTTCTGCGGAAAGAGCAAGATGACAGGTTGACGGCAAAACAGGCCATCTATGACATATATACAATTTCAAGTTGAAAGAAATTAAAATAAATCCACAAGAGGCAAAATATGACCGTGAGAATATACGACCTGAATTCTGACACCATCTCAAGCATAAATTTTATGCAATGACAACTAATAATTCTAGACAAGTTGTGGAATGAAACCAAGAACATCATAGATAAAGAAAGCAAAGGGTCATTTAAAAGGGAAAAAAAAAATCTAACTTGGTCTTGAACACAGAGAAACTAAAAGGGAATAACTTATGAAGGGCAGCTCAAAAAGGTAAAATATAATGAAATGTACAAAGACCTAAATAATATGCTCAGTAGTTCTAGGAAGAAACATGAAGACTGAGACCTTGAGTTGCAAGGCTAAAAGAGTCTATAGACAAAATGGGGGTTTTTTTGTTTTGTTTGTTTTTTGTTTTTTTTTAAGGAATTGTAATGTTTATTTATTTCATTGG
>NW_006399792.1:2367716-2397227 GCF_000299155.1 Elephantulus edwardii
TGTTCTGTAGTTTCCGCACTCAGTTGGGTCACCTTTCTTTGGAATGGGAACACATGTTGTTAGGAGACATTATTCCTTGGAGAGGAACATTATGCTTGAACAGTTAAAGTTCAGTGAAAGATAAGAAGGCCCTTGAGTAGAAGGATTGACTTAGTGACTGCTGCAATGGGCTCTAGTGTGTCAGAGATGATGAGGATGGCACAGGATAGGACAGATCTGTTTTCCAAGAGTCACTGTGAGTTGTGCATGACTTGAAAGCACCTAATAACAAAAGGTTCTATGTAATTTTATAGCAGTTGTTGTTGTTGTTGATTGCCTTCAAGTCAAGCACAACTCACAGCGACCCTAGGAACAAAAGACCTGAAGCCCCTCTACAACTACTGACATTTATCAAAGTTCAGAGTTTCTGGAGAAATGTTATTTAGGAAGTGGATGCCACTCCTGCATCCAAACCTGTCATAGTACATTATTGTTGTTTTGTGTCTTTAAGTCACCTGCAATGTATAGTGACCCTATGTACAGCAGCTTTGAACCCTTTCCTGTCCTGAGCCAGTCTCACTAATTCTGACACACCAACACCCATCGCCCCAGTTACTGTAACAATCCATCTCATATGGGGTCTTCCTCTCTTGCATTGTCATCCACCCTTCCGAGCATGATGTCCTTTTCCAAGGACTGATCTCTCCTGGCCATGTGTCCAAAATAAGTGAGGTGGAGCTTCAAAATCCTAGCCTCCAAGGAGAGACTTGGTTTCACACTCTTCAACAGAGACCTATTTGTTTTCTCGGCAGTCCATGGTATGTTCAAGACTCTTCTCCAGCACCACAACTCAAAGGCATCTATCCTATCCTTCTTCTGTCATCCTTAGTCATAGTCCAACTCTCTGAAGCCTAACATGAAATTGAGAAGACGAAAGCCTGGATTAGGCACACCTTTGTATCTAGACTGACATCGTTGTTCTTCAACACTATGCAGAGGTCCATCACAGATTTTCCCAATACAATTTGTCTTTTTGTTTCCTGACTGCTGATGTTAAGAGTTGATTTACATAAGAATTGTGTTAAGAGTTAATTCTTGATTGTGGATCTGAGTAAGCTGCAAATGCTAACAACCTCAATCTCTTCTCCATTTAATATGGTGCTGCCAATTGGCCTAGTGGTAAGAATCTTTGTCTTCTTGATATTGAGCTTCAGTCCATATTGAAGACTACAGTCTTTGACCTTTTTCAGTAAGTGCTCCAGGTCTTCTTCAGTTTCAGCAAGCAAGGTTGGTGTCATCTGCATACTGTAGGTTGTTAATGAGTCTCCCTCCAATTTTGACACCACACTCCTCCTCATAAAGCCCTACTTCCCAAATGATTTGTTCTGCATACCAACTGAAAAGGTACTGGGACAGAATGCATCCCTGATGCACTCCTTTCCTGATTTTGAACCATGCAGTGTTTCCTTGCTCTGTTCTGAGGATTGCTTCTTGGTCAAGTAAAGGTTCCGTATAAGCATGATCAAGTCCTTTGAGATTCCCATTTTCCTCAAGGTTTGTGACAATTTATTGTGATCCACACAGTCAAATGCTTTTGCATAGTCAATGAAACACAGATAGACATTCTTTGGTACTCTCTGCTTTCTGTCAAGATCCATCTGACATTGGTAATAATGTCCCTAGTGTCACAACCTCTTCTAAACCCATCTTGTATATCTGGTAGTTCTGTGTCAATGTACTGTTCATATCTTTTCTGGATAATCTTCGGCAAAATTTTGCTAGTGTGTGATATTAGTGATATTGTTTGATAACTTCCACACTCTGTCGGGTCACCTTTTTTTGGAATAGGAATAAATATGGTTCTCTTCCACTCAGTCGTCCAAGAAGTTGTCCCCCAGATTTCTTGACACAACCTGGTGAGCACATGTAGAGAAGCTTCTGTTTGCTGAAATACATCAATTGGTATTCCATCAATTCCTAGGGCTTTAAGTTTTGCCAAGTCCTTCAGAGTAGCCTGAACTTCCTTCTTCATCACCATTGCCTCTTGCTCCTATGTTGTTTCTTGAAATTATTCTGTCAGCCAATACTTTTGGGTACAATGACTCTGTATATTCTTTTATCTTCTTTTAATGCTTCCTGAATCATTCAATATTCTGTCCATAGCATCCTTAAGCATTGCAACTCAGGGCTTGAATTTATTCTTTAGTTCTTTCAGATTAAGAAATGCTGAGCGAGTTTGGCCCTTTTGATTTTCTGACTCCAGCTCTTTGCACATTTCATTATAATATTTTGCCTTGTCTTCCTGGGCAGCCCTTTGAAATCTTTGATTCAGCTCCTTAACTTCTTGATTTCTTCCCTTTGTTTTGGCTTCTCAGTGCTCTACTGCAATATTCAGAGTCTCTTCTGACATCCACATTGGTCTTTTCTTCTTCTTCCTTTAGTTTTCAAGGCCTCAAACCTATTCCTGAGTTGGTTTTTAAATTCATGGGACATAGACTCAAGGTCAAACTCTGCAGCAGCCAATAAAAATAGGGTTACATAAGGTGATACTAAGTAGACATAACCTTACTGATCTAGTTGTCTAGGCCTGAAAGTTTAGGTTCATGGTCTTGTGAGACCATCTAGTCAAATGGCAATTCTGAGTGCTTAAAATTTATATTATACCTATGATCTATACTTACATATTATACCTCTGATCGCTAGTCAGCTGAAACTTAAGAGAAAGAAGGAACTCTAAGGCTCAGAGAAGGAACTAGACGATAGGACTAACTATCTCCAAGAGGCTAGAACTAGGTAGTTCCTGGCTACCACTACCAAATACACTCATGTGGGCACACAGGACGGATCCTGATGTAAAACGATCACATCTCTCAAAAAAACTTCAGCCTTGCTGAACCTTACACAGGTGCGGGTGGATGAGGTAGGGCGGTAGGGAGGTGGATCTCTAAAACACTGCCTTGAGTTACTTTAGAATTACTGTGTCAACTAATCCCGGAAGGCACCTTTAAATTCAATAATACTGGTGTTGTTTCATGCACGATCTACTCAGAGCTGACCATCCAGTGGGATTCAATGACTGTAAATTGCATGGAGAGATTGTCCCATCTTTCTCCTGTGGAGAAACTAGTGGATTTGAACTACTTCTTTTTGAGTCAGCAGAACAAGTACTTCCCACTATGCCACCATGTTGTTGTTGTTATGTGTCGCTGAGTCGCTTGTGACTCATAGTGACCTTATGTACAACAGCCCTAAACCCTGATCTGTCCTGTGCCAATCTGTCTCTTACACATCTTCTCTGATTACCCCATTTACTGAATCAATCCACCTATAAAGGGTCTTCCCCTCCTGCGCTGTCTCTCCACCCTACCAAGCATGATGTCCCTCACCAAGGACTGGTCCCTCCCTTTAACATGCCCAAAGTATGTCAGACAAAGCATCAGAATCCTTGTCTCCAAGGAGGAGCAAGGTTTAACCCTCTCCAGGACGAACCTGTTCATTTTCTTAGCAGTCCATGGGACATTCAATACTCTTCTCCAGCACCACAGCTCAAAGGCATCAATTCTCTTTCAATCCTCCCTAGTCACTGTCCAACTCTCTGACACATAACAAGCGCTTGCAAAGACCATGGCCTGTATCAGGTGCACCTTAAGTCTTCAGAGTGACACCACTGCTCTTCAGTACTTTGGAGAGGTCCCTAACTGCAGACTTTCCCATTGTAATACATCTTTTAATTTCCTGGTTGCTCGTGCCAAGACTGTTGACTGTGGAGTCAAGCAAACTAAAGCTGTGAACAGTCTCAAATTCTTCACCATCCATCCTGATGCTGCCAGCTAGTCCTGTGGTGAGAATCTTTGTCTTCTTGATATTGAGCTTCAATCCATATTGAAGGCTGCAGTCCTTGACCCTCTGCAAAAAGCACTTCAGGTCCTCCTCAGTTTCAGCAAGCAGGGTTGTGCCATCTGCATATCGCAGACTGTTGCTAGATCTTCCACCAATCCTGATACTACACTTCTCCTATAGAGCCAAGCCTCCATGATAATCTGTTCTGCATACAGTTTGAAAAGGTATGGAGATAGGACACACCCCTGACGTACAATCTTTCCAATTTTGAACCATGAAGTGTTTCCTTGCTCAATTTTGATGACTGCCTCCTGGTCCAAGTATAGGTTTCGCATTAGCACGATCAAGTGTCCTAGGATTCCCATTCTTCTCAAAGTCAGCCACAGTTTGTTATGATCCACACAGTCAAACTGCTTTTCATAATCAATGAAACACAGATATACATTCTTCTGGTATTCCCTGCTTTCAGCTAAGATCCATCTAACATTAGCTACAATATCCCTAGTACCATGACCCCTTCTAAACCCAGCCTGGACTTCTGGCAATTCTCTGCTGATGTGCTGTTCCAGTCAGTGTTGGATAATCTTCAGTAGAATCTTGCTTGCATGTGAAATCAATGATATTGTTCTATAGTTTCCATACTCTGTTGGATCACCCTTCTTTGGGATGGGAACAAATATAGATTCTTCAAGTCAGTTGGCCAAGTGGTTGTTCTCCAGATTTCTTGGCACAACTTGGTGAGCACATCCAGGGAAGCATCTGTTAGTTTAAATATGTCAACTAGTATACCATCTATTTCTGGGGCCTTATTTTTTTGCTGTTTCCTTCAAAGTAGCTTGAACTTCTTCCTTCATCACCATAGGCTCTTGCTCATATGTTGTTTCATGAAATTCTTCTATGTCTGCCAATTACTTTCAATACAGTGGCTTAGTATATTCTTTTCATCATCTTTTAATACTTTCTGGATCACTTAATATTCTGCTTAAAGCATCCTTAATTATAGCAACTTGAGGTTTGAATTTGTTCTTCAGTTCCCTGAGCTTAAGAAACGCTGAGTCAGTTCGGCCCTTTTGATTTTCTGACTCTAGCCCCACCATAGTATCCTTATTTAAGTACAAGTTTAGCTCAAATAGTAAATTGCCACTCTTCAGCATTGTATTGCTTTAAAACTTTATCTATATAAGACAAAATAGAGAGCAGGTTTTTAAAAGCATGGACAAAAATGTCAGAGAGCAGGGATTTATATCAATGGGACTGAAACAACTAGAACAGAACTAATGAGAACATTGGCAATGCCATTGATCATAATGCACTGGAACTGTTGACTGCGAACAGGCTTTGTCATGTATCTTTCCCCTGAAAATAAAGTATTAATAGTGGGATATATGGGTGGGAAATAATTTGGGTGGGAAATAATTTATTTAGGAGATCTGTTGATAAATGTAGACTTAAAACATGAGCAGCCAAAAGAAAATAAAAATATTCAAAGCACAAAAGAACCCACTTAAAAAACATCGTAATTATTCCTTCTATTGTAAGGAACAGGGAGCGCTGGTGGCTTCATGTGCTACTTAAAGGCACATCGTTTGACCCTACCAGCTCCTCCAGGGGATAAAGATAGGCAATCTCCTCCCATATGATTTACTGTCTCTGAAAACATGCTGGAGGTCAACTAAGGGTCAGTTCTGATTCAATGATACCTAACAATTACATTACTAGGAACAAATCTGTGTGGAAAATAGCATTCTTAGTTGGGCTTCTCAATTCCTTCCATATTGTTAATTGTTCAGGGAAGGGATCATAAGGCAAGGATCTGAGGGTGGTGGTCTCCAGGAGCCAGCAACACACTCCAGTTGACACCTACTAACCTAAAGGTGGCAAAACCTACACAAAAATGGCATTTTCCCAACAACCAATAAGCTCGCCCTTGGGCCTCAAGGCTGAGTTGAGATCCGTTGAAACTGACATCTGGATTTTACTTTGGGTAGATCCTGAAAAGGGGAACCAGTAAATCTCAACCACACTTCTAGCCCACAAGTCCTATGAAATCATAATCTGTTACTATCTGAGGTCACTAAAATGGTGTTAATTTGTCACATGATAACAGAAAATAAATACATATTTAATACCTGAAAGTGAGGTGCTACTATAAGAACTAAAAAATGTACAAGTAGGTTTGGAACTGGATAATACAAAGCTTGACAGTGCCAGCCCAATTTATTTTTTAACAAATTATTTAGCAGAAATTTCAGTCTTAATCTCGCTACTGCTGGTGAGGGAGTAAAAGGAAGGACGTGAGGAACCTGTTTGTAGAGAAAAGAGAATCCTTGTTATGTAGTAGCAGAAAATGCAATGGCACTGTGCCCTGCAATTATATGAAAAGCCGCATTTAGAGGTGACAAACGTGGACAGATAGTTAAAGAGACTTCCAAGTGAAGTGTTAAGAGTGCTTCTTGGTTTTCTCTTGCTACTTCTGCAAGATTCACACACTCACTCACTCACTCATCACCACTGATCCAAACTGACTCATAGCTGACCCTCCAGCAGTTTTTTCAGAGACTGTTAATGTCACAGGGATTGCCCAGAATTCTACTCAGAGCAGCTGGTGGATTCAATCCCTCACATTTGAGTTGGCAGAGCAAATCCTTACTGACTAAGCCACCAGACTTCCCTTTTGCAAGACAGGAGAGATAAATTGAGGGAAAATTATTCAAGAAAAAGCCATGAGGAATGCAGGATAATGAAAATTCACATTTTTCTTCAGATGTCAATAGATGCTAAAAGTTATAAATGTTGTGAAAAACATCAGATAGAGAAAAGGTCATACCTATAGTGAAAGAAAGAGCAAAAGGTCAGAGGATTCAGGCACACAAAGAGTCCTTTCAGGATTTTAAGGGTGCGCCTCACCTCTCAGATCTTCTCCAGCAAACCACAGCACTCCTAGGAAGTTTAGAGTTGTTTCTCAAACATCTCAGCAGGAGCCAAAAAAACCCCCAAAGGATTCCGTTGAGAGTGGGACTAACTTTTATCTAGTCCTGTGAAACTCACCTAAAACTCAGAATTCTTGAGAAAGTTTCCACAGCTTTTATTTTGGGAACAGAAAGATTACATAACAAACAAGGACTGCTGGATTCCCTAACTTCTACTCTTGGGAAGGAGACTGATGAAACTCAGTGTCAAATGGGCTATTTTGCAAGAGGAAGAATGAGTCAGAGGGTTGAACATTGACTCAGAGGGTAGAGATGAAAACTACGAAGGATTCTTGTCTTTACTAGCTGTATTGAGAGGATTTCAGCTCAGATGCATATGACAGAACTACCATATAGGGTGTCTGGGAGCTTGAAGGGTTGTTGGGTTTTGTTTCTATTGTTGGGGGGGTTGAGTTTTGAACCTACAATGTTGTCCATAAGGAGTTGTGCTGCTAACCTGGTGGTTGAAATCCAGTTACTCCTCAGGAGAAAGATGGGCAGTCTCCTCCAAGTGAGAGAGCAAACTGTGAGACACGGAATTTAAATATGGCTCCTAACACTCCTTTTACACGCCCTTTATAATTTCTCGTTGGGAGTGAATAGTCTCCTAAAAACCTGCTGGAGGGTCAGCTATGTGTTCTTCTCATTTGAAAGCCATCAGGTTTTCTGGGTGAGTCTCTGGGGAGGAGATTGTCATTTATCTTTAGAGAGGAACCCTTGGATGTATGTGAATGACCAATGACCTTTAAGCTATCAGCTGTGTAATTAACACTTATGTCCCTTTCAAAAAGTACCAAACTCAGCTCACTGCCATGAAATCAGAACCAACTCACATCTCATACTCCAGTGGGTTTTCAGAGGCTATAAATTGCACAAAAGAGATTGCTCACCTTTCTCCCAAAGCACAGCTGGTGAATTTGAACTGCCTGCCTTTGGGGTTGGCAAAGCAACTCCCTATCCACTAAGAATAACAGCTGCTGTTGTTATGTACTGCCGAGTCAGAACAGACCCAGAACTGACCCTCCAGCACGTTTTCAGAGGCAGGAAATGGCTCAGAAGGAGACTGCCCATCTTTCTTCTTAAAAACAGCTAGTGGATTTGAACCGTGTGACTCTGGTTTGGCAGCACAACTCCTTAATAGCAATCACTATCAGGCCTTAAAACATACCAAGAAACCCAACCTGTAAGTCACTAACTACTTTGTTACCCTCTATTGTCCGGACTTTTGAACTAGAACTAGTGTCTTATGCCTGTTCTACCACTGTGTATTCAGAATAGTCAGGCAATCTCTTTAGTTTCACAAGCTTATAGAGGAATTACACTCAGGAGATGCAATGTACCCAATTTAAATAATTTAGGTGCGATTTTAGATTTAGACCTGATGTTGTTGTTGTTAGGTACCATTGAGCCTACTACAACTCATAGGAACCTCTGAACAAACCTGCTCTCTCCTGCACCATCCTCACTCTTGCTGACACACAAGCCCACTGCAGCAGTCACTGTGGCAATCCACTTGGTGGATGAGGGTCTTCCCATCCTTCGCCAACCATTTGTCCTTCCCAGTATTACGTCCTTCACTAAGGAATAGCACCTTCTACTTTTTCAGTGTCAGCCATAACTTGTCATGATCCATAGTCAATAAAGCAAAAATAGAAATTCTTCTGGTATTCTTTACTTTCAGCCAGGATCCATCTGACAGCAGTAATGATAACCCTGGTGTCATAGACTCTACCAAATCCTGCTTGAACTTCTGGCAGTTCCCAATCTATGTACAGTTCCAGCAATTTTTAAATGATCTTCAGCAGTATTTTGCTTGCATATGATATTAGATACTGAAATTTAAGCGAGTTTGGCTGTAATGTGTTGAAAGTCCTACAAACCTTGAGCGCTATTTAAAATACAAGGCCAGAGAACAAACCGTGAGAGGTATAATTCCAATATGGACTCCAAGATTCTCCTACTTGGATGTGGATTGTTGTTCACTGCCTTCAAGCTGATTCCATTTCACACATGTGAATACGATCAGATAGCTGCTCATTTGCTGAGTTATATTAAGACTTTGTTGTAATAAATTGGAAAGAGATTTGAAGAGATAGAAAAATCTCCTTCTAGTCTTGAAGAAGCAAGCAACAAAGCCGTGTTGCTTATCACTTACTGCCTTCACTGCCGGTCCCCACTCCTCATAACCAATATCAGGTATCCAAGGTTGTATGAGAACAGACTGTCTTTTTTTCTTACAGAATCACGGGTGGATTTGAACTACTGGAGACATAACAAACTTTTGGTTAGGAGTTTAATACACTACAGACCATGCCACCAGGGCTCCTTACAGAGGAGCTTACAGAGGGACCTAATTGCAAAGGCCTGAAGTACCTACCAGCCTTGACTGAGAGCTGAGGGCAGGCCTCAGTCGATAGCCAGCAAGAAAATGGAAGTTTCCATTCTCAAGCTGCAAAGAAGTGAATTCCGCCAACAACCAGTGAGTTTGGAAGATCCTTCCTCATCCACCAACCTCCATCCCTCAACTCTCCAAGACCACTGCCTCAAACATAGAATGAGAATGCAGCACTGGCCCATACACTGATTTCAGCGAGCTGAATCACCTAGCTAATACGAGCCTATTCTTCTGACCCTCAGACAAGTAGAAACAACTTTGATTCTATAAGAAACACAGTTAAGTCAAGAAAACTTTGGCCAATTTACAGATGAAGCAATCTGTCCAAGTGTCCTTCAGTAACTGCAATAATGACTTTAATATTTAAAGGCTAAAAATTCTACCAGTTAATCCATCATAAAAATTTTAATATCAATTTCTATTTTTCAATGTTTTAGGAAGTATCTGTATATATTTTAAAAGTATATAGATTGTGTATAGATATTTTCTATCTAAAAAGTAATATGAGCTTTTTATTCTCAATGTCTTTTATGATGGTTCCATATTCTTTCATACAATATACTTGTGACAACTAAATTAGATTACTGCCTGTAATCTGACGAATGACATGACTTGCAAGTAAGCATCAATCTCAAGCCATGTGGTTTGGGCTACTCCCTTATTATGTGGCAACCCAATTATGTAAAGACATGTTTCTCAAGGTGCAGTTTTTATACCTACAATTTCCTTTTAATTGAATGCACAGTACGGTTGTGCAACTGTCATAAGTAAGAATGACTAATATGTAAAAGTAATTATGACTTTTTTAAATGAGAAGACAAAATAATTCTGCTTATAGACTATCAGGACAAAATAATTTTAGATGAATTATTCAGATTAAATATTTATATACTATTACAGATTAGAACAACTGGAATATAATGAACTCCTCTACAACTCACTTGTCAGAATTCTACTTCTATTTGGACTGTAACTTTCATCAATACCAGTTAACATGAAATTACTTAAACAATTTTCACTCATAATCTCAAACTTAATTTTCTCTACATCATATTTCTATTGGAGAATGTCTTTCTGCCAACATTCTACCTATTACCTGAGGGCAGATTATTCCTAAACCTATTTCTAGTCTGGAGACAGTCTTATTCCAATTTTAGCTTTTAGATTTTAAAGTATGTACTATAAATTTTTGTCTGGATAGATAGATATTGCCCTTCCCTTTTTATTTCTTGCAATCCTTTTTTCATTTTTTTTTTTAAGTTTGCACTGGTTTACCTACAAAGTTTGTATCCATTGCCCCTCACACTGGATCTCGTCCCCCACTTTTCCAACCTCCCCATCAAACCAAGTGACCACATGATTAATCTCCCACCCATCTCATCCACCCATCCCGCCTTAGAGCCTCATACACCTTTTAATGGTTATCTATTTCTATAATAATGGTCTTACACAGAATTTGTCCTTATGGGGCGGAGTTAGTTCACTTAGCATAATACTCTCCAGTCGCTCCCAAGTAGGGTAGTGATTTACAAAATCATTGATCTTATATAAATTTTTGCCTGGATAGATACCGCCCTTTCCTATCAATTGAATAGATTTAAAGGGCAAAATAGTCTCTTCCTCCAAATTAATGACTCTCACTATTCAAAGCAGATTAATGGTACCTTCATGTCTCCAGCCCCAAGTATCTCTTCCTTTACATTTATCATTCTGCCTCAATGTTAACCTTGTTTCCAGAACTATTAGCTCATCATTCTCATCTCTCTCATAGGGAGTCTCTTCACACACATCTCTTCACTGCCATCTATTCTTTCTCTTTATATTGAATGTATTTTCATGCATATAAAAACATACAAAACCATATATAAGACAATACAGCTACTGCAATCTGCAAATAAGAAAAGGATATATTTAATGGTTTAAAAGGAAAACAGGAGAAAGGATATGGAAGAAGGAAGAAGAAGTCCTCAGGACAACAGAAATTAGTGGAGAGCTTAAGGGTGAAGAACTAGGTAAGGTGCAAGGGGGACTTGAAAAAAAGTAAAGTAAAATAAACATGCAAATATCCACTTCAAGTTTAATAAATAGATAATCTAATCTATTAAAGTCTCTTTATCCCATGATTTATCTCAAATACAACTTTAACAAGTTTAAATTATTTCTATTCAATTGCTTCTCTTTAGTCTTACTGCATGTAATATTCCTTAACAGTATACTGTTTAGTGTGATGTAATTTTGAGCGCATAAAAAAATTCATGCTGGCTTCACAATCAACACTTTTAGCACCAGAAGTCAGAAAATAAAAAGACAAATTGCATTGGGAAAATCTGTTATAGGGGACCTCTCCAGAGTATTGAAGAGCAATGATGTCAGTCTAGAGACTAAAGTGCGCCTAACCCAGTCTATGGGTCTTTGCAATTACTTGCAATGCATCAGAGAGCTAGACAATGACTAAGGATGACAGAAGAAGAATAAATGCCTTCGAACTGTGGTGCTCAAGAAGTGTCTTAAACATACCATGGACTGATAAGAAAACAAATAGGTCTGTCTTAGAGACGGTGAAACCAAGTTTCTCCTTGGAGGCTAAGATTTTGAAGCTCCATCTCATATACTTTGGGCACTTGGCCAAGAGGTCCTTGTCCACATCCTTGGTGCTTGTGTTTGAAGAAGGACAAAATGCTCGGAAGGGTGGAGGGACAGCACAGGAGAGGAAGACACCGAATGAGATGGATTGATACAGTGATTGGGACTATGATGGTTGTTGTGTCTGAATTAGTGAGACTGGCTCAGGACAGGGCAGGGTTCAGAGCTGCTGTACAAAGGGTCGCTATGGATTGCACTTCACTTGACAGCACGTAACAAGAACAAAGTTACATAACACAAGTCTATGACTTGCTTTTTTCACGAATCATTTTATAAAATTCATTCATGTTCATTTGTGCTGTTTGGCTATTCATTATTCACTTTCATTATTCATTAGGGTGTTGACTACTGGAATTGAGTGTTTTCAGGTTTTCCTACTAAAAATAATATTGCTACAAATACTTTTGCATAAGTATGCTTACACAAATGTGTGGAAGTTTCATTATGGTATACAAATGAAGATAAACTCTGGACTATTACAGTATGTACATGTTGTTGTTGTTGTTGTTGTTATGTGCCATCGAGTCGCTTGAGACTCATAGTGACCCTATGTACAACAGCCCTAAACCCTGCTCTATCCTGTGCCAGTCACATGGCCTCTGACACACCCATCCCGATTACCCCAGTCACTGAATCAATCCACCTCATAGAGGGCCTTACCCTCTTGTGCCGTTCCTCCACCCTACCAAGCATGATGTCCCTCTCCAAGGACCAGTCCCTCCTTACAATATGTCCAAAGTAGGTCAGATGAAGCCCCAGAATCCTTGCCTCCAAGGAGTAGCCTGGTTTAACCTTCTCCAGGTTGAATCTGTTTGTTTTCTTGGCAGTCCAGGGTACATTCAATACTCTTCTCCAGCACCACAGCTCAAAGGCATCAATTCTTCTTCTATCCTCCCTAGCCATAGTCCAACTCTCTGATGCATAACAAGTGACTGCAAAGACCATAGCCTGTATCAGATGCACCTTAGTCTCCAGAGTGACACCATAGATCTTCAGTACGCTGGAGAGGTCCCTAAAAGCAGACTTTCTCAATGCAATATGGTTTTTTTTTTTCTTTCCTAGCTACTGGTGCCAAGAGTGTTGACCGTGGAGCCAAGCAGACTAAAGTTCTTAACATTCTCAATCTCTTCACCATCCATCCTGATGCTGCCAATTGATCCACTGGTGAGAATCTTTGTCTTCTTGACATTGAGCCTCAATCCATACTGAAGGCTGCAGTCTTGACCCTCTGCAGCAAGCGTTTCAGGTTCTCCTCAGTTTCAGCAAGCAGGGTTGTGTCATCTGCATAATGCATATCGTTAATAGATCTTCCACCAATCCTGATGCCACACTTCTCCTCATAGAGCCCAGCCTCTTGGATAATCTGTTCTGCATCCAGGTTGAAAAGGTATGGAGATAGAACACATCCCTGGTGTACACCTTTCCCAATTTTGAACCATGCAATATTTCCCTGCTCTCTTCTGACGACTGCCTCTTGGTCCAAGTACAGCTTTCCCATTAGCACAATTAAATGTTCTGGGATTCCCATTCTTCTCAGAGTCAGCCACAGATTGTTATGATCCACACAGTCAAACTCCTTTGCATAATCAATGAAACACAGATATACATTCTTCTGTTATTCCCTGCTTTCAGCTAAGATCCATCTAACATCAGCTACAATATCCCTTGTACCACAACCGCTTCTAAACCCAGTCTGGACTTCTGGCAGTTCTCTGCTGATGTCCTGTTCCAGTCATTTTTGGGTAATCTTCAGCAGAATCTTGTTTACATTTAAAATCAATGATATTGTTCTATAGTTTCCACACTCTGCTGGGTCACCCTTCTTTGGGATGGGAACAAATATAGATCTCTTCCAGTCAGTTGACCAAATGGTTGTTCTCCAGATTTCTTGGCACATCTTGGTGAGCACGTCCAGGGCAGCATCTGTTAACTGAAATATGGCAATTGGTATACCATCTATTCCGGGGGCCTTATTTTTTGCTATTTTCTTCAAAGCAGCTTGGACGTCTTCCTTCAGCACCATAGGCTCTTGCTCAGATGTTATTTCATTAAATTCTTCTGTGTTTGCCAATTCCTTTTGATACAGTGACTCAGTATATTCTTTCCATCTTCTTTTAATACTACCTGGATCATTTATTATTCTGCCTAAAGCATCCTTGATTATAGCAACTCGAGGTTTGAATTTGTTCTTCAGTTCCTTGAGCTTAAGAAATGCTGAATGAGTTCAGCTTTTTTGATTTTCCGACTCCAGCTCCTTGCACATTTCATTGTAATATTTTGCTTTGTCATCCCATGTTGCCTCTTGGAATCTTCCATTCAGATCTTTAGTATCCTGAATTCTTCCTTGTGCTTTGGCTTCTCTGCACTCCAGTGTAATCTTTAGTTTCTTCTGACATCCATTTTGGTCTTTTTTTTTTTCCTCTTCTGTCTTTGTAATGACCGTTTGCACTCTTCCTAGATGATACATTTGACATCCTCCCACAATTCATGAGGTCTTTGCTCATTAGCGTTCAAGGCCTCAAACCTGTTCATAGTTGAGATTTAAATAAAGTCATGTGCTTTTCAAATTGACTGTACCAATTAAAACTTCAAATTGGTACATAAGAGACCATGTTATACCACAGCATCTTTAGTACCAATTATTGTTAAGGCTCTGGGGCAATAAATAGGTGAGTATGATACGCTACCACACTGCAGTTTTAATCTATAGTTTTGAAGTTACTAATGATATTGAATATTAGATTTCTATATTAGTTATGACTAGAAGTGTATTAATTTGGATTTGGATTTTTCCCTATGATTTTTCACTAAATTATTAGTATAAACTGCATCCCATCTATTTCACTTTTCAACTAGCAATTTTAAAGGAAAAACTGTCATCAGATCACTACAGTCTTCATGAACATTTCAGCGATTACCATGCAAACTTCAAACAAACACATAAATTCATTAACTCACTATTTATTGTTATATGCTGTCAATATTTTAAGTGATGGGTTTCACACTAAGTTCTGGGATAAAAGATTTATTAAGACATAATCACAGCCACTGTAAAACCCCTCAGTACCGAGTGAATGAGACAGCAAATCAATGATTATAATAGATTAGGTCAAACATTAAAACAGCTTAAAGTACCATGAGATTTCAAGAAGTGTATTTAATCAGACCAGAAGGAAAGATTTAATTTATAAATGGTTCCAGGGGTTATGTTGGGAAAGGTGACTTCTGAGTATTTGGGGGCATAAACAAAAGAAAGTTGGATGAACAGATAAAAAGGAAAAGTTTCTGGGTGGCAGTAAGAGATTAGGCTTCGGCTGCAAATTAGGAATCAGGTCATGACAAGCTGTGACTTGTTAAGTAGCTTGAATTTTACTCTAAAAGGCAAATATCAGGTTTCAGAGTAAGACATAACAAAAATGATGAAATTCTAATTGTTAAAAGATTATTGCAATGATAAAGCAGAAAAATCAATTATGATGTAGAACTAACAGTGGTTTTAAGCTATAGCTATGGAAGTGGTGGATATCTAATTTTTCACTTTATTCACAGCTTTGAATAAAGTCACTCATGGAGGTCATATAAAGAAAGAAAAAATGCCAAATATAGAGACCTAGAAAATATTTATAAGTTAGAGGTAACTGGAGAAAAAGAACAGAAGTCCAGAAGATTGCTATGTTACAGAAAAGAAGTTCCAAACAGAAATTGTTAGACCACAAAATTAAGAATTTAAACTTTTATGCCAGATTGTCTGAGTACCAATGAGTTCAAATGAGGTCTAGTATTCATCGATGCTATGACTTTTGGCAAATTATTCACTATTTACAGGCTCAGTTTTCTTCCCAAAGCAGCTAGCAAGTTTCTATCTCACAGAATGCTGGCAAGAATTAAATATGAGATACATATATATGTCCTCAATTCAGAGTCTAATACAAAATAACCAATTAATAATTGTTATTCATTATTAATCTAAACAAGAGATATCATGTAACATAAAAGCAGAAAAAGCAAAAGCAGCATATAGATTCTGCTATGTAGATGTCATATATAATTTTATCAAAAGATAATTACATTTAAGTAAAAAGGGAGAAAGCAAACTGACAGAATAGTAAGCAAATATAATCATGAGAAGTTTAGTTAGTAATTGTACTATTGTTAGGTGTTGGCTAGTAAAGTATGACCCTAAGAACAACCTATCTGAACCCTGACTTATCTTGTGCCATCCACATCATCTCTCACATATGAGCCCAATGCTGACGTCACTGTGTCAATCCATTTCATCGACAGCCTCCCCCTCTTTCACAGATGCTCCACCTTTCCAAGCATGATGTCCCTTCTCAAGAAACAGCCTCTCCTAGCAACATGCCCAAAGCATTATTATGAGATGAAGCTTCAACCTCCTTGCCTCCAAGGAGCATTCTGCCTGCATTTTCCCCTAGGCATACCTATTTGATGTTTTAGCAGTCTGTGGGATATGCAAGGGAGCTCTGGTGGCCCAGTGGCAAGAAGCCATGCTGCAACTGGGAAGGCACAGGTTTTTAGGCCACCAGTCGCTCTGTGGAAAAAGGTTACTCTTCTCCAATATTACAATTCAAAGGCTTTATTTCTTCCTCTGTCATCCCTATTCACTGTCCAGCTCTCAGATGCATAGCAAGTTATTTAAAAAACTATGGCCTGAATCAGGACACCTTAGCCCTCAAACTAACATCATTGCTCCTCAATAATTTGGAGAGGTCCCTGACTGCAGACTTTCCCAGTGCAATGTGTCTCCTGATGTCCTGACTGCTGGTATAAGGATGTTGATTGTGGATCCCAGTAAGATGTTGCTTACCGGTCCAGTGGTGAGGATTCGTGTCTTCTTGATTAAGATTCAATGTGCAGCAAGCATTTCAAGTCCTCCTCACTTTCAGCAAGCAAGGTTATGTCATCTGCATAACACAGGTTGTTGATGAGTCTTCCTCTCATCCGGATGCCACATTCTTCTTCACAGTGTACAGGTCCTCAAATTATTTACTCAGTTTACAGGTTGAGTAGGTCTGGAGAAAGGATACAACCCTGACAGACCCCTTTCCAGATTTTATACAGTGTAGTGTTTCCTTGCTCTGTCTGGACAAAAGCTTGTTGATCTAGATAAAGGTTTCGTATGAGCATAATTAAGTTGGGTGGTAACAAAATGTATAAAAACAAATTTGGAAAGGGGCTGGACGATGCTTGCTTTCATTTAAAGATGGAAATTACTTTGTGTTTACATGCTGAGGGAAAGAGCCAGTAAAGGTGTTAAAAGTACATGAAAAGGTGGTGATCCATAAGTATGATCTCCAAGGTTTGTAGAGTGATTTAGATTGGAACTAGATGATACTAAATCCCTCTAAATCTTGTAAATCATACTTATGGGTCACCACCTCCTCAAAACCAGTGACTGGAATGTAGAGTTTTGAGTGCAGTCCATGTATGAATACCACAGACTCCAGATGGGTTGCTTTCAGAAAGAGTCTTATAGAGCAAATTCTTCTACTTCTTCACTGGCAGGAGAAGGTATTCACACAACTCAAGGTGTGTATTTTATTTCAAATCATGATGTTGATTAGCTTCTATTTATAGGGATAATGAGTTTATAAATATTTAAACTAATTACATACTATCCTGGGGCCTGGAGCCTCCACTCTGGGAATTTGGCTGCTAGCTAGCATCTTGATGGCAGTCACGTTGGTCACGTCAGGGAAGTTTTTTGGGTTGTGTTTGATGTGTGTTACTGCTCTTTCCCCCCAAGCTGGGTGTCCTTGAGCCTTTGGCCAAAGGTGGAGGTCTGCAAGAGGGTGTGGCTTTAAAATCCCACAGGGCCCTCAGGTCTGTGGCCCTCATGCCAAATATATTCACTTTTGAATGAATATTCCTAAAATGACACAGCAATTTTCTATTTGCTGAACTGAACGACTTGGTGTTGCCGTGATGCTGCACACTGTTCCATGGTCTTGTCAAATGGTAAAATGGTTCCCCATTATGTACAATGTTTGGATGAGATTACAGATTGATTTATGCTGGGAAGCAGGAGTGACATCCACTTCCTAAACTAGATGCCTTCGGAAACTCTACAAACTCTCTAAATGTACAGAAATGATGTTAGTTATAGAAGAGAGTTCAGGTCTTTTATGCAAAGCTTACTCTCAGTCATATTCGACTTGACGACATTTAACCACTGCTAAGTGAGACTAGTGCTGTTTTATCTGGAGGAACACTCTTCCACTTTGTCCATCCCTCTTTGCCAATGTACTGTATGAAGTAACCTGGGTTTGCTGTGACGCTGAACCTTGTTGGGGTGTTACATGCCATAATGGTTTCCCACTGTGGACAGTGTTTAGTGGAGCTCCCAGTTGTAAAGCACATTTGGAAGCAGGAGTGGTGTCCACTGCCTAAAACACATGCCTCTGGAAACTCTATGAACCTAGAGAAATGACAATAGTTATGGAGAGGCATCAGGTCTTTTTTTTTTTTTTTATTTGTGCGTGTGTGTACCGTCAAATCAGATCTGACTGGTACAGGAGGAGATTGCCTCTCATTCCTCGGCAGAGGCATCAGGTCTTTTGTTTATAGAGTTGCTATGAGTTGTGCTCGACTCAATGGCAATCAACAACAAGTTCCACTAAAGGCAAATGTGCTCAGACTGAAAGAACTCAGGTGAAGGAGTTCTTCCTTCCTTAGTAGCCTCACTGCTGAGTGTGACAATCCTCGTAACCTGTTAACAGTTCTTGGTACACATGTCCATTTGCTTACGTACACCAAAGATTTTCCTTCAAGAAATGTCCAAACATCTGTAGCTCCCCAGATAACCATCATGAAAAGTACTGTTGGAGAAATACTGTTCTAAACATCTTAAGATAAAGATTTCATTAACTAGTAGAGGTCACTGTGGTATAGTCCATAACAAGTTGCACTGGTATCCAAACGATTGATCAAATCTACCTACTGCTTTGCAGGAGAAAGATGACCAATTTCTTCTCTTAAAGACTTACAGTTATAGAGAAACCTGATGGAAAGTCACTATGATTCAGAACTGACTCAGCTACAGTTCATTTTATGATTATCTTAATGTTATTCAATTCTAAAAGGGAAGCAATCACAGTCAATACCAGGCTCCCTACTAGGAACAAATAAATCGAATAATTTCTTGCTACAGTCATTCCTGATTGTTAGTTTACAGAGGTATATTAAGTGGTCGGACTAACTAAAGAATACAGGGTGATTTTAAGTGGTGCCTTTTCAGCCTATAGACCCAAAAGAGCAACTAAAACAATGACACTTGGAGATTTGCAGAGATCAGATAACAGGGGATCTTATGCCGTTTCATAATGAGAGCACTGGCTCCTGTGTGTTCTTTTTCTTGGTAACTTCCAGGTCCACAAGTTAGACCTTCAACTTTTCCCCCATTTTCCTTCAATAAGTCGGGAATAAAAATAGAGCAGGAATTACTGAGGAATTGAACCTTAGGGTCAGGGCTGGGGGAAAAAAGAGAAAACTGGAAGATAATCAAACTAAGGAGAGAACTGAGCAATCTCTCAACTGGTGTTATCTGACACCAGCCCAAAGTATACGAGACAGTTTCATCATCTTTGCCTTTAAGGAGGACCCTGATTGCATTTCTTCCAAGACTGATTTATCTGTTTTCTAGGTACCTATATATATATACAATGGTATCACCTAATAAGAGAAATGAAGTCTTGGTACATACTTAACTATAGTTGGTACAGGAGGACATTATGCTGTCTGAAATAAGTTCTCTGACTGACCTTCACAATGAATAAGTAAAACCAATTGCTTTGGTTTCAAAACATTCCACTAAAAGGTCATGATGAGACATGGAAAGATCCCAGTGACTTCAACTACTAAGCAGTAGATTCTGTTAGTGTAACGAGTACAGCTCGGGAAACCCGGAGGGGCAGCGCTGTGGTGTCGCATGGGGTCACTGTGAGCCAAAGACTCAACACCAAGAACAGTGAAATACATAAATTGTTAAGTTACTACAGCTGCACTCAAATTTCACCTTTTCTTTTTTTTAAAAAAATTTCATCTTTTCTGTATTCTAGAAATTTAGGCCACCTTTATGTTAGAGAGTAAAAATCAATTTATATGGATGATTTTTCCCCATTTAATTGGTTGGTCAGGAGTAAATAAATGTTAGAAGCTTTTCAGAGAGCTATTGTTTCTTTAGCTTTATTTTTCACTGTTTATTAATGTACTTGGTCGTATACTAAATATTGAATGTGATCCAAAGCTGTGTGTTAACATGGACATTGAAAATTCCCAGTGGCAGTCTGCCTAGGAATATTTCACTTTATGTCAAGGGAGTTAGGTGTTAACAGTGTCAAAACCTGCATGAAGTTTTACATTTTATTAATGACAAAAGCAATTAAGATGTTCCAAGAATTGATTATAGTTTACATAATATATTAGCCAAAATGTGTTGGAAGCAATTATATATTATTCTTTGCAAACCATGTATTAAAGTCTTTTTAGTAGTTCCTGAAATAAATTGGCATTGACATTACATCTCAAAAGAAAAAAAAAATAAGTCAATCACACAAAAGGACAAATATTATAGGATTTATACAAAAAGATAAAACAGACAAATATACTAGTAAAGAGTTACATACACTTCCAACCCAAAGGCACATGGTTTGTATGCCTTTAATGCTCCATGGAAGATGGGCAGTCTACTCCTGTGCGATTTACTGCCTCTGAAACTCAATGGAGGATCAACTATAAGTTGATTCCAACTCAATGGTACATAACAACAACAGCAGCAAAGTTTACTAGTAGTAACCTGGGGAGAGAAGGTAGGGAAATGTGGAGTACTGAGATTAGGGATGAAAAAATAACATCAAAAGTAGGGTTGTTAGTCAGTTAATAAAATCCCTAGTGTCACTATGAGTTGGAGTTGACTAGATGAAATTTAACATCATCCACACGTTAGGCAATGGTGAATTGGCAAATATGTGATCAAAGTACTTATTGTAATCATTATGTGCCATCTAGTTGCTTGCGACTCATAGACCCTATATACAAGAGTTCTGAGCCCTGATCTATTCTGTGCCAACTTTATTGTTTCTGACACATCTACCTTCATTACCCTAGTCACTGAGTCAATCCATCTTATCCACAGTCTTCCTTTCTTGTGTTGTGCCTCCATCCTCCCAAGCATGATTTCCTTCTCCAAGGACTGGTCACACATTGAAACATGCCCAAAGTATGTCAGACAAAGCCTAAGAATCCTTGCCTACAAGGAGCAGCATGGTTTCACTCTCTTTAGGATGAACCTGTTTGTTCTCTTAGTAGTCCATGGTATATGTACTTAACTTATAACAATAACAAAAGTATAGCAGTGGTTACTCATTGGGTTTAACTGATATAAAAAAAAATTACCTTCATCATTAATGCTAAGAAGAGCAGACAGGTATATCTATATGGGATCAAACTGACAAAAGTAACTTGAAAGATGAAGGAAGAAACTTAGGGAGCAGTCAGTTCATGTTAACGGAGGAGGACCAACTTAGAGGACAAGAGAATGACACAACTCAATCACTGAAGTATGGCTGTAGTTGTTAGAAGCCATTGAGTCAACTCTGGCTCAGAATAAATCAGCAGACAATAGAACCAAAGTCGGCTATCTTCTGAATCTTCGCTGTGTTTAAATCAACTGTTGTGGTCATGATAACCACCCATATTGGTGAAGGTTTTCTCCTTTGCTGACTCTACTTTTCCAGCATAATGTGCCCTCCTAAGGACAGGCTCCTCTGGACAACACACCCAAAGTGTGATTTGCTGAGTAGTCTTGACAACAGACAGCTCTTGTGGGTAGTCTGTAGGGAACTGTGATGCCAAAGACCTTGGTTCTCTGATGGTTCCAATCTACCATCAACTCTAAGGGGGAAAGATGAGCAAATCCCTCCCAGGCAACTTACAGCCTCGTAAACCCAATGAAATGCTCAGCCATGAGAAGGTTCCCATCCAATGGGAATGAGTTCATTAATGAGTTAGTCTCAGCAACAGAAATACAATAAAATAAATTACTACAAAGGGGGGGGGAAGAAGAGGAGGAAGACTAGGGAGCATCATAAGGGCAAAGGGAGGGCATCAAATAAAGCCTCAGTGAAAATGTTATTTGCATAAACATCTAAAGTACATAAGAAACCATACCATACAGAAAGCTAAGAAGGAGTATTCTATATAAAGATTTTAGAAGACTTCAGGAAGGAGTATGTATGACATATTCTAAGAATAGCAAGTGGAGGTGTAATAACTGAGAAGACGACAAAGAAGAATAGACAGTAAATTGAGTAAGTAAGACCTTCTAGGCCACTGGGGTGGGGGGTGGGGGGTGGGGAATCTCTGGTTTCTACACTATCATGTGAAGCTCACTGGGAAGTTTTAAGGATAGATGTGACCTTAACAGGTTTAAAAGGATCATTCTGGCTATTGCATTGTGAAAAACTGGTCATTACCCAAGGCAAGAAAGGATGGCCTAAGGTGATAGAAATGCTTTCTCTTCCAGCAGGGCATCTGGCTGCCCTCCTTCATATCTGATGTTTTGAAATCCCAAGGGTGGAACAAAATTAGTCCATTCTCTTACTTCCCAGGCTATAAACTCTCTGTATTCCATTTCCTTCTCTTTGCTCCTTCTGATGATACCTTTGATTCCCCTCCCACCATGTTTTCTTTTTACTATAAAATTTTTATTTTATATTCACTTACTTACAAAGTTTGTAATCCCCTGCCCATTTTCACCCTCCTGCTCCTCTCCACCTTCGATCCTTATACTCATTCTACAATAATGGTTTTATACAATATTTGTCCTAATGAAACTAAATTAGTTCACTCAGCGGAATGCTCTCCAGTGGCTCCCAAGTTAGATAATGATTTACAAAATCATTGTTCCTGCATGCTGCATAGTATTCCACTGTGTGACTGTACTGTAATTTCTCAATTCATTCCATTGTGGTTGCACATCTGGGCTGTTTCCATGTTCCAGGTGAATAATGCTGCTATGAACACTGGTGTACAAGTCTTTATTTGTGCCTTAGTTCTCATTCCCTCGGGGTATAGTCCAAGCAGTGGAACACTCTGGAACAGGCGGTCCCTCATCTGTTCACCTTCTCATTGGGCAGTTGTGTAATTTTTATTTCTTTACTATCATGTAAACAGATAAATACAAAATATAGTTGATAAATCTGTTCAACCTTCATAAATTGCAAATGTGAATATTTTTTTAATGTAATTACCCCAGAGAAAATGGTATTTTCATATAGAGAAAAGGAATACTGGTGCTGTAGTTATTAGGGAAGTAGTAAGTTTTTCTGTGGTTACTACCTTTACTCCAGTCCACAGAGATAGGAGTCTCATGGCATTACACCAGGTAGAGCAGGGAAAGGAGAGAAAGTCATTTTCCTACCATATGTGAATGTGCATCATTATTGATTAGCTGATCCTCTGGCCTGTCTACAGTTTCCTAAAGCTTTCTTCTCCTTGCTGATTTAGAGTTCTTCAAAACTAGCATTTTTTTTTCTTGGAGAAGAAGACAGGAAATGATGTCTCTGAGGTGTTTTTCCGTTCAATAAAGGAGTTGCGGGCAGCACAAATGGTAAATAAACTCCACATTAACTAGATGTTTAGAGGTTCGAGACCACTTGCATGTGCCTCAAAATAAAAGCCTGGAAATTAATTTCAGAACAAGAAGCCATTGAAAAGTCTATGGTTTGGAGTTCTATGCTGATACATCATGAATGGAAATCAAACTGATGGCAATTGGTTTTGTTTTGTAGGATTTTTTTACCCCAGATTAACATGAAGACGTCCTAACAAAATACAAAAATCTGGAGGGTTATGAATGCCCTTAAGTGTTTAAGCAGAGAGAAAGCACCATTTATATGGACATCATAGAGATATTACTATTATGGATGAGTTGGGTGGTTTATGTGACCTCTAACATGTTTCCCAAAGCTAGCATTATACTATCTTTAAAATGCTATTATAAATGCTAGTTACTATATTAGTCATTTTCTAACAAGTTGCTTCCTGCTTATTCAAGTAGTAACTCTTTTTGAGGCTGACAGCATGAGATGAAAAAATGACTCAAACAGCATTAACACAAATATCTAGTGAATAGGCAAGAACAATACATTGTACCTATGTTTGTAGAAAAATACAATCAAGTTGAATCATATGAAACTGATATTTGAGCATTTTTATGGCTCAACTTAAAAATGACACCCTAGATTTCTTTGGCAGATTCACTACATAATTTTTCTGTGTGGAGTCACTCATAACTTTCAAAAAAGTATTTTATTAAGGAAATAAAAATCAGTTCAAAAATGCCATATGTCTTCTTAACTGGAACATTTTTTAAACTGAGGCCAAGGAAACATGGTAAATTCAGTATCGTTTCAATCAGCAGATCAGGAGAAAGAAATTGTGCACGGAAATATTTGTTAGCAGTAGACTTGTAGAAAGGTACAGTTCAAATCTACCAGCCTTGGAAGAGAAATAAGCAGTTTCCTCCTGTGTGATTTATTGCCTTTGAAAACTCACTGGAGCATGAGCTATGGGTCGGTTCTGACTCGACAGTACACAATAACAACAGACTTGTAGATCAGGAACAAATTTAAACTTGTTAGTGAACAATCAGAACCTAGAAGGGAGTCTATTTCTCTCATTAATAATTACATTTTATGTGATAAGTATAATTATATCCCTACTAGGTTTTATTTTGTGGAGCCTTTTGTCATTTAAAAACAAAGTATTTTAAGCCTCCTGTTTATTCGGGGCATTATAGCTTTCTCAAACAGAAATCTACATCTTAACAGTCTAATGACAGAGAAATTTTTTAAAATTAGACATCCATGATGGGTAGTCTTCTCCAGTTAAGATTTACACCCAACAGGAAGGATACTATTAATCAGAAGTGATTAGATGATAGTGGGGCCTGGAGTTGGTAGAATTCTTTTAGAACCGAAATTTTGGCAGAAGCAATCTTCATTCTCCATTATACTTGTTTTGTTTTAATTCATGGCCAACAATGGATTGTTCATTTCAATCCGGAACAAATGGATTGAAATGAAGAGTTTCATTTCAGGAAATGGGTTCCAATGGCTTTTGCTTCACTATAAAAGCCCAAACTGATTACATGTACCTGATAATTTACACCTACATTTTGGCTTGAACTGATAATTTCTAATTCACCAGAGAGTTTTCTGTCAGAAGAAAAGGAAATACTTAACAGTCCAATCAAGACAAAATCATTTCACTGAGAGGAGGGAGGGGAAAAAAAGTGAACATTTTTATGTTGATACAGTGATCCCTTTTAAAGAATACTATTTTATCAGCTTGGAAAACCACAATTATACAATGTTGTTGGCAGGTACAACTAGTCAGCTCCAACTCACAGCAATTCTATGAACAACAGAACAGATAGAAAACTCACCTGACCCTGCACCTTCTCCACAATCTATGCTATGCAATCACACATCTGCAGTCACTCTGGCAACCTCTCTCTTTGAGGGTAATATTATACTAGTAACAAAAGCAATTCCTCTGGAATAACAAGCAACTAGACTGTTACTGATTTATGGATAAACATGTGTTTGGAGACTTTGTTTCCCTATTCACTTTACTGATCCCCCCTCCAATCTCTCATCTTTAAAGTATAACTAAAACTATTCAAAATAAAATTAGCTAGAAATTCTACTGTTATCTTGCTAATACTAAAGTAAATGACCGTGGTACATACTTTTCTTAGCCATCCACTGCTCAGTCCCTTAACTGTTATTGGGTGCCAATTTTTAACATTTGTTACCCTGATATGGCAAAGTTGGGCTATAATCTTCCCTTACGCAGATTACAAGGTGTTGTCTTAGATGAACCCACTGAGTAGGCTTGATGTGCCAACCTTTTCCAATAACAGTTAAGCACTTAACCATTGTACTACCAGTCCTCCTTTAAAAAACAAAGACTGATTTTAAGCATTTCTTCATATGTCTGTTGACCATTTGAATATCTCCTCTGTGAATATTCTATCCACATCTTTTGCTCATTATAAGAGAGATGCAAATCAAAACCTCAATGTGAAAAAAATTAACAACAAAAAAATTTAAAAAAAAAACACCCCACAATGTGATACCATCTCACCCCAGTAGCAGTGGCAAAGTTTAACAGGACAGCAAGTAAGAAATTTTGGAAAAGATGTGGAGAGATAGGAGCTCTTATACATTGTTAGTGGGACTGTAAAATAGTACAACCACTCTGGAAAGCAGTTTGGTGTTTCCTCAGTAAGCTGAACATAAGAGAATGACAACTGAGGCAAATATGGAGACTTGCACACCAATGATCATAGCAGCATTATTAACCATCGCAAGAACATGGAAACAGCCCAAATGTCCAACTATAATCAAATAGATTGAAAAATTATGGGACATTCACACAATAGAGCAATGATTTTGAAAATCATTACCTAATGGTTTTGTAAATCATTATCTAACTTGGGAGGCACTGGAGAATATTATGATAAGTGAACCAACTCAGTCCCATAAGGACAAATACTGTATAAGACCATTATTGTAGAATGAGCATAAGGATTCAAAGGAGGGGAACAAAGGGATGAGGATGTGTGGGATGGAGTGGGGAGCATTAATCATAGAGTCATACAATTTAAATGGCGGGGTGAAAGAAATGGGAAAGATCTGATGTGGAAATAAAAATTTTTAAAAAAAACAATACCAAAGGATTGACAATCGCACATTAGAAAATAATCAACTTCTTAGCAGGCATTGTCTCACTAGCTGCATCCTCCTCTTTCTTATTGGAAAAGTCTGTCTTTTATTACTACTATGGAAAAGAGAAAGCAAGATAATCAACTTCTCAACCATCTTGCAATTAGGACAAAGGCAGTAATTCACCTTAGCTGAAGTACCTGTGACCATCTATTGAAAGGGAAACCAAAGTAAAAGATACATAAAACCAAAGTAAAAGGTACATAAGAGGAAATGTCTTTATTCTTTGTCTAGCTTTACAGAAAAATGTTAACATAATTGGTCTGTCACTGCTATATTTTTAAAATTATATTTTGGATTATTTTCACTCACATTGTGCTTCTTATGATCATTCCCATACATTTTGTCTCATGAAATTAATCACCTTTGATCTATGCCCACTATTAACCCATCTTTTCAGATCCCTACTGAATGTAACTACTATTTTGAATAAAGTCTATTGGAAGCATTTGCCCTTTTCTATTATCTGGGAACTTGGACTACTGAAGGGAAACCACTACCTCAGAATAGATCAGAGTATCTCACTGTAACTGACCTGGTAGGGTAAACACAGTGGTCTATGCTCTCCTCCTCGAAGTCTGAAATTGAGATACTGGCAGATTGAGTATTTGTGTGATCTGCCTCCATTTTTTAAATTATTATTATTTTGAAGATTCCCATGCTCACTTTCCTTTACTGATAATATGTTTCATACAATCATTCCCATATATTGCATTATATAAAATTATTCCATCTTTTCAGATCCTTGTTGTATCTTTATCATTTTCTATATCCCCTTCTTCCACCCACTAAATTGTGTGACCCTATCATTTCCCCCTACCCATTCTCACTCCTCTACTCTCACCCCCGCCACCTCCATTTTCTATCAAGTTGTGTCAGCAGTCAGGAAATCATGAGATGTTCTGCATTAGAAAAGATTGCTGTCAAGGGCCTCTCCAAAGTACTGAGGGGCAATGAACTCAGTATAAAGACCAAATTTCATCTGATTAAGGCCATGGTCTTCTTAATTATCTGCTATGCATTTAAGAGTTGGACAATGAATAAAAATGACAGAAGAACTGATGCTTTTGAACTGCAGTGCTGGAGGACTAAGTATCCCATGGACTGCCAAAAGAACAGATATGTGCTTGAGAAAGTTCAGTCAGAGTGCTTCTTACAAGGCTGTAGAAATTTCACCTCACATATTTGGGCATGTTGTTAGGAGAGAAACTTCATGCTTGGAAAGAGGAAGGTAAATGAAAGAGAAAAAGACCCTCAGTGAGATGGATTGACACAAAGGCTTTGGTAATGAGATGAGTTATGACAGAATTGATAAGGATGGCACAGGATAAGATAAGGCTCAGATTTGTTGCTCATAGGGTTGCTATGACTCATACTCAAGGATGGCACTTAACAACAGCAACAAAATATGTGCATGTAATGTGGAAGGTATTTAATGATACTCCATGATCTGACAAAGCAAACTGCTGGAAAAGGTTTAAGGGTGAAATGCAATACCCATCAGAAGCCTGTTTATGTGAAATAGTTATCTCAAAAGAGATAAGAGGCAAAGAGGACATCAAAGTCAATTGGCATGACATAGTTCACAAAGACAGTCTTCTATACCTTACTTTGGTCAGGAGTGATTGAAGTAAGAAGCCAATGAAGGTGTAGTTATTAGCCTCTACCTGTCCAAAACAAACAACAGAAAAGAAAAGCAAAAATGCATAAATACAATTCGTCTAAAGACTAATGAGGAAGGTCTTCTTATGACTTGTTCAATTTCTTCTTTTTTGATGGGTCTGTTTAAGTGCTCTGCATCTGTCCAGGTCAATCTGGGTTGGGCATGTAGGAATATCAAGGAGTTTGTCCATCTCCTCTAGGTTTTCGAATTTATCTGAGTATAGCTTTTCATAGTATTCTGATATTATTGATTTAATTTCATCTGGTTCTGTTGTGATATCACCTCTTTCCTTTCTTAATCAAGTTATCTATGTCTCCTCTTTGTTTTCTTTTATTAAGTTTGCCAGTGGTTTGTCAATATTATTAACTCTTTCAAAAAACCAGCTCCTGGTCTTATTGATGGTTTCAATTGTTTTTCTGCTCTCTCTTACTGATTTCCATTCTTATATATATAATTTCCTTTCTTCTAGAGGCTGTAGAATTAGACTATTGTTCCTTTTCTAGTTAATGAAGGTGTTGAGTTAGATCATTGATTTTTTTTCTTTCTTCCTTCTATATGTGTGTGCCTATAGCTATGAAATGCCCCCTGAAGACTGCCTTAGCCACATCCCAGAGGTTTTGGTATGTTGCATTTTCATTTTCATTTGTTTCCAGGTACTTTTTTGTTTCATTCTTTTGGACCAGATGGCTTCACAGCTGAATTCTACCAAACATTCAGAGAAAATCTATTACAAGTTCTACTTAAGGTATTTTTAAAAATAGAGGGGGAAAAAAGGACACTCCCGAGTCATTCTATAAAGCAAACAAAACCCTATAACCAAAACCAGGTAAAGATATTATCAGGAAAGAAATCTACAGACCAACATCTCTCATGAACATAGATGCAAAAGTCCTTAAATCCTAACCAACAGAATCCAAAAGAACGTAAGAAAAACAATTCATCATGACCAAGTAGGATTCAGAACAGGTATGCAAGGATGATTCAACATAAGAAAAACAATCAACATATTTCACTGCATGTACAAAGCAAATAACAAGAACCTAGCAATCGATGCAGAAAAGGCATTTAACAAAATCCAACACTTCTTCCTGATTAAGATACTTAGCAAAATTGGAATAGAATGGACTTTCCTCAACATAGTGAAAAGTATATATGCAAATCCAAGAGTCAATATCATTCTGAATGGAGAAAGATTAAAAGCATTTTCCT
>NW_006399792.1:2397506-2411236 GCF_000299155.1 Elephantulus edwardii
AAGAAAGCAATATTATTTACAAAGGCTAAACACAAACTGAGATACTTGGGAGTGAATCTAGAGACCGAAAAGACCTGTACAAAGAAAACTATAAAACATTTCTGCAAGACACAATGAAATACCTAAATAAATGGAACAATGTTCCATGTTCATAGATAGGAAGACTCAATATTGTGAAAATTACAATCCTTCCAAAAGCAATTTACATGTTTAATGCAATCCTGATACAGATACTAAATACATTTTTCAAGGAGATAGACAGGGAAATTGTCAATTTTATTTGAACAGGAGAGACCTGAATAAGCATAGCACTTCTGAAAAACAAAAATGAAGTGGGAGGCATAGCACTCTCTGACTTCAAAATCTACTAACCAGCAGCAAAAACCACAAAAAGCAGATTACTGGTACAATGACAGGCACGCAAACCAATGGAACAGAACTGAGAATCTAGAAATGGATCCAGCTATCTATGGGCAACTGATATTCAACAAGGAAATAAAACCTATCAAATGGGGAAATGACAACCTCTTCAACAAATGGTGTGGTCAAAATCGGACTACTATTTGCAGAAAGCTAAAACAGGATCCACATTTCACACCATACACAAAAATCAACACAAAGTAGATCAAAACTTGGGAGTAAAGCCACAACTATAAAGTTCATCAGAAATAAACTGATATCAAGCTTAGACAACCTAGTCTACATGCAAGAAATGCTCAATCTGGAGAGGATAAAATTGATGATTGGGCCCTTCTAAAGGTTAAATCCTGTGTGCATCAAAACCTTTTTCCAGGTGAGTGAGAAGAAAATCTATTTATTGGGGAAAAAAATATTTGGGAGTATCATTTCAGACAAGGGTCTCATATCAAAAGTTTACAGAATCCTACAGGGCCTTTACAAGACAAAAGACATGGAAAGACTTTTCACAGAGGAAGATATTCAAACAGACAACAGATCCATGAAGAAATGCTCCAAATCACTGCTAATAAGAAAACTGCAAATCAAAACCACAATGAGATACCATTTTACCCTAGTAGCAGTGGCAAATTTTAATAGGACAGCAAGTAACAAATGCTGGAGAGGATGGGATGAGATAAGAATCCTTACACACTGTTAATGGAATTGTAAAATAGTACAACCACTCTGGAAGGCAGTTTGACATATTCTCAGAAAGCTGAACATAGAAATTCCGTACGACCCAGCTACTCCACTGCTTGGAATTTGCCCTGAGAGAATGAGAACTGAGGCACAAGTGGAGACTAGTATACCAATGTTCATAGCAGCATTATTCACCATCGCAAGAACATGGAAACAGCCCAAATGTCCAACCACAACTGAATGGACTGAGAAATTATGGTACATTCACACACAGGAGCAATGATTTTGTAAATCACTACCTAACTTGGGAGGGACTGGAGAGTATTATACAAAATGAACTAACTTAGTCCCATAAATACAAATACTGTATAAGACCATTATTGTAGAAATAGATAACTAATAAAAATGTTTATGAGGATTGAAGAGGGGGGAGCAGAGGGGTGGGGATAGGCAGGGGGGTAATCATGGAGTCGCCAGGTTTGATGGATAGAAGGTAGGGTGGGTTTGGGAGCTGGGAGGGATCCAGTGTGAGAGGCAATATATACAAACTTTGTAGGTAAACCAGTATAAAATTTAAAAAAAAAAAAAAAAAACAACCCACGAATGAACCATAAAGCCTCCCCCTCCATGAAACTAAAATAAGTGGATAATGCCTGCCACTCTAAACAGAGCCACAGTTAGAAGATCCTGACTATTGGGGCGGGGAGAGGGTGGAGTGGGGGAAGGAGAACATCCTATGGAACAAAATTAAAAATAGAAAAATGTTGGGCTTACTGATCTGATAAAGACTGAAACTACTGCTCTTAGTCACCTCTTCAACCTAGAGCAAACCCCTCCCTGAGGCTCAACTCTCAGTAGGTAACTCTCAGCCTTATAAGGTGATCAGTAATACCAGGGAGGCATTCATTCCTTAGCCTAATCAAACATGCAAGGTCAAAAGAGCAGCATTTGCCCAGGGATATAAAATCCAGAAGGGAGGATGAAGTGGGAGAGAAGGACTAATGGAAAGGAGAATTACAGGGAAGAAGAGGGAAAGTGATTACATGGTGGTTATTGTAATTAATGTTATTAAACAAAATGTGTATGAATATTTGAGAGAAAAACCAAGTTGCTTTGTAAACTTTCACTCAAATTATGCGCACACATGTACACAACCTAAGGAAATAAAAAAGTAAATAAGAGATCATGGACAACAAAAGAGAGCCTTGAGTGCTAATGAGACAGGAAAATCAGGAGGCTAGAGTATATCCTTTGGCACCAGGTCCCTGAGGTGGAAAACTCCTTGACACAGGACAAAGCCAAAACACATGAAGAGCACCAAAGAATGCTGAGCCTACAGAAGCTGAATGGAAAGAGAAAGCCTAGCCCTAGAGTCAGCACTCTGAATTTGGACTTTCCACCTACTTAACTGTAAGAGAATAAATTTTTGTCAAAACCATGCACTTGTGTTATCTCTGTTGAAGCAGCAAGCACTGCAAGACCAAGACAACTTCCAATATAAAAGTTGGCACTACCTGAATCCTAAGGACCTTTCTTTGCAAGTCATTATTTCACATTTCCTGTAACATCTCCTTCCTGGAATGCAATTAAATGCATTCTGAGAGATTCCACTGGGAGCACTCCTAGAAGCTTGAACCTAGCCACGTTATCTATGCCTTCTCTTCAAATTGGAAAGTAACTGTCTTAGCAAACCCTGACCCACTAGCAGATTTCTAGTGTCTATAGGTGATACTTGGAACTATGGCAGCAATACGAGAACTGGTAGAGGATTAGCCTTAAGGATTCAAGCTGATACAAGTTTAGCAATGAAAGAAAGGAAGAGAAGAAAGTAGAGAAGAGTGACGTGACTGCTAAGAATCTCATGACACATGAGTCACCAAAACAAAACTCTCCTTTATTTGTTTTAAAGATATTTCCATTGGGATTAGAATTCTAAGTGGACAATTTTTTTTCCTCTCCAGACTTAAGAGCTGTTACTACCCTATCTTTTTATTTGCATTATTTCAGACACAAAATATAGACTGTTGATCTTCTCTATGTAAGGTGTCTTTTTTTACGGCCACCTTTAAGATTTTATGATGTGCCTTGCTGTAATTTCTTTCATTTCTTATGGCTGGAGTTTGTTGATCTTGGATCAGTCATCCACAATATAACAACTCACTGCTGCTGAGTCCGAACCAACTCATCGCTGACCCTCCATCAGGTATTGACTGAGGCTGTCAATTGCACAGGACAGAAATGTCCATCTTTCTTCTGCTGACCACCTGGTAGATTGAAATTGTCAGACAGACTTTCTTTTGGTGAGCAATGCAGCTCTCTTCTGAATAAGTCAACAGAGCTCCTGTAGGCATAACTTTTTGTTGTTGCTGTTAGGTGTCACTGAGCTGACTACAACTCATAGCAGCCCTATGAACAGTAGATCTTAACCCAAACGTATCCTGTGCCATCCTCACAATCTCTGACATTTTCCAGTCTTTTGTTACAGTCACTGTGTCAATCCATCTTGTTGAGGATTTTACTCTTTTTCTCTGATTCTCTACCTTGCCCAGAATAATGTCTTTTTCCAAGGACTGGGCCCTCCAAGTTTCACTATTTTTGCCTTTAAGGAGCACCCTGGTGGCACTTCCTCTAAGACAGACTATTCCTTTGTTCTTTTGTCAGTTCATGGGATATTCAATACTCTTTTCCAACACTTTAATTCAAAGGCATCAATAATTCTTCTGTCATCCTTATTCAATGTACAAATTTCAGATACATAGGAAGCAACAAAAAAGCATCATAGCTTGCATCAGGTGCACCTTAGTCTTCAAATTGACAAAGCCTTTAAGACTTTGGTAAGGTACTTTATAGCAGGATTTTCTCAATGCAGTGTGCCTTTTGATTTCTTGATTGTTATTTCTATGGATTTTTATTGTGGATCCAGTAAAATGAAATTTTTGACAACTGTAAATTTCTATAGAAGCAATCTGCAACAGCTTCTTCCTGTGGAGAAACTTTTTAGTTCAAAACTGTTGACCTTACTATTAGCAGCAGTGTATATAACCATCTGTACCACCAGAGCTCCTCTCTGCTTTGGAGACTCATTTATTAAGGACCAAAGCCTCTTCTAAAGCCAGCTCAAACTTCTAGCAGATCTCTATGTACTTTTCTAGCCATTCTTGTATGATCTTCAGCAGCATTTTGCTTGCATGTGATATTACTGATATTGTTTGATAACTTCTACATTCTGTTTATCACCTTTCCTGGGAATGGAAAAAAATATAGATCTCTTCCAGTCAGATGGCCAGTCAGCTATCTTCCAAACTTTTTGGCATAAACTGGTGAACACATCCAGGCTGCATATGTCATTTGAAACATGTCAATTGGTATCCTTTCGATTTCTGGGCCTTATTTTTTGCCAATGCCTTCAGAGTAGCTTGAACTTGTTCATTACCAATTGCTCTTGATTACATGGTACTTCATTAAATATTTCAGTGTCATCCAGTTCTTTCTGGTACAATGATTCCCTCCATCTTCTTTTGATGTTTTCTGTGTCATTCATGGTTTTCCCCCTCAGGATAGTATCTCTCAGACAATTTGAGGCTTGAATTTGATTTTCAATTTTTTCTTTTAGAGAAATGCAAAGCAAATTCCTCCTTGTTTTAATTCTCCAATTCTAGGTCCCTGCACATTCTGTTAGAATGCTTTCTCTCCTCAAGCTGTCTTTTAAAATCTTCTGTTCAGCTCTTTTATTTCAAAATTTCTTTTGGCTTCTCAACATTCTACTGCAATTTTCAGGGTCTCTTTTGACATTCATTTTGTTTTTTTCTTTCTCCTGTCTTTTAGTGATCTTCTGTTTCTTTAATGGATAATACCCTTGATGTCATCCCACAATTCATCTGGTCTTAAATCATTGGTGTTCAATACTTCAACCTATTCTTAATTTTTTTTTCTAATTCAGGCAGAATATTTTGGTTCTTGTGGACTTATTTTCATTTTCTTCAACCTCAATTTGAACTTTACATAAATTCCACAGTCAGCACCTGGCCTGGTTTTGACAGCTGAAATTAAGCTTCTCCAATGATTCCTTCCATAGACATACTCAGTATGATTCCTACGCAATCCATCAGATGAGGTCCATGTATAAAGTCACCATTTGTGTTTTTTTTAAAACCAGGTATTTTCAATGATTAAATTATTGAATATACAAAATTCAATCATTCTACTTCAGCCCTGTTTCTGTTACCAAGACCATACTTTCCAACGACTATTACTTCTTCATTGCTTCCAACTCTTGCATTCCATTTACCAGATGTCATCAATGCATTTTGACTGCATGTCTGGTCCATTTCAGACTGGAAAATCTGGTAAAAATATTCAATTTCCTCCTTTTGGCTTTAGCTGTTGGTGCATATATTTTAATAACAGTCATATTAACAGGTATTCCTTGTATGCATATGGATAACAGTCTATTACTCACAACATTGTACTTTAGGATAGAACTAGAAATTGTCCTTTTAACTATGAATGCAATACCATTCTTCCTGGTTTTCATTCCCAAAATAGTATACTAAGTGACTGCGATTCAGAGTGGCCAAAGCCAATCTATCTCGTCTCACTAAGCCCACAATGTCGATGATCAAGTGTTCCATTTCATTCTTCACAGCTTTTCCAATATTCATACCTCATGGATTTAGAAGAGATGTGGTACCAGAGAGATATCACTGTAGAGGTCAGATGGATCCTGGTTAAAGAAAAGAATACCAGAAGAATATCTATTTGTTCTTTATTGACAATGTAAAGGCATGTGATTATGTAGATCATGACAAATTATGGCTAATTCTGAGATGAATGTGAATCCCAGAACACTTAACTATGCTCATGAAAAACCTATACCTAGATGGAGAGGCTACTGTGTGCACATAGCAAGGAAACACTACATGATTTAAAATAAAGAAAGGTGTGTGTCAGGGACTTGAAGCACTTGCTGCATTAGATCAAACACTTCAACCTTCAATATAGATTGCATTTCAATGTCAAGAAAACAAAAATTCTCACCACTGGACTGATAGGCAACAGCATGATAGATGGAAAAAAGATTAAAACTGTCAAAGACTTCACCTTACTTGGATTTACAATCAATACACTTGGTACAAGCAATCACAGATTAGGAGGCATATTGCACTAGGAAAGACTGCAGTCAGGGACCTCTCCAAATTATTAATAAATAGCGATGTTAGTTTAAGGACTAAGATAAGTCTGATTAACAGTTTGGCATTTCCTCAGAAAGCTGAACACAGAAATTCCATATGACCCAGCTATTCTACTGTTTGGAATATACCCCAAGAAAATTAGAACTGAGGCACAAATGAAGACATTGTACACCAATGTTCACAGCAGCATTATTCACCATCACAAGAACATGGAAACAGCCCAAATGTCCAACCACAATCAAATTGAGTGAGAAATTATGGTACAGTCATACAATAGAATACTACACAGCATGCAGGAACAATGATTTTGTAAATCACTACCTAACTTGTGAAGGACTAGAGAGTATTAGGCTAAATGAACTAACTCCATCTCTGAGGACAAATACGGTTTAAGAACATCATTGTAGGATATGTATGAGGATCCAAGGGGGGAACGAGGGAGTAGAGGGGTGAGGATTGGGCAGAAGGATTGCACAATTTGATGAGTGGAGGGAGGCGGGGTTGAAGGAAACTGGAAAGATCTGGTATGAAAAACAATGCATTGTTGTAAGTAAACCAGTATAAGATAAAAATTTTTGGTTTTTTACAAAAAGATATGCCTGATTCAGGCCATAGTCTTTTCAATTACTTTCTATGCATCTGAGAGCTAGACAATAAATAGGGATAGAATAAAAATTGATGCCTTTGAGCTGTGGTGTTAGAGAAAAGTACTGAATATCCCATGGACTGCAAAAGAACAGATATGTCTTAGAGAATGTGCAGTCAGAGTACTCCTTGGAGGCAAAGACTATAAAGCTTCATCTTACTACTATGGGCAAGTTACTAAGAGAGGATATTCCTTGGAAAGAGACATCACGCTTGGGAAAGTGGAAGAATGCTGAAAAAGAGGAAGACCCTCAACAAGGTGGATTGACACAGTGACTGCAACAATGGGCTCAAGTGTGGAAGGGACTGTGAGCATGGCACAGGATAGGACAGTGGGACAGTGTTCAGATCTCTTGTTCATAGGGTCACTATGAATTATATTCGACCTCAGGGCACCTAACAACAACATATTAAGGGCACTTGGAGGTATTCAACACCTTATTCACAGTCTGTTAGTTTTTATTAATCTTCTTTTTCTATGTGATTAGTTTTTAATAACTGAATTGATATGCCTCCAAGTTTACTAATGTTTTCTTCTGCAATGTCAAATCTACCAGTAATGCAACCCAGGGTATGTTTTTATCTCGGGTGTTATAGTTTAAGTTCTACTTGTCTCTATATAACTTTTTTTTTCTTTTCTATGTAACTTTTTGCACATATGGATTACAGCTATAAAATTATTTTAATGTCCCAGTCTGCTAATTCTAACTCCTGTATGAGTTTTGAGCCAGTTCAACTGATTTAAAATAGGTCATATGTTCTGCTTCTTTGCATGCCTGAAATTTTTTTTTTATTGGATGCTAACTATTTTTTTTAATTCCTAAGTAGCCTTGATATTTATTCAGGGATAAAGTAAAATTACTTGGAAACTTGGATGTTTAATCCTTTCAAACTTTGCTTTTGAGATTTTTAGATGGCTTCGAAGTAATGTTCAGTCTAGGGCCAACCATTCCTGACTATTCAGGCAAGATCTTTCTATGTGTCCTAACCGATAACTCATACATCTTGAGGGTTTTTCAATATGACTGGTGAAAGAGGCAATATTCCTGGCCCTACATAAACCCTCAACTGCTCCTTCTTAATTCTTTTGGATGGTTCTTTCTTTGACATCAGGAAGTTAGTCCAAACACATGTTCTATTCAGGACTTAGCAGAACACTAAAAGAGAACTCTAAATTTCCAAGGTTCTAGGCAGCTCTGTCCCTTCTAATAATATGCCCTGATTGCCTTAGTTTCCCATTTATCAGTACTACCTCAGGAACTTAAGGAGTTGACCCATCTCCACCTGGCTTCCTCCAACTTACACAGTACACTGGAAAATCTCTCAAGGTGGTAAACTTTACTATCTTAAGATTTATCTTGTTCCCCTCTCTCAGGAATTTAATTGCCTGATGGCTAGTGTCTTGACACGGTTTTAAATATTATGTACAGTTTTTAGTTTTTGTAGGCAGAGGGTAAATCCAATCTCTAATTCCATCTTGGCAGGAAGTGGAAGTTTCACTAGGTTATTATATTTATTTCTCTGTACTGAACCAATGTAAATGGCAAAATGGCATCTCAGTTCAATCTTCTGTGATGGATTGAGGTCAAACCTTACATGGTTATGAGTGTGCCCCTCTAGATTGTTTCTGTGTGAGTCTTTTCACTAACTGCATTAAAGGCATCATTCTTCTGTTTAAAAAGCACATTTGAAAGAAATAGTATTATAACTAAGGAATTTTAATGCAGTGAGGAAGAGTTTTGAAAGTTTGTGCAGCTAAGTTTCAAAATGATTTTTCATGTATAGAGTTTCTGTAAGAAGGATTTTTCTTTTTCTAATTCTTGCAAATAAGAAGAACATTCATGGGAGAAAGCAGGAGGTCCTGAATGCCAAAGCGGGGGGAGGGGGAAGTAGGAATGGCAGACTTGGAGAAGAAAAGGGGCCAAGAATAAAGTTCTTCAAAGAAATATCTCAGATGCAAAGTCTGATACATTTACATATAAGATATTATCTTCCATATATTTGGGAATAGTTTTTGTCTCTTCTTTCCTTCCTTCCCACACAAAAATCCAGTGTCTACCTAATAAGTATGCTAAGATAAAGTTAAATCAAAGGAGACAGCTATTATTATTATTGTTGTTGTTATTATGTTAATTATTAATAATATAATGATCAATATTATTAATTATTACCATCATCATTACCATCCCTTAATAAAACTGAAAACAAAATATGGTAAACTCATACAAGCATAAGATTGAGACAATCCAGGGCACAGGTTGTAGACTAGGAGTCCATAAACCAACATGTTTTGTTTGATCTGCAAAGTAATAGTCATCTTTTACAAAAGTATGAGTTTCTGGCCCACATTTACAAATTGGAAGATTCCATATATTTTATAACTTTCATATAAAAATCATGAGTTAGCAATTCAGTGGCATAGTAGTTCTTAACATGGCAGTAAATGGTGCCACTGTTCTTCCACAGGGTTTCTGAGACTATAAACCTTGACAGAAGGACTGCTCTATCTGCCTCCCTTGGAGTAGCGGATAGATTTGAACCACTGAACTTTCTGTTAGCTGCCCAGGCAAAGAAAACCCTGCATACAAGTTATCTATAAAAAATAAGAATTAAATTAGTTCTAAGAAACCACTTTCTACCTTAAAATTATCCAGCAAACTGTATGCAGTATTTGTCAACCTCAGAGAATAGAAAATGTTCAACAAACAAACAAAATGTTATGTTTAGGAATAGTTTCAAGATATTCTGCAGAAAGATTTTTCACTGTTAGTAAAAGAGCAAAAATAAACAGGTCAAGAGTATAAGAAATGTTTGATTAAAGAGGGACGTTAAGAGGACAAAAAAAAAGAAAATGAAACCAGAAATTTTGCTATTTATTTTAATTTAAATTTTGCTATTTAATATTTTTAAAAAGAAAAATTTTATTTGTATATATTCTCTTCAAAGGAAAAAAAACAAAACCCTTTTCAGATACATATAAAAGGGTACATATGTATGCAGAGCAGATTACCCGAGAGGCTGGGCTCTATGAGGAGAATTGTGGCATCAGGATTGGTGGAAGATCTATTAACAATCTGCGTTATGCAGATGACACAACCCTGCTTGCTGAAACTGAGGAAGACCTCATGCACTTGCTGCGAAGGGTCAAGGACTGCAGCCTTCAGTATGGACTGAGGCTCAATGTCAAGAAGGCAAAGATTCTCACCACTGGACCAATTGGCAGAGTCAGGATGGATGACGAAGAGATTGAGATTGTTCACAGCTTCAGTTTGCTCGGCTCCACAGTCAACACTCTTGGCACCAGCAGTCAGGAAATCAAAAAGCGTATTGTGGTGGGAAAGTCTGCTGTTAGGGACCTTTCTAAAGTACTCAGGAGCAACAGTGTCTCTCTAGAGACTAAGGTGTGCCTGATACAGGCCATGGTCTTTGCAATCGCTTGTTATGCATCAGAGAGTTGGACAATGACTAGGGAGGACAGAAGGAGAGTGGATGCTTTTGAGCTGTGGTGCTGGAGAAGAGTACTGAATGTACCATGGACTGCCAGGAAAACAAACAGATTTATCTTGGAGAGGATTAAACCAAGATACTCCTTGGAGGCAAGAATTCTGGGGCTTCGTCTGACATACTTTGGACATGTTGCCAGGAGGGACGGGTCCTTGGAGAGGGACATCATGCTTGGGAGGGTGGAGGGACGGCACAGGAGGGGAAGACCCTCTATGAGATGGATTGACTCGGTGACTGGGGTAATCGGGATGGGTGTGTCAGAGGCAGTGCGGTTGGCACAGGATAAAGCAGAGTTTAGGGCTGTTGTGCATAGGGTCGCTATCTCGACGGCACAAAAAACCAACAACATTAAGTTTCACATCAATGAAGATTAAAACATCAGTCTGGGGGAGCTCTGGTGGCCTAGTGGCAAGAAGCTGCACTGCAATCCCAGAGGCGCAAGGTTCGAATCCACCAGATGCTCTGCCGGGGAAGGAGGGACAATCTCCTCCTGTACCAGTCAGATCTGATTTGACGGTACACGCACACACACAAATAATAAAATAAAATAAAAAAAATTAAAAAAACATCAGTCTGGTACATTACTGTTTCCTCCAGGCTTTGGTGATAGTACTGGTAATAGAATGGAGAGAACACCTCACTCCAGGGTCCTGGAGCTAGGAGTAGAAAGGTGTCTGACTTTCCAACCTTTGTATATTTCTAATTTAAACCATGAGAAACTGAAAAACAATAAAACAAATTAAAATACTAGAATAAACAAAGTATGTAACTTATTAGCTTTAGAGAGCAACAATATTGTTTAACTCCCCCCAAAAAGTACATGGTCATCTAAATTATTTGCAAATAAGAAGCTGCACTGCAATCCCAAAGGCACATGGTTCGAGTCTGCCAACAGTTTCACAAGAGAAGGATGGACAATCTCCTGTGCAATTTGCTGTCTCCGAAAACCTACTGGAAGGTCAGCAATGGGTTGTTTCCAAATCAATGGCACATAACACACACAAACAAGACACAAATGTGTCAGACAGTTGAAGAAAAGGATAAAGTGCACGTTAATTTTATGCCTCAACTCTAAGATACAATTCCAGTTAAATGAGTAAGAACAAATATCAATAAGTGACTTTTTAAATTTTTTTTATACTTGACTTTTAAAGCCACATAATAAACAAAATTTAGCAACTTTTGTAGTTCTCCTACCAGACATTTTTCAAACTACTATCTACAAAGCCAGATGGGCCGTCATGACAGACAGAGAAAAGACTGAAATTGTTAACAATTTCATCTGACTCAGATCCACAATCAATACCCTAGTCACCATCATTCAGGAATTCAAAAGACATGTTGGTTTGCAAAAAGCTGCTATCTTGGGGGGAAGGATTGAATAACAATGAAAGAATTTTTTCTTTTACTTTTCAAAAAGAAAAGTGAATTGGGGGAAGGGTGGGCAGGGAGAAGGTACAAAAATGAATGAATGTAAATCCAAAGTCTCTGTAAACTTTCATTAAAATCAATTTAAATAAAATTTTAAAAAGCTGCTATCAAGGACCTCTGCAGACTGAGGTGTACCCAATCTAGGCTATGGTCTGCTCAATTGCTAGTTATGTATCTGAGAACTGAACAATGACTAAGGATGACAGAAGAAGAATTGATGCCTCTGAGCTGTGGTGCTAGAGCAGAGTATTTAACATACAATGGACTGCAAAGAAAACAAACAGGTCTGTCCTGGAGAGGGCAAAACAAGGTACTTTGGGTATGTTGCCAGGAAGGACCAGTCCCTGGAGAAAGACATCATGCTTGGAAATGTAGAAGAGGGTCATCTTAAGAGAGGAAGACCCAGGATGACAGTGACTGTGGCAACGAGGTCAGGTGTGTCAGAGATTATGAGACTGGTTCAGAAGAGGGCAAGGTTTAAAACCATTATGCATAGGGTTGTTATGAGCAGCAGTCGACTTGACAGCACATAACAATGCCACATAAAAGCACTCAAAGTCCATCAAAAAAGTTGTTTCAAAGAAGAAAGGAAACTGTTAGCAGTCATCAAGAATTTGGAATTCTGTAAATATATCAAATAAATTGAAGGACAAATTTAAAGCATGGAATGCGCAGTATGTCACAAACCATTCTTATTAATTACAACTTAATAAGATCATTACTTATAAGCTGATTTCTTTCACAATTCAATAACCAGGTCTTTCTTTCAAAGTGTTCCAAGGTGGGCTCAAACTTCCGACCTTTGGCTAGCAGTTAGTTAACAGCACTGTCTAATGACTCCAGAGTTCATTTCAATTGTTTAAAATACATCATAAGATTACATATTTATGTTGTTGTTGTTGTTCTTATGTATCATCCAGTCGTCTATAACTCATAGCGACCTTATGTACATTAGCTATGAAAGCTGCCCTATCCTGTGCCAATCTCATTGTCTCAAACAGACCTAATGCCACTGCTCCAGTTCCTGAATCTATCCATCCCAATCAGGGTCTTCCTTTCCTGCACTGTCACGCTGTTGAGTACTGTAGAGTAGGAACTGACCCATAGCTGACTCCCCCCAACCCCCAGTGGGTTTTCAGAGGCAGTTAACTGCACCAAGCAGACTGCCCATCCTCCCAGGAGCAGGAAGCAGCTGGTGGATACAAACTACATGCCATCAAGATTGCAGCGCAGCTTCCTGCCATTAGGCCACCAGCACTCTTTTGTTCTGTCATAGTTTATATAAAACTTACTTGTTTAATCCAGATTATGATGCAAATATAGAAACATTTTTAAATTACTGCACCCTTAGTAGATTTGAAGACTGTTCAAGCCTTTTAAAATACTGTGCATTTTCCCCCCATGCTGTATAATATTCCATCATGCAGACATACCCATTTCTCTACCTATTTGTTTGTTGACAGGCACTTGGGCTTCCATATTTTTGCTATTGTGAATAATGCTGAAATAAACATGGTTGTGTTTATACCTATTTATGTCACAGCTCTGAATACTTTGGGGTATAGCCCCAGCCTCATGGAAAAACAATGAATTGAGAAATAGTACACAACATGGAAGAGTCTGGAAGATATGATGCTGAGAGAAATATCTCAGGCACACAAGGACAAATACTGCATAAAAAAATCATTGTTATAACAGTAGAATGGATACAGAATGGGGACAATGGAGGAGCAGAGAACAAGAAAAGAATGGCTAGATACTAAACACTGCCCTGGAAAAGATGAAAGAAAGGAAAATCTGTAAAGACTAGGCATTATATGTATGACAATCTGGAACAGGACAAGTATTACAAAAATTAGG
>NW_006399792.1:2411455-2416633 GCF_000299155.1 Elephantulus edwardii
TAAAAATGTTCCTTTTTTTTCCAAAGTGGGTGGCGGATTGGTACCTCCTGCCTCTGAGTTGTCAGCACAACTCCTTACCCACTATACCACCAAAATATTCATAGCTGACCCTCCAGTGGGTTTTCAGAGGCAATTTAATCACGTAGGAGGAGACTGCTCATCCGTCTCCTGTGGAGCGGCTGGTGGGTTTAAATTGCATGCTTTAGGGACTGTAGTACAACTCCTTACCAGTAGGCCACTAGAACTCCCGAAAATTCATATAGAGATATAGAAATTTCTTAATGTTCATCAATCACTAGAATAAGAGAGTTGTTGTTACGTGCCATCGAGTCACCTGAGACTCATAGCAATCCCATGTACAACAGCCCTAAACCCTGCCTTGCCAATCTTATTGTCTCCAACACACATATCTCCACTACCCAGTGACTGAATCAATCCATCTCGAGGGTCTTCCTCCCCTGCACTGTCCCTCCACCCTCCCAAGCACGACATCCCTCTCCAAGGACTGATCCCACCTTGCAACATGTCCAAAGCCCAAATATTTAAATATTAATTTTCCTGTTTGATAAGTGCACTACAAACAGGAAAATTCACATTTTTCCCCCCTTGTTGTGTACCATCAATTGGATCTGAATGCCACAAGAGATTGACCCTCCTTCTCCAGCAGTGCATCTAGTGGATTCAAACCATGTGCCATCAGGATTGCAGTGGAAAAATTCACATTTATATATACTCTTTTATTTTCCTAACAATTGATAGATATTATAAAATTTACATATGAGGAGGAATGTGACCTCAGGATTGGAGGAAGACTCAGCAACGACCTGCGCACACTTGCAGACAGAAATTGAAGAGGACCTGAAGCATTTGCTGCAGAAGGTTAAGGACTCGCCTTCAATATGAATGAAGCTCAACTTCAAGAAGACAAAGATTCTCACCATTGGGCCAAATGGCAGCACCACGATAGATGAGAAGAGAATGAGATTGCTAACTCAGTTTCACAATTAACACTGTTGGCACCAACTGTCAGGAAATCAAAGATAAATTGCATTAGGAAAATGTGCTGTCAGGGACCTCTCCAGAGTACTAAAGAGCAATGATATCAGTCTAGAGACGAAACTGCACCTGATCCAGGCTATCATCTCAACAATTACTTGCTACACATTAGAAAGCTGGATAATGACTAAGAATAACAGGTATTTTTGAGTTGTGGTGCTGGAGAAGAGCACTGCACATACTATGTTCTACCAAGAGAACAAACAGATCTGTCCTGGAAAGGGTGAAACCAAGTTTCTCCTTAGACACAAGGATTTTGAAGCTTTGTCTCACATACTTTGGGCACATGGCCAAGAGGGACCAGTTCTTGGAAAAAGACATCATGGTTGGAAGGGTGGAGGGACAGCACAAGGGAGGGAGACCCTGGATGAGATGGATTGACAGAGTAACTGGGTAAAGGGAATAGGTATGTTGGAAGCAATGAGACTGGATGAGGATAGGGCAGGGTTCACAGGTTTCATAGGGTTGCTATGAATCATAGTTGACTCAATGGCAAGATTGCACTTCATAGTTTTATATCTTTTGTGATGGAATCAGAACTTTTGGGGTGGTTCCCCCCATAAGTTTAATCTCTTTTTAACAAGAGAAAGAAAGACTCATTACCTTCAAGTCAGAATCAACTCACAGCTGACCTTCTACTGGGTTTCAGAGGCTTTAAATCACAGGGGAGGAAATCGTCCATTTACTCCCACAAGGGAGAAGATTGCCCATTTTTTCCTTGTGGAGCTGAAGGTGGATTTGAATCGCCAGAGAACCACAGCCTTTGAGCCCAACTCCTTACAAATTTGTTGCTGTTCAGATGACTAGGAAACTATATATTTTCAAAAGAAATGCTATATACATAAACTGGGGATAGTTTCTAGATCTCACTGCCCCTGAAGTCTATTCTGGGATTGCAGTGCAGCTTCTTGCCACTAGGCCACCAGAGCTCACCATTAAGTCTATTCTGACTCATAGTGACCCTCCACTGTGTTTCCAAAACTTGTCAGTTTTATGGTGAGGAAACTACACATCTTTCTCTTAAGGCATCATGGTGGATTGGAACACCTGCCTTGTGGTTGGCAGAGCAGCTTGCTATACACTACCCCATCAGAGCTTCTCAGAGTAACACTATTTCCTCTGGATTTTTCTGAGAATATTTCATAATATAGAAAATAAAGAAAAAACCATCAGCCATTATACTGCAAACTTCGTTAACCAAGAAAATGACAATCCTTCAGCTGACTTGACCAGCTAAACTATTTTTCATGGTCTCCACTGAATTTTTATGTTACCTAAAAATCAACTCAATGGCATTATCCAATTAACTATGTGCTTTTAGACAGCCAAGTTTTGTAATACCTTATTGTAAGCATTAAAAAAAGATTAACTCTTGTTTAGATAAAATACTAAATATATTTACTAAATTGTACTCCTTACATCACACTTGATAGTTAGTATACCAGATAAAATATTTATTTGCATTTTGGATTCATTTAAAAATCTTTTATGATTTAATAACTGCAAGTATATAAAAAAATTAACTTTCTGAAGAGAATGCCAAGTTCTTTGGTTGTGAGAATAATTTGCATAAAGTAATTCCAACTAGTTTGAAATTTTGCATTCTAGGATAACTACTATTGTAAATAAATAAGAATAAAGAGTGACAGTAAAACTATGCCAGTGGCAACTTAGAAACACAAATATTGTAGCAGAACACCAAACATAATAATTAAACTTTTAAAACCTTTTTTATCCTGAATTTATAACTTATCTAAGCTCATTTAAAACATAATCCCCAAACCTAGATTAAGCAAAGTAAGCAGTAACTAATTCGGTACCACTTTTCATTAAATAAACACGAACAACTTTCTTTGGAGTAAAGATTCTTTGCCAGCTTGTTCAAACAAAGTCAGACAGAGACAAATGTTTACCATCTATTGCTTCAATGAAGAGCTGTCTATTAAGCAAATTCAGAAAAGTGCTGCTGAGTGAAACTACTGTACAATTTCACCTAGTCCTCCCAACTCAGTGGGATCTTCTTACTGCTCTAAGCCCTGGAATTTCCTATAACCTCACTGACTGAGATAATCCCTACACTTTACTCTTCATTTTCTGCAAATATGGACTAAAATGCAACATTATCCAAGTGATAAGGCCTAGAAATCCTTACTCACCTTTCACTACTTTCCCCACAATGCTTATTCCTAACTTTCCTCTCTTTCTTCAAACTCTCAAATCATATTCAAAAGCACTAAACTTTGCCTCATATAAGCTTAAGTATATTTTTAATAGAATCTTATTTTCCTTTCTATTGAACTAGTAATACCCATATATTTTGCTTTCCCTTCATTTTTTCCGGAAAAAAAAAAGTTGGTTTCCTCATGATTATAAAGAACTGAATCTAGGACTCATGCATACAGAGCTTAACAAAGGTGGTTATTCTTTCTCCCCTGTTACTGGCATCTTAAATCCCTGACAGGCCACCTGGGTTAAGAGTTGGACTGCTAAGCACAGCTTGAACCTTCAAACCATTCTGGCTCCACAGGAGAAATATGAGGCAGTTGCCTCCTGTCAAAGATCCTTATGGGGTAGTTTACGCAATCCTATAGGATCACCATGAGTTGGAATTAACACAAAGTTAATTGGTTTTTGCGTTTTATTTTAGAGAATTTATTCTTTTATCATCTTCAAATGAAAAAATTCTTACTCTGGTTTTATGAAATGCTATCAAACTGTTATCTAAATGATCATTAAATACTATCTTCCACTTCCATTTTTTTCCTTCCTATTCTCCTCCTTATCAGCATAGTAAAAAGGTGTTTGTAAAAAAAAAGTTTACTGTTTTAAAGAAAACAATAGTCAACTGATTCAGACTGTCCTTTTTCTTCTACTTTAAGTCTTCTTCCATTGACTTCTTGTAGCATCTGGCTCTGTACTCCTTAAAAGACTCCCTATGTACCATCTTTAACATTCCTGTTTTGTATTATTCTTTAGATATTCCTCTCAGCTTGCTTTTATCACAGTCACATGTCATCTCCCATTATGTTTAAACACTTGTCACATGAATTCATTTACTTACATCACTTTTCGGTTCTAGAATACACCAGGCTCATTCCTGGTCGTATAAATCTAAAACTTCAATTGTTTAATATTCGGTTCTACCTCCCAAGAAACTCTTCTGGTTATGAATCAGCTCATACTTACTCTCTACGTATTTTTATTGTACTTATTCTTTGTTTTACAGCATAGATAATGGTTCCCATCTTTCTTAAAGGGGCTGTGGTGGCACAGTGTTGTACTTCACTGTCAATGAAAAGAACATTGGTTTAAATCCACCAGCTGCTTCAGGGGAAAAAGAAGGGCAACTCCCTTCTATAAAGAGGTACAGCTCCAAACTCAGTGGAAGGTTAGTATGAGTTGGAATGGACTCCCCAGTCGTGAGAACTCTTCATTTGAGATGTAAACAAACAAATGCAACACTGCCAAGAACTCATTTTGCAAATACTCACTCATCTATATCAAGAAATTTGGAAGTATGACCAACTGAATGGAAGAGATCCACATGTACCTATTCCAAAGAAAGGTGTTCAACAGAATGTGGAAATTAATGAACAGTATCATTCCTATCACACACAAGTAAAATCTTGCTGAAGTTAACAATGAAATGGTCACAGCAATAAACAGACAGGAAATTTACAGAAATTCACACAACAATGAGAAGAAGTTGTGGAATGAGGGATATCATTGCTTATGTCAGATAGATTTTAGCTAAATGCAGAGAATACCAGAAAGATATTTACCTGTGCTTTGTCTACTATACAAAGGCATTCAATTGTGTGAGTTACAACAAATTACAGCCAACACTGAAAAGAATGGAGATCCCAAAGCACTTACTTCCTTGTGCTCATGTGGAAGACACCAAGAGGCAGGTAGTCTAGTCATTCAAACAGAAGCAGGGAACACTGTATGGTTTGAAATCAAGATAAATATACATCAGATGTGTATTCTTTCACCATACTTATTCAATCTGCTGAACCAAAAAAATTTCAAGAACCTAGATAGACTATATGAAAAAGACTGCAGAATTGTTTAAAGTATTGAGTTTTAAAAAACAAAACTCTCCCGGCGCTGGCTGAAAAT
>NW_006399792.1:2417677-2420137 GCF_000299155.1 Elephantulus edwardii
AAACACCAAAACCAAAAATTTAAAAAACAACAAAAACTTCAATGCTGTTTAATCAGAACTGACTCATCACAAACCTTTCATTGGGATTTTCAGGCAATATAAATCATCCAGGAGAAGACTGCTGATCTTTCTCCCTCAAAGGTTTATCTGAACAACAAGAAAGCTGTGACTCTTGGGTTAGCAGCTCAACTCTCTAAAGACATAGCTGGCAGCTCAAATTTGTCCTGAGGCACCTTGGAAGATAGGTCTGGTGGTTTGCTACTGTAAGGTCACAGTTTTGAAAACATTCCGGAACAGTTCAACTCTACAGAGAATTCCAGTAAGTCAGAACAGATTAAGAATAACAACAACGAAGACAGAATCTTTGTTTAGTTCCTTGAACTAGATGTAGAAAACAGCATCAGGAATAATAAATTTAAAACAGATTGTGTGCAGAACTAATTGACTTGCTGTTTTATTCAAATAATATCATGATATTACCAGTTAGTGTCATTGAAAAATATAACACATTGAGGGAATGAGTCTAATATTAAAAAGCTCACAATGTAGGAATTCCCTGTTCAAAATTCTTATTATTTAAATTCATTTAAAAAGTTGAGTAACATTATATTTTCCAGAAAAGTTGTTTGACTTCCCTAAGGTCTAGAGTAATTAATAGTTTAAATGTTTCTTTTTAAAAGCGTACTTTTCTGCAACAAAGTTTTTTAAAGAATTAAAAGAGAATAAATTCCTTGAAAAGTTTCTTTTTATTAAAAATAATTCTCAGTAGTCTACTTCTTCTCCCTCCTCTGCTCTCCCTCTATCAGTTAAAAAAAAACCAAACAAAAACCCAACAACAAAACCACAACACACACACACACACACAAAACCAACCCAACTCTAAATATCTTTATCACATTTCAGGATATATAATATTTTTTAATATTAATTTAAGACCTTCAACAAGCATGTTTCATTTTTTTGTTCCACAGACTACATTTCTACAAGGTGGAAAAACATTAGAACATGAAAATGATATTATACAGAAAACATTCTGTCAGGCATCCTTTCAACAAAACAACTCCCAAGTTCCATTGTTAACTTCCAAACATGTTTAGGAACCTTGTATTTCTTGAAGGGGATGCTTTTCCCTTGTGTGGGGATAAGTACATCTAGGGCTTACTTGTATGTTCTTGTTCAAACTAGTGAGACAGTTTCCTGTTGAAAAATATTTTGATTATGTCAACTAAGAATTTCCACATCTAAGGGGACAACATGACCTTCACTAGAAGGAAAACCTCTAATCAAATCCCAATTCTTGAGTGAAATGATGGCTTTTTTTTTTATTTTGAAGGTCTTAATACATTTCTTCCAGGGGTAGCTAACATTCAGCCTCCACATTAGAAAGAGCTTTTTGAAAGATAAAACTGTGTATTAAGCAGAGATGCAATATACAATCAGATATTTCTCTGCTGGAAATCAAAGAGGACCTCTGCATCCTCAAAATTCAAGTCAAAAATCCCTGAGGGCTAAATATGGGTTACAGGTTCAACACATTCAGCAATAATTGGAACAGGCAGTCCGAAGTTTGTTATTATTGAGTGTGATTTAATCATGCTAATGATTAAAAAGGCAAACTAAACATTGTGTATCAACTTGCACTTGACACTTGGATATATCACATCATTTCATTCTCAAAATACTTTGAGACAAGGAAAACAAACGTCAGAATATTTTTCTAAGATTTAGATACATTTGTCAGCAATAAAGTCCTCACTCTTTTTTAATTTTACATTGATTTGCACACAATTTTCATATACCTTGTGCCTCACACTATATCCTTCATCCCCACTGTTTCACACAATGATTCTTATTCATTGTGTTTTATCATTAAAGTCCCCTTTCTTCTTACTAATGCAAAATGGTGATCTCAGAGGCAGTTTGATTCAGTAATTTTCACACTGGGAACAAACAAATACAAAAAGATAAATCCAGTAGTATGACACTCAAGAAAGGAATCTTATTAAATCAGCCCTTGTCCCTAGATATGCTAAGCAGCTGCTAGAAATGCCTAGGAAAAACATATTGGTTTGTTTCAAATGTGCACTGGATTCTATACTGTGCTATCTAAGAGTTCTTACCCTTAGAAGTTAAGTAACTGGTCACCTACTGCCTTCATAAACTGTCAGCTACAATCACGCATTCTTGAAAGCAGGGTTGAGTGAAAATGGACAGAACTGAACTCTTATTCACAGTGCCTGGCACTAAACAGCAATATGACAGGGGATATGAAGATGTTTTAATTTTTACCTGGGACACAGAGGTTTACCAGAACTCCCTCTCTCTTAACAGTTTACAAACCAGTTCTGATGTGACATGTTAACAGTGAGTATTCTGCTGAAAATTATCCAAAAAACATTTGGAACAATATGTCAACAGAGAACTGCCAGATGTACAGGCTGGATTTAGAAGAGGTCATGG
>NW_006399792.1:2421102-2430068 GCF_000299155.1 Elephantulus edwardii
GAAGCCGGAATGCTCCTTGGAGTCAAGGATTCTGAAGCTTCATCTGATATACTTTGGGCATGTTGCAAGGAGGGACTTGGAGAGGGATATCATGTTTGGCAGAGTGGAGGCACAGCAAAGGAGAGAAAGACCTTTGATGAGATGGATCGATTCTGTGACTGGAGCGGTGGGAATAAGTGTTTGGGATGGCCAGGTTGGCACAGGATAGATAGAACAGCATTTAGAGCTCTTATACATAGGGTCACTATGAGTCGCACACAACTCTATGGCACATAACAACAACAACATGGAACTTTTAACTCTTAAATCATTTCAAAGACTACAGTAATTTATGCATTAAAAGCTACCTTTTTAAAAAAAAAATGAAATTCCTGAGTATATTGAACCCACTGCAAGCTGAAACAAGTATTCAGAAAAAAAGTAGGAAAGCCAGAGTTACAGAGCCTCACCATTATCTTTCCTTCTTTCTTAGACTCCTACCCTGTAAAGAGCTATTAACTCATGAGTCACCAAAAAATAAAGAAAGAGGATGAGAGGGTAGCCAAATACCTTCTACTCAATCTTCTAATTAATGGCACAGACTTCTTCTAAAACCAGGCGCCCTGATGGAATAGTAGTTAAGTGCTTTGGCTGCTCAAACCAAAGAGGCCGTTCCTGTGAACCAGTCAGTCCTGGGGAAATATAGCAGTTGGCTTCTATATAGAGCCTTGGAAATCACATAGGGCAGTTCTACTCTATCTGACTGTTACTGTTGTTGTGTGCCACTGAGTTGGAACAGAGTCACAGCTGAATCTTTAGTGGATTTTCAAAAGCTCTAAATCCTACTGGAGGAGGAAACTGCCCATCTTTCTCCCAAGGAGCAGCTGGTGGATTCAAACCGAATGCCTTTGGGTTGGCAGCAAAACTCCTTACCACTACGCTACCAGAGATAACCTACCCTATCCTACAGGGCTACTATATAAGTTGAAATTTATTTGAGAGTAATGAGTGGTTTGTTTCTTGTTTTCTTTTTCTCCCCTAAAACATATTGCCAGTATAAGAATATGTTGACAAAAGTACAGCCCTGTGTAATTTTCTTTTCATTGCATCTTTGGAACAACAAAATCAGTTACTTGTTACATGGGGGGGGAAAAAACCCTACACATAAACAGTATTCTGCAGGTTGATAATTACCCTCAAAAATACAAAACCCAAATAGGCTTTATAACAAAAGGAAATATTCTAGTGAGACAAAGACAAATTTCAGAAGATAAACCTACATAACTACCTGGTGGTAGAAGTAAAAACATTATTATAAGATTAAATACACTAACTTACAGCAGTGTCACTAGGAGAGTGAGGGAACCAGGGGGGTGGTCATGGAAATGCAGGGCAGGTATGGCACATCAAGTGACATAAAAAAGATGACAACAAAATGAACGTCTGTAAAATTGTGACTCAGTGATGCAGCAGCAATGTACTATTTTTTAAATAAAATGTCCCTGTAGTTAGTTATAACGATAGAAACAGTTTTTAAAAACCCAGTATATGTGTATCGATCAATATACCTGCAAATCTAAAACTCTGTGTTAACTTACTTTCTAACCTTTCTAAAGCTCCAAGGCTTTGATGGCCTCATTGGTAAGGAGTTGCACTGCCTACTTAAAGGCATGTGGTTTGAACCCACCAGGTGCCCCAGGGGCAAAGATAGGTGATCTCCTTCTGTGCCAGTCTCGAACCCTGAAAACCTGCTGAACAGTCAACTATTGAATTGGTTCCAACTTGACCTCAATGAGTTGAGCTGAATGTGCTTCATCCAGTCAGAGCTCTCATTTATTACCCAATTAACATGAGGCTTCAAATGATGTGGCTTCATCTCCATACTATATAAAAATAGTTGTAAATTACATAAATGCAACAGTTCTTAAATGATGCAAATACTAAAAACAATTACTTTATAAATTCTAAGTTACATTATTAGCTATTGAAAGAAATTCCTAGGAAACATTATCACTGAGCTGAAACCTTCAAATTTTTCATTGCTACTAGTGTTCCCACAGTCATTTTTGTTCAGGTTGTAGCTATAATGCTATGTAATTAGTATTTATGACCCAATATCAATATCTATATAAGTAACCTACTGGGTGGCTTACTGGGAAGAACCTGCACTGCCAACCTTAAGGCAGGCATTTTGATTCCACCAGCACTCTAAAAGAGAAAGATAGGCAATCTCCTCTCAAGAGATTTCAAGCTTCTGTAAACCCACTTGAAGGTCCGCAATGAATTAGTTCAGGCTTAATAGCACATAACAGCAACATATCAATAATCATGTTGAGAATGAAGTAACAATGAAAGAAAAGTAGAAAAATCAAACAATGAACAATATCTGATCATTCCCTGTAGTCCTCCTCACTTCCTGGGGCATTTGGGCGGGAGGGGGGGGGGAATGAGCTGAAATAAAGATGTATGTAATTGGACTATGAAAAGTTCCAACATTCCTTCAAGAAATCCTTAAACATTAAAAGTAAAATAAGGCAAGGTTTTGATAATGATAACAGGATAAATAAATGCCATTAATTTAAAAACAAGTCATTTATCATCTACCAAAAACTACCTGATTAATCAACTGTCACTTTTGTTGTTATTGTCGCTGGTACCTAACAAGTATGTGTCAGAATCGACTCACAGCTGACCCTCCTGAGGGTTTTCAGAGGCTGTAAATCGCATGGGAAAAGACTGCTCATCTTTCTCTCATGGAACAGCTGAGTCTCCAGAGGGGTGGGGGTGGGGTGGGCAGGGAGAAAAGTGCAACAATGAATGAATGGAATTCCAAACTCTCTGTAGATGTTCACTGAAATTTAAAAAAATAAATCAATAAAAAATTTTTTAAAAATAAATAAACCATACAGGAGAGGACTGCAATAATTTCCCCTGTGGAGCAGTTGTGGGTTCAAGCAGCATGCATGCCTTTGGATTGGCAGTGCACGGTCCTCACCACTAGGCCACCACAGCTCACGGAGAAGAAAGGAAATGGACTCACATTCCTCAATACTGGAGACACAACTCCAGAAGAAAAAAAAAAATTAAAAATACTGTTTTACCAAAAAAAGTATTGTTTTACAATGTTTGACCCCTACTTTAGTTTCAAATTCTATTATTTAAATTGATACATTTTTATTGCAAAGGAGGTGGGTATTACTTGTTACATGAAAAGAAACAAAAAAATAGTATTCTGTTTCCTGATAAATCATCCCATCCTAAAAAAACTAAAAAACAAAACAAACCAACACAACCAACCAACCAAATAGGCTTTATATGAAAGTAATAATTTTGATGAGCCAGATAACAAATTTTAGAAAATAAGCCTAGGATAACTGTAAAGTCAAAATTCTCTAGTGGCAAAAAATAAAAAATACTATTAAAAGTAGTCTTTTTTCTGAATAAATAATCTTGGAATTTATTTCCATTTTCAAGTCCAATAATCTTGGGGTTTGTTGGGTTTTTTTGGTTTTTTTTTTCTTTTCAACCCCATCTCGACCTCCTAACCTAACATGCATACATTTTCACAAAGCCCTCAGAGGATAAAAGTTAGAACACAATGTTTTCACCTCCTTAGCTCCCACAAAAAAAAAAAAAAAAGATTGGATGAAAAAGCAGTCTGTATATCTCTATGACTTTACTGATTCAATATAGTCATAAACTTTTTTAAACAAATTCCTAATGACATCAAATCAAGTTTGTTTTTTTTTTAATTACAGCACAAGCACTAATGTGTGTGCTGTGTGTGTGTTCACCTTGACCCTGCCAGCCCAGTTCTCAAGAATTTGGGAAAATAACAATGCTTGAAATCAGCGCCCATTTCGTAATACAGACACTTTTAATTTTTTGTCTACCCTTGAATAAATTCTCTAGATATCACTATTAAAATCTTGTTAATTAGTTACCAGCACCCTACATTCCACAGATCAGGTGTCCTACATTTTGTGTAGGTCCCGCCTTGTAAACAAACCCGATTGCCCCATTTTCTGAGAGGTAAACTCTGCTCTGAGCAGCTCCCTGTGAAGTCACCGCGTTTGTTGTTGCAAAGATGCAATTAAACCAAAATGACAGCAGCCTGTAGAAGAGATTAGTTGGAAGTGTCCGGATAACGCCAATGAAAACTGTACTGCTCTCAAGTCTATCTTGCTGATAATAAACTTCCCTCGAGCCCTTATCCATCTAGTCACATCAAAAGGTAAACTTTTAAGAACATGGTTTAGCTATTCAGCCTTCTGCACTTACTGTATCATGCAAGGAGCAAAAACGGGGTAGTTTCAAGGTCGGAGAAGAAAAAGCAATAAAACAGCTTGCATCATGCAGTGTCTCTTCTCCACTCTCCACCCCCTCTTTTCCTAGTCCTTACACATACACATTCTTCTGGGAGGCCTCTAACCACACCATCTCCACAATCGTTCACAGAAATTAGAAACAGACTCCGGGAACCCTTTCCTCAGCACAGCGCACAGAGTTGAGCAAGCAAGAAGGGGTACTGTCAACACTCCCTTCCCTGTGACCCCACAATCTCTTACTCCCTCTGGGGTTTCATTCCCAAGACTCAGCTTACTTCCGCCGGCGAGGAAGGTGGAACTACCAAATTCACAATGAAACGCCACCTCATCCTAAACGCACTCCAATCAACCCCCCCCCCAAAGTTCTGCCACCGAAATACACTAAAACCAAAGAATAAGTTCCTTCCACCAAAGTCAAGGGAGAAATTGATTTCAGGGGTTGGAGCAAAAAGCAAAGAGAAGAAAGAAAGCACGAGGGATGAACTTAGTTTTACACTTGCAGCGCGTCCAGCCCCGAGCCCCCGGGGTCGCCCCCGGCCTTACCCGCTCGTCGGGAGACCGGGTCCTGCTACTGGAGCGCGGGGCGCGGGCTGCGGAGACGCGGCGTCGGGGCGGGCCGCCGACAGCCGCCGCGGGCGCCGAGAGACACTACTTCTCCCCCAAGCGGCAGCGGGCGAGCGCTGGCGGAGTTGGAGCAGAAGCCTGGGGAGGGGGAGAAGAAGAGCAGCATCTCCTCTCCTCCTCCTCCAAGCCTCGCGAACGCCCCTCCAGCGGCGAGCCCCACCGACTTCCAGAAGCACGATCCCTGGCGCCCCCTTCTCCGCCCTTCGGTCGTCTGCACCCCTCCACGAACTCGGCCAAGCCCTCTCGGACGGCGCGGCTCAACTCCTGCAGCCGGCGCTGAGCACGGCCGGGGCGGCTGAGACGGACAGGGCTGCCGGGGCGCCCAGCTCGCGAGCACTGCGGTCTCCAGGGGCTGGGAACATGGTGTCACACCCTCGCAGAGCAGCCTGAGCGGCTCCCACAACTCCGGCTCCACCTCGGCCGGCAGCCTCGGCCACGCCCTCTGTCCCAGTCACTCAAACCTTCCGGGGCTCCCAGAGGATCGCGGAGCTCCGACCCAGCGCTCCGCTGCGCCTTATTGGCCAGCCTGGCCTTAGACCCCGCCCTCTCCCTAAGGACTAGATCTCTGGGGAGACTAGCGCCCCGGTTTCCATGACAACCAGTGCTTTGGGCCTGGCTTTTCGAGTTCCTCTGGCTAGGCAGAATCTCTGTCTGATGGCCTGCATGCAGAGTTCCTAGCCTCTCGAGTGTCAACTCCAAGTTTTTCACCTTGTTCAAAACGCAACCCATCGTCCCCACACTGCCAACTTCAGACATAAAAATTTATTGCCCTAGGGAGTGCGGGGGAGAGTGAATAATGCTTGGTTGCCCTTTGCCTATCAATCCAGTTAACCTTTTCTCAACCATATTTCCGTATTCTCACCAAGTGGTTTTTGGACTTTTAAAGGGTAAGAAGGAATGATGGTGAGAATGTCACCATGTCCATGACCGCTCTGCATGATTCCTGCAAACAGTACAGCAACTTTGAAATGGCAAGGTCAATGACATCAACCTGATAAGTTCTCCCGTTGTCATAAAGCAAGCTTCAAAGAAATAGTGGCAGGAAGTGCTGCGCCCCAAATGCACATTTGGGAACACTCAAATTATTTTTTTAAAGTATGTAAATTTTTGTCTTGTTATAGTCCCTAAGGCACCAAATAAAAATAATCCTAAATCTAAATATGTTAAGTAAACCAGTTATAAAAGGGAAAATAGAGAACGATATCACTTATGTTTCTAACAGAAAGAATCATTCTTGAGTAGCTAGCAGGCATGAGAAGAAAGGAAGAAGGGAATAAAATAAAAAAATCAAGAGTAGACACATTCCGAAGGGGAAGGCAATATAATGAGGTGTGGATCAGCACTAAAGAGGTGATCGGCCCTTCTTAATGCCATGCCCAAAATATGTCAGGTGAAGCTTCATCATTCTTAACTCAAAGAAGCACTCTGGCTGTATATTTTCCAGGACATATTTATTTGTTCTTTCAGAAGTTGTGCTTCAATCCCAAAGGCACCAGTTCAAATCCACCAGTTGCTCACAGAAGAAGCATAAGCAATCTCCTGTGTGATTTACTGAAAACCCACCAGAGGGTCAGTTCTGGGTCAGTTCCATTCGAAGGCATTCAACAACAGCAAATGAGATATTCAGCACTCTTCTCCAACAACACAACTCGGCAGCATCTATTCTTCTTTTGTCATTCTTAGTCATTGTTCAGCTTTCAGATGAATAATAAGTACTTGAAAATACTATGCTTTGAGTCAGGTGCACCTGAGTCTTTAAACTGACATCATTGCTCCTTAGTACCTTGGAGAGGTCTCTGACAGCAGATTTTCTCAGTTTAACAAGTCTTTTGATTTCTTGACTGCTGGTCCCAAGGATGTTGTTTTTGATCCAAGCAAGATTAAATCATTGAAAATTTAATCTTTTCTCCATCTACCTTGAGACTCCCTATGGCCCAATGATATTGTCTAATAATTTACACATTCAGTTCCATCATCTTTTTGGGGGAAATGGAAACAAATATAGATGTCTTCCCTATAAACTTGGTGACAGAAATGAGTCTGGATATGACTGGCTGCATTTTCTACAGTCACCACTGGGCTAATAAGGTTTTTGTTTCCTTGAAATCGTGATGGATGATGCAATCCATATTGAAGGCAACAATCCTTGATCATCTTCAACAAGTGTTTCAAGTCCTTTTCACTTTCAACAAGAAAGGTGTGTCATCTGAAAAACACAGGTCATTGGTGAATCTTTATCTGATTCACATTCTTCTTCATAAAGTCTAGCCTCCTGAATTATTTATTCAGCAAATAAATTGAAAAGATATAGAGAAAGGACATAGCATAGCATAGCCTGAGACACATCTTTCTTCATTTTAAACCATCTAGTAGTCCCTTGCTCTTTTCACACAACTGCTTCTTGGTCTAAGTATGGATTTTGCATGAATACAATTATGTGGTCTGGAAGGCCCATTCTTCTCAATGTTAGTCATACTTTGTTATGATCTACACAGTCAAATGCCCGTGCATATTTAACAAAACACAAATAGACATCCTTCTATTATTATCCACTTTCAGGCAAGATTTGTCTGATATCAGCAATGATATCCCTAGTGCCACAGTCTCTTGTATATTCACCTTGAATTTCTGGAACTTCTCTGTGAACATACTGTTCTAGTGGTTTTTAAGCAGGAGCAGCATCCTCTGGCTTGCCTCTGGAAACTATGTACGAACAGTGCTCAGGCCTTTCGTTGATGGGGTAGCTATGAGTCGTCTACGACTCGATGGCACCTAACATCAATAACAACGATGACACAGAGAGAGCTAGGTTGGTCTAGTAGACATTAAGCTACCAAGCCAAAGGTGGGTGATTTTAATCTGCGGCCCTTGGTCCGGATTCAAATTGTTTTCCTGTCAAACATTCTTCTAGGTGGTATAGCACTGGTCTGTGCATTGCTGTACAGAGGTAACTCATGGTTGCTGTGATACTGAACACTGGGACACTGATGTGCCAAACGTGGTAATAGTTACCCATGGTGGACAGTGTTTGCTGGAGCTTCCCGACTAAAACAAGCTTGGAAGCAGGAGTGGCATCCACTTCCAAAATGGCTTGTCTCCGGAAACTCTATGTACCAACAGTGCTCAAGTCTTTTGTTCATAGGGTCGCTATGAGTCATCTACAACTCGATGACACCTAACAGCATCAACAGCAATTGCAATAATTTGCGTGTAATATTAATGATTTTTTTTATAATTTATACTTTCTGTTGTGTCATTTTTTTCTGGGAATGGGAATAATATGGATCCCTTTCAGTATAAACTTGGTGACAGAAATGAGTCTGGATATTAATTGACTGCATTTTCTATAGTGATTCATTCATTGTAAAAACACAAAGGTGACTGACTATACATGTGGACCTCACCTGACAAGAACCAAATTGACTATATCTGTGCAAACAATCATTGGAGAAGCTCACTATCAGCAGACAAAACTATGCCAGGTACAGACTGTAGAACAATCCATCAATTACTCATGTGCAAGTTCAAATTGAAGCTGAAGGAAATTAAAATAAGGGCATTGACCTTGAGTCAATCTCACTTATATTTAAAAACCATCTCAATAAAGACTTGAGGCATTAAACACTAATGATCAAAGACAAGATGAATTTGGGGGTGACATCAAGGACATCATTCATGAAGAAAGCAAAAAGTCTTTATGAAAACATGGGAGAAAGAAAAGACAAAAATGATAGTCAGATGTGACCCTGAAAATCTTACTAGAATACCTAGAAGCCAAACAAAGAGAAGAAAAGGTGAGATAAAAGAGATTATGTGAAAGGATAGATCAAGAAGACAAAGCAAAGTATTAGAATAAAATATGCTAAGAGCTGGAGAAACTAAAAAGGGAAGAACTCACTCAGCATTACTCAAGATGGAAGAACTGAAAAACAAAATCAAGCCCTGGGTTGCAATACTGAGAAATGCTATAGGAAAAATCTTGAATGATTCAAGAAGCATCAAAAGAATGCTGTTGTTGTTGTTGTTGTTGTTGTT
>NW_006399792.1:2432071-2438703 GCF_000299155.1 Elephantulus edwardii
GATTTGACAGTACATGTAAAAATAATAAAATAAAAATTAAAAATATTAAAAAATTAAAAAAAAAGAAGCTGTGCTGCAATCCCAAAAGGCACGCAGCTGGAATCATGTAGCTGTTTAGCAGGAGAAGGATGGGCAATTTTCTCCAGCACAATTTACTACTTTGGAAAACCATTTAGGCAGTCACCTATATCAATCAATTCCAACTCAACAGCACACAACAACTTGTGGATTCTGTCTTTGGTTTGGCAGGACAACTCCTTCCTACTAGGCAACCTGAGGTATCTTAACATAATAATAATAGTATAATAATCAAGCAAAGAACTTCTATTTTCTTATAGAGAACTGTTGTTGTTGTGTACCATGAAGTCAGAATTGAAACATAGTTGACCCTTTAGTGGATTTTCAGAGGCAGCAAATTGCATAGGAAGAAATTAGCCATCTTTCTCCCACAAAACAGCAGGTGAATTTCAACGGCGTTCATTTGGCTTGGCAGTGGACTAGGCCACCAGAGGACTTGTTAGTTTTAGGTGCCATGAAGTTGAATATGACCTATAGTGACCCTAACAACAGGTCTGAACCCTGTTTTATCCTATACCATCCTCACACCTCCTGACACACTAGACCTCATTGCAGAAGTCACCATGTCAATCCTTCTGATCAAGGGTCTTATTCTCCTTTGCTGCCCCTCTACCATTATGGGCATCATACCCCTCTCCAAGGAATAGCCCCTCCTAGCAACATGTCTGAAGCATGTGAGGTGAAGTCTCGTCCTCTTTGCCACCAAAGAGCACTCTCGCTTCACCCTCTCCAAGATGTATTTGCTTGTTCTTTTGGCAGTCCATGGGCCGTTCAGTGCTCTTCTCCAGCACTACAGCTCAAAGGCATCAATTCTTCTGTCATTCTTATGTCCAGCTCTCATATGCATAGCAGGTGATCAGAAAAACCATGGCCTGAATCAGATGCACTTTTGTCCTTAAACTGATACCAATACTCCTCAATAATTTGGAAAGTTCACTAATTGCAGACTTTCTCAATGCACTATGTCTCTTGATTTTCTAACTACAAAGTACTATTTCTGTTGGCAATTTTCCTTTCTTGCAATCTGAAGGGGGAAAAAAAGTTAAGTTCTAACAGTCTCCAAAGCATTTTTGCTGAATTCATGAAACTCAAAATCTCATTGCCATTTTGTTGAAACGGACCCCACAGCCGATTTTCCAAGGTTGTAAATCACCTACAAAGAAGCTGCCCAGCTTTCTCTGGCACAGCAGCGCCTGGTGGATTTGAACCACTAGAGAGGAACTGTGTTTGGGTCTGCAGCACAGCTCCCTATGAACTATACTGTTGTTGAGTGCAGATGAGCCGGAACTGACCCAAAGATCGCACATTCTTTTCCAGCAGAGCAACTGGGTGATTCAAACCTCAAGCCATCGGGTTGCAGCACAGCTTTTTTGCCACTAGGCCACCAGAGTTCCCTATGAACTATAATGTTCTTGTGTACCTTAGAGGTGGAACCAACCCCATAGCTGACCCTCAAGTGGGTTTTCAGAGGTTGTTAATTGCATAGGAGCGGACTGCTCACCCTTCTCCAGCAGAGCAACTGGTGGATTCGAATCATGAGCCTTTGGCTTTGCAGAGCAGCTTCTTGCCATTAGGCCACCTCCCTATGAACTATACTACTAGAGCTAAATGAAGGAAATGTTACTTTACCATTTGCAATTCAAAAGTTTGGCCTTGCTATTTTCCAAGTGGCCGGGAAGATGACAGACATTCAGACCCAGCGCGCCTACCAGAAGCAGCTGACCATCTTCCAGAACAAAAAGTGCTGTTGGGTGAAGCCGGCAAGGAGAAGCTTCCAAGTTATTACAAGAACATCAGTCTGGGCTTCAAGATGCCCAAGGGGGCCATTGAGAGCACCTATGTTGACAAGAAATGCCCTTTCACTGGTAATGTCTCCATCCGAGGGCGAATGCCGTCTGGCTTGGTGACAAAGATGAAGATGCAGAGGACCATCGTCCTCCGCCGAGATTACCTCCACTATATCCGCAAGTACAATCTCTTCGAGAAGCGTCACTAGAACATGTCCGTGCACCTATCTCCCTGCTTCAGAGATGTCCAGATCGGCGACGACATTGTCCCCGCGGCCGAGAGGCGGCCTTTGAGCAAGACCAAGAGCTTAAATGTGTTCAAGGTCACCAAGGCCGCTGGCACCAAGAAGCAGTCCCGGAAGCTCTGAGCCGGACACCACCCTGAATGAAATAAAGCTATTCCCCCCCACTTTTTTTTTTTTTTAAGTTTGGCCTTTCTCTCAGAGGTTAAGAAAAGTCCGTTCACTCTGGGAAATAAATCTGGAGGAAATTTCATTTTGGATCCCTAGTCTTGCACTTCATGTGAATCTGAAGTTCTAATTTGGCTTAAAAGCAGAAGAAACTGGTCTAAGAAAGTTACAGCTGTAATCGTAGATTCCCTCCACCCCTACGGCTGAGTATATGTGTGATGAATGAGAGCATTAATAGTAATGATCAACCTTTGGCAAACACCTGATTATCTCATTTATCAAATTAATATCTGTAATGGACATCTTCCATCAAATATACCTTACATGTGTGCATTGAATGTGATTACTCACAGTGCTAAAAGAGATGCTTAGCAGAAATTGAAAATAAAGTCCTTATCCTGGTGAAGGTAACCTTGGAGCCAAAGAAAAATAGGAACAGCCGTGAGTTACCCAACAAGCCAGATAAGAAGAGGCTCACTTGTGGTTACTTCATAATCTGTAGTGAGGAATTTCACATGAGGTTTCACCAAATGCAGTGAAGCTGTTTACTACATAAGCACAGGTAAGCCTATGTTTACCTGTTTACAGGATTCTCTGTCTCTTTGAAACAGAAAGTCAAACCCAGCTTTCAGCCTTGAGGCCTTTCCAACATAGCTACTTTCACAGTAAGTGGTGGACTTCTTTGCTCCGCGGGATTTCCAAGACTGTGAATCTTTGCAGAGCGGATTGTCACATTTTTCTCCCACTGAGCAAGTAATGGGTTTGCTGGGACTTCAGTTAACAGCCTGGTACTTTAACTACCACCTCACCAGGACTTCTTCCATCCTTTTCAGGTACTGGAGTGTAAAAGAGGCTTTGTGTAGGAAGGAAGGCGCTGTAGGTTTAGGAAAAGGATGCTAGGCATACTTAGAAGCAGAATCTTTGATGTGGGTTAAAAAAAAAAAAGTTAAATTGTTCACTAGAAGGATAAGTAAATAAAAACAAGTAAACCCAGGTTGATTATGCTTGTTGGGAAATTCCACATCCACAGGACTTCTGAAACACTTAGAGCAGACAAGAGCAGATAAGAAAAAGTCTGCAGTATGTGGAATGGGCTGGATTAGTCAGGTTTATGGAGGAGGGGAAACTGGGCTTTGAAGGATTTGTTTTGGGATGAAGGAAGTATAGATAAGAAAAGGCAATTGAAGGAAATAAAAACCAAAGAACAGAGGCTCAACATAAAACAAAAAAGCAGCAATAGAGGAGTCACCAGGAGCCAGAATCTATTCAAAGGCAAATGGTTTTAAGTAAATAACAATGAGAAAGTCACAAGCCCTTCCCCCACTTTCTGAAATAAGGATTTTTCAGTGTTTTCTGGCATGTTAACTGGGAAGAGGGGAGGGCTGAGAAAGCAAAACCCTTCAGGGCACATCTGTCTCTGTCATTGAAAGAAAGTCACATATTTACTGGAATGGCCTGCAAATTTGCTTCAGAAAGGAAGGTGTAGTGAGTAAGATGTTGCAAACTTTCACCAAGAATTGACACTGCAGTGAGAAAGAAATTTTCTTTCTTTTCTCTTTTTCCACCCCTTTATTTAGTATTTCTGACTGCAACAAATTGAACTGGTTGCCCTCAAGACTTTGTCAACCAGCTATCTTTCTGTTTTGTAGAAACTAAAAGTCTAGCTTTAAAATAAATTACTGAGGTACCAAAATTTGATAAGTATGTTGTTATATGTCATCGAGTTGCCTGTGACTCAGAGCGACCCCTATGTACAACAGTCCTAAATCCTGCTCTATCCTGTGCCAACCTCACTGTCTCCAATACACCCTTCTCTCATTGCCCCAGTCACTGAATCAATTCATCTCATCTGGTGTCTTCCATTCTTGCTCTATCCCTCCACCCTCCTAAGTATAATGTCCCTCTCCAAGGATTGTTCCCTCCTTGTAACATGTCCAGAGTAGGTCAGATGACGTGTCAGAATCCTAGCTTCCAAGGAGCAGCCTGGTCTCACCCTCTCTAGGATGAACCTGTTTGTTCTCCTGGCAGTCAATGAATGGTATATTCAATACTCTTCTCCAACACCACAGCTCAAAGGCATCAATTCTCCTCCTATCAGCCCTAGTCATTGCCCAGCTTTCTGATGCATCATAAGTAACTGTAAAGACTATAGCCTGGAACAGGCACACCTTAGTCTCCAGACTGGCACTGTTGTTCTTCAGTATTTTGGAGAGGTCTCTGTCAGCAGACATTCCCAATGCAATTTGTCTCTTAATTTCCTGGCTTCTGGTACCAAGAGTGTTGAGCCAATCAAACTAAAGCTCTTAACAATCTCAATCTCTTCAGCATCTATCATGATGCTGCCAATTGGCCCAGGGGTGAGAATCTTTGTTTTCTTGATGTTGAGCTTCAAATCCATATTGAAAGCTGTCCTTGACCCTCTGCAACAAACACTTCAGGTCCTCCTCAGTTTGAGTAAGCAGGGTTGTGCATAACAGATTGTTGATGAGTCTTCCTTCAATCCTGAAGACACATTCCTCCTCATAGAGCCCACCCTCCCAGATAATCTATTCTGCATATAGATTGAAAATATATGGAGATAGGACACATCCCTGGCGTACACCCTTCCCAATTTTGAACCATGCAGTGTTTCCTTGCTCTGTTCTGACAATTGCCTCCTGGTCCATGTATACATGTATAGTAAGTATAATGTTGTTGTTGTTGATTGCCTTTGAGTCTGGCACAACTCATAACAACCCTATGAACAAAAGACTTGAAGCCTTTCTATAACTATTGTCATTTCTCCAAGTTCCTAGAGTTTCCAGAGGTATATTGTTTCAGAAGTGGATACAACCCCTGTTTCCAAACCTGTCTTAAACTGGGTGCTCCAACACTGTCCACCATAGGTAACCATTTTACACAGCAATATATACAAAAGGAAAATCTATAGATTATTTCATATCTATTGTATAAAAATCTAAAAAATTAAGTAAATAATAGGCAACCCTACATTATTGATAATAAGCCAAAATGAAGAGAGATGATTCCAGGTACAGGGGTGATTCAATGAAAGAAAATTTATTTATGTTGATAGGTGCAATGAGTATACAACTAAACAATTCAAAGCCACCCATTCTGAACAACAGATCAGAATCTTACCCTATTTTACCCATGATGTTGTCCACTGTTGCAGTCACTGTGTCAATCAGTATCTTTTAGGGTCTTCCCGTCTTTCACTTGGTCCTCTGCCTTTCCCAGAGTGATAGATTTCCAGACAAAATGCCCCCAAGTATGCGAGACCAAGTTTCACCAGTCTTGCTTCCAAGGTGCATGTTGGCTGTCCTTCCTCCAAGACAGATTTGGTTGTTACTTGGTGGTCCATTGGATTTTTCAATACCCTTCAAGTCACAATTCAAAGACATTTAGCACTTTACAGCGGTCCTTGACAGCAGATTTTTTTCCACTGCAGCATGTCTTTTGATTTCTTGACTATTGCTATCATGGATCTTAATTATGGATTCAAATAAAATGAAATCATTGATAACTTCAGTCTTTTCAACAACTATGAATAGGGATGATTTTTTTTTGTTCTTGATGTTGATCCATATTGAAGGCTGTAGTCTTTGATTTAGAGTTGACTGTAATAATAGGTCAAATCAGTATCATTACCGATACAAACAAGTTCAGAATTTGTAATAAATTATTTTAAAATGTGCTTTATATGGAAGTAAGAAACTTACTTTAGTAGAAAAAATACAAGTTGCCACTGAATTGATTTTGACTCAGAGTGACTAATGGGAACCTGTGCTCTGGGGGAAGGTGAATGGCTGATTTTTCAGCTGCAGATCCTTGGGCTCTTCTCCCAAGGTGCCTCTGAGTAGCAGCCAAGCCTGTGAATTGTTTGCACTCCCCCCCACCCCCGCAAGGCACCCTACACCTCTCTCTCTTAAAGACAAAAACAATCATCACACCATGTCACAATAGAAATATTAGTCAATATAATTAAACATGAAATATGAATAATATTAAATTGTGAGAAGTACTTAGGGTTATGACTAATATACAAATTACGTGAAAACTCAGAAGGATAAGCTGAAAAACTTAGAATCAATTTAAGAGGAACCAAAGCAAGTAGTTCTGAAATGAATATCCAAGATTCAACAGCTTTTTCTTATTTGAGCTCTCAGTTAAAACACAGAAAAGAATAAGAATCCTTTTTACTACAACTACCAAAAAAAGATTAAAAAATGTTAAATGAAGTGTCTAGCACATACATCTGAAGTGACTTTTTAAAAATTTATTATTAATTTCAATGAAAATTTACAGAGACTTTGGATTTCCATTCATTCATTGTTGCACTTTTCTCCCCTCCCAACCC
>NW_006399792.1:2438959-2447284 GCF_000299155.1 Elephantulus edwardii
TCCTCCAGGGTCACCCGTTTCGAATAATATTGCATGAGTTCCCTGTTTTTCAATGCGGCATAGTATTCCATTGTGTGAATATACCACAGCTTCTCTATCATTTGTTGATAGTGAAGTGATTTTTTTTGAGAGAAAAAAGTGTTCATATGTTTGTTGATGGATATTTAGTTCATCGAGTCCCTGATTTCAAGAAGTTTGCATATATCCTCCTTGGAATGGGGTTGCAGGACCAAACTTTGTTGCTAGGTGTCATCAGGTTGACGCTGGCCCCTATGTACAACAGAATCAAACAGTCCTGTCCTGTGTGATCCTCACAATCAGTGCTGTACATGAGCCCATTGTTGTAGTCCTGTTTCAATTCATCTCATCGAGGGTCTCCTTTTTCACTGACCTGCTTCACCAAGCTTTCTCTAGGGACTGGCCCCTTCTGATAACATGACCAAAATTCCTGAGATGAATTCTCATCACCCTTACTTTTCAAAGAGCATTCTGGCTGTGTTTCTTCCAGGACAGATTTGTTTATTCTTTTAACAGTCTACCGTGTATTCAATATTCTTTGCAAACACCACACTTTAAAGGCATCTATTCTTCTTTGATCTTCTATATTTATTGTATAACTTTCACATACTTATGTTATAGTTGTTATTGTGTGCCATCAACAAGTCACCTGATAACGACCCTATATCCATCAGCTTTGAAGTCTTCCCTGTCCTGAGCCAGTCTCATTGTCTCTGACACACCTACCCCATTACTCCAGTTACTGTGTGAATCTATTTCATCTGAAGTCTTCTTCTCCTGCACTGTCCATCCACCCTTCCAAGCATGATGTCTTTCTTCAGGGACTGGTCCCCTCCTTACAACATGCTCAAAGCATGTCAGATGGAGCTTCAAAATCCTAGCTGCCAAGGAGCTGCCTGGTTTCACCCTCTCCAAGATAAACCTGTTTGTTCTCTTGGCACTGTGTGGTATGTTTAGTACTCTTCTCCAGCAACACAACTCAAAGGCATTGATTCTCCTTCTATCATCCTTAGTCAGTGCTTTCTGACTTAGTCCAGCTTTCTGATGCATAGCAAGTAATTGCCAAGACCTTGGGCTGAATCAGGAGCAACTTAGTCTCCAGACTGACATCGTTGTTCTTTAGCACTTTGGCGAGGTACCTGACAGCAGATTTCCCAGTGCTATTTGTCTTTTGATTTCCTGACTGCTAGTGACAAGGGTGTTGATTGTGGAGCTGAGCAAACTGTACATGTAAAAAACCTCAATCTCTTCTCCATCTATCATGACGCTCCCAATTGGCCCAGTGGTGAGAATCTTTGTCTTCTTGATTTTGAGCTCCAATCCATATAGAAAGCTGTAGTCCTTGACCTTCTGCAGCAAGGACTTCAGGTCCTCCTCAGTTTCAGCAAGCAAGATTGTGTCATCTGCATGACACAGGTTGTTGATGAGTCTTCCTCCAATCCTGATGCCACATTCCTCCTCATAAAGCCTAGCATCCCAAATGATCTGTTCTGAATATAGATTGAAAAGATATGGAGACAGAGCACATCCCTGATGTACCTCCTTCCTGATTTTGAACCACAAAGTGTTTCCCTGCTCTGTTCTGAGGACTGCTTCCTGGTCCAAGCATAGGTTTCACATAGACACAATCAAGTGTTCTGGGATTCCCATTCTCCTCAAGGTTAACCATGATTTATTGTGATCCACATCGTCAAATGCCTTTGCACAGTCAATGAAACACACATAGATATCCCTCTGGTACTCTCTGCTTTCTGCCAAGATACATCTGACATTGACAGTAATGTCTCTAGTGCAATGGCCTTTTCTAAACCCAACATGTATTTCTGGTAGTTCTCTGGCAGTGTACTATTCAAGTTGTTTTTGGATAATCTTTAGCAGAATTTTGATTTCATGTGATATTGTATGATAATTTTCACACTCTGTTGAGTCATTTTTTAAATGGGAATTAATATTAATTAATATTAATTAATATGGACCTCTTCCAATCAACCAGGTAGTTGTCCTCCAGATTTCTTGGCACAACTTGGTAAGCACGTCCAGGGCAGCATCTGTTTATTGAAATATGTCAATTGTTATTCCTGGGGCTTTATTTTTTGCCAAGTACTTCAGAGCAGCCTTCATCACCATTGCCTCTTAATCATATGTTGTTTATTGAAATTCATCAGTGTCAGCCAATTCTTTTTGGTACGGTGACTCTATACTCCTTCCATTTTCTTTTAATATTTCCTGGAGCATTCAATATTCTACCCATAGCATCCTTAAGTATTATAACTCGAGGCTTGAATTTGTTCTTTAATTGCTTTAGCTTAAGAAATTCCCAGTGAGTTAGGCCCTTTTTATTTTCTTACTCCAGTTGTTTGCACATTTCATGATAATACTTTTCTTTGTCTTCCTGTGCTGCCCTTTGAAATCTTTTATTCAGTTCCTTAACTTTTGATTTCTTCTCTTTGCTTTGGCTTCTCAGTGTTCTAGTGCAATATTCAGTCTCTTCCAACATCCATTCTGGTCTCTTTATTCTCCTTCTCCTCCTCTTCCTCCTCCTTTTCCTCCTCCTCCTTCTTCTGTATTTGTAATGACCTTTTGCATTCTTCATGGATGATATTCTTAATATCCTCCCACAGCTCATCCGGTCTTCATTTTTTAGTGTTCAAGGCCTCAATCCTGTTCCTGAGTTGAATTTTAAATTCAGAACATTAAAGATGGAGAAAAGGTTAAAGTTATCAATGATTTAATCTTACTTGCATCCAAAATCAACACCAATTTTACTAGCAGCCAGGAGATCAGAAGGCATATAGCTTTGGGAAAGTCCAATGTCAGGGGCCTCTCCAAAATCCTGAAGAGCAATAATATCAGTTTAAAGACTAAGGTGTTCTTGATTCAAGCCATAGTCCTTTCAATCACCTGCTATGCATCTGAGAGCTGAACATTGAATAAGAATGACAGAAAAGAAGAATCGATGTCTTTTGAGTTGTGGTGTTGGAGAAGAATATTGCATATCATGGACTACTGAAAGAACAAACAAACATGTCTTAGAGAAAGTGTGACCAGAGTGCTTGTTGGAGGTCAGGATGATGGAGCTTTGTCTGTCTTACTTTGAGCATGTTGCTAGAAGGGGCTATTCCTTGGGGTGGGATATCATGCTTGGGAAGGAGAGAAGAATTTCAATAAGATAGACTGACAATCTCTGCAGCAATAAGCTCAGGTATGACCGAGATGATAAGGATGGTGCAGGATAGGTCAGAGTTCAGGTCTGCTGTTCACAGGGTTGCTATGAGTCAAACTCAACTCAATGGCACAAATATCGGTTCTGAAAATAGAAATCTTTATGGAAGGAGACTGCCCATTTTTCTTCTGTGGAACGGCTGTTGCATTTGATCCTCTGACTTCTCCATTAAAAGCCTAAAGAGTTACAGTACATTTTGAGGGAAGCACAATTCATTACAGAAGGTAAGAATGGTTACACAACTTGAAGAATCTAAGTAATACCTCTGAATTATACGTATAGAAAAAGTTAAATTAGTGTTCGTTTTGCTATACATATGCTTAACAATGAAATATGTGGAACATTTTTAAAAGTTTGAAATATATATATATATATATATATATATATATATATATATATATATAAATTAAATAGGAGGAATTGCATTTCCAGATAGTGAAATAAAGCAAAACCCACAATGTTTAGCCTTAGACGACATTGATTCCAGGAGAATAAAAATTCATGAAGATAACAAAAATCTTCACAGTCCGGATAGGTGCTATTCTTTTAAATGGAGAGAAGACTGATCTTATTAGGGTTTCCAAAGTCAGCATTGCCCTGCTCTGTGAGATGAAGATGGGCCGTCTCCTCACATGCAATTTCTAATACAACTCATAGCAACCCTATGAGCAAAAGATCTGAACCAGGTCCTGTCCTGCACCATCCTCACACTTTCTGACACACCCATTGCAGCAGTCACCATGCCACTCCACTGGGTTGAGGGTCTTCCTCTCCCTCACCAACCCTCCACCCTATCCAACATCATGTCCCTCTCCAAAGAATAGCACCGTCTAGCAATATATACAGAGTATGCCAGGCAAAACTTTATCATTCTTGCCTCCAATGAATATTCTGGCTGCATCCTTCCAAGACATATCTGACGTACAATTTTCTGCTCTGAAAATACACTACAGGGGGCAGCTGTGATTCCGTTTTGACTTGATGGTCCATCATAACTTCTGCAGAGATATAACTCATTCAACCATTGATAGCATGTCGAATTCAGAGCTGACACTACAGTGAGTTTTCAGAGACTGTGAATTGCATAAGATGAGCTTGTTCATCTTTCTCGGGCTGCAGCTGGTGGAGTCTAATCCACAAGAGGGGCACAAGCAGTACCACTGCTTATGCATTGTGTCAGCAGAGCTCAAAAAAGGGCAGAGAAGAGAGCTCTGGCAGTCTGCTGATAAGGAGCTGTGCTGCCAACCCGAAGGCATGTGGTTCAAATCCACCTGCTGCTCGGTGGGATGTGCAATCTCCTCTCTTGTGATTTACTGTCTCTGAAAATCCACTGGCCAGTCAGCTATGAGTTAGTGCGAACTTGATGTCATACAATTAAAAAGGCAGAGATACCAGTTTAAGGTCTGTAATGTTCCTGACCTAAGAAACGCTATCTTCAATTGCTCATACACTTGTGAAGTTGGATAATGAATAAGAAAGACCGAAGAATAATTGATGATACTTTTGAATTGTGGTGTTGGTGAAGATTATGAAATATACTATGGATGGATGTAAGAATGAACAAATACATCTTGGAGAAAGTGCTATCCTAGTGCTCCTCAGAGGCAAGAAAGGTTGGGGAGACTTTGACTCCACAATTCAAGGATGATGTTAGGAGGGGCCCAATCCTGCAAAGGACAGGAGGTTAGGAAAAGTGGAGGGTCACAAAGGTGAGGGACATGGTCAGTGAGAAAAATTGACACAGTGACTATAAGAATCCGTTTACGCAATGCAAAAATTGTGAACGTCGTGCAGGGCAGGGCAGGATTTTGTCTTAGACCTAATATTATCAATCCTTTGTGTTCTTTTCCCAAGAAGTGTTAACAGACATACTTATTCATTTAAAACCTGCATTTTGTTTGTTTGACTCCAGAATATTTTTCCAAGACCATGCATTACTACTAGATTCTTGTCAGGGGCCTAATTTTTTTCTCATAACAGAATAGAATTCCCTTACTTAGATGTAAAATAATTTATTTAATTCACTCTTTTTAATGGTTGCTTCCAAATCTTTGCTACTTTTGACAAGTTCAAATATATTTCTCTGTTCTTGGTCTTGACTTACATGGAGAGCAGAACTTTTATGTAACGTCTGAAAGTATAATTTAGAAATTAGAAAGCAAGCTGTTATTGTTGTTGTGTGCCATTGAGTTGGAATGAACTCAAAGCTGACCCTCCAGATGGTTTTCAAAGAAGCAGTTAATGGTATGGGAGGAAGGAGGAGAGAGGAGATTTCCCATCCTTCTCCCACAGAGCAGCTGGTTGACATTTTTATGGAAATAAAATGCACTATACATTTTTATTACTATGTCCTCCTCTAATGTTTTTACATAAAATGTTATGCTAATAATACCATTCCTTCCTCCCAGAGTATTTTCCAAGCACTCCAGATTAATGAAAACAAAACAAAACAAAACAAAACACTTTGATCACAAAATCACTTGGTAGGAGAATATGTTCTTGATGACCTTCGAGTCAAGCATGACTCATAGCGACCCTATGAACAAAAGACCTGAAGCTCCTCTACAACTATCGACATTTATCAAAGTTCATAGAGTTTCCAGAGGCATGTTGTTTAGGAAGTAGATGCCACTCCGGCTTGGCAAAAAGTTGTATGAGGCATAGATTGAAGCTCAACATCATTAAGACATAGATTCTCATCAACGGGCCCATTGAGAACACTATGATAGAAGGAGTAGAGAATGATATTGTTAACAATTACCGCTTGCTCTTGGAAGGAGGAGTGGCATCCACTTCCATAATAGCTTGCCTCCAGAAACCCTATGAACCTGGAGAGAGGATGAAAGGCACCCAAGTGTCGAGGACTCTCCTTCATAGGGTCGCTATGAGTCGCCGACTCCATGGCACTTAACAACAACAACAACCGCTTACTCGATTTCATATTCAACTCTTTTGGCACTAGCAGTTAGGAAATAAAAAGATGAATTGCATTGGGGAAGTCTACTGTCAGGGAACTCTCCAAAGTGCCAAGAATATTACTGCCAATCTAGCTATTAAGGTGTGCCTGATCCAGAACATGGTCTTCACAATTACTTGCTATGCATCAGGGAGCTGAACAATGATTAAGGATGACAGAAGAAGAATTGATGCCTTTGAGTTGTGATGCTAGAGAAAAGTATTGAACATACCATGGACCACAAGGAGAGCAAACAGATCTGTATTAAAGATGGTGAAACCATCTTGGAGGCAAGGATTTTGAGGCTCTGTCTCACATACTTTGGGCCTATTTCCAGGAGATACCAGCTCTTGGAGAAAGGATTCATGCTTGGAAGGGTAGAGGGACAGTGCAGGAGAGAAAGACCCCAGATGATATGAATTGATATAGTAACTGAGATAACAGCGGTAGGTTTGTCAGAGTCAGTGAGACTGACTAAGGACAGGGCAGGTTCACAGCTATTGCACATAGGGTTACTATGTGTCGCAGGTGACTGAATGGCTCATAACAACAACAACAACAACAACAACATGCATTATTTGTGTAAAAATGCAATACCTAGTGACAATATATGGTCTGTTGCCATAATATATGGCAAAATCAAATTACCTAGTGGCATAACACATGGCAAAATCAATTTACCATACAATATGGTGCGATATGTGTTTGTATCTGTAAATAGATATGGAAACATGTACTGTTATCAATAGCAACAATTCTCTGAAGAATTACTGGGGAAAAAAAACATTTTTTTCAGCCTTGCATTTTATTTAAAGCATTTATCATAAGCATGTGTTAGTTTTATTGTAAGAGTTTTGTTGCAAAAATATCATGATACCGTAACTCAAAAACTCATTGCTGATAAATCAGACCTGCCTCAGAGCTGACTCTGTGGTGGATTTCTGAGATTGCAGCTCGCATGGGAGGTTGCCCATTTTTCTTTCTAGAAAAGACTTGTGAGAGAGGAGTGGTCTTTGGGACAGCGGCACAACTCTCTTCACCATACATTACTAGTACTAAAGATAGAGAAATAATATTACAAGCTGTAATACAAATTTAGTTGAGCTCCACATGGCCTATTGGCCTTGCATGCTCATCACGTAGGGACTTTCCTTGTGATATACTCTAAGTTAGAACAGCTGTCTATGGAACCCAGGAACCACCCCATAAAGAACTCCCTGAGGCTGGATTCCACATATGTGTTTTAGCTCATTTTTCTCAAGAAAACATTGACACATTTGGGAAATTCACACAGGGATCTATTCTCTCCAAGACTGAATGTTTTAAATACTAATGCTTTTAATAGTACTACCTTTTACCTTAAAGGTTGAAAGGAATTCTGGGTTAATCTAAATCTGCAAATAGCAATGTTTTCCCAGTTGGTTTCTTAGGTTTCACTCCTGTGGAATATTTGTATTCTTTCTTGTACCAACTATGTAAGTGGGTTGTTTGGGTTTTTTTACCCCTTTAAACTCAGGCACATATTAGCCTTCCTTGCTTTCAGAGTAAGGGCTGTGATGGGAACTTTGCCCAGGTTAAGAAGCAGAAGCAAGATAAGGAATCCGCCAAAACCTGAGCAGATAATTGGAGAACAAACCTGACAGTGCTTAAGGAAGGTTTGTGAAACAGTCTAAGGGGACCAAGAATGAGCTAGGGGCGAAATGCAGTGATGGAAACCAGATAGGACTACAGTCACCCTTGGGTTCATTGAATAAACAGGTTACTTTCTGTTGGTAGTGGCTGAACCCTCTTGTTTAAAATCTGAGAATTCCCCAAGGATGTAGAGCTACATGACAGCAAGGGCACAGATAACAAAATGTTGGGAGACAACCTGGTTACTCAGAACAATAAAAAAGAGCGCAGTATTTACACTCAGAAGACCTGGGTGCAAACCCTAACAAGCCATTCTCACTTCTCTGGGCCTCCTTTTCCTCATAGGTAAACTAGAGAAATAAAAATAGCTAATGTGCTGTATGCACAGTAGCTTGTGAGGTTCTTTCACATTTTGCCTGATCAAGTGAAACGCAAATTTGAAACAATTTGGAGACTTTAAGGCAGCATAACAAAATCAAACCAATAGTTGCTTATA
>NW_006399792.1:2447411-2466958 GCF_000299155.1 Elephantulus edwardii
AAAAAAATATCGTCTGTTCTGAAAATTTGGAAAATTCTTATTGGGCACCAGGGCTAGTTATGGTGTTGTCGTTAGGTGTTGATGAGTTGATTATGACCCATAGCGACCCTATGAACAAATGATCTGAACCCGGCTCTATCCTGTACCATCCTCACACTTCTGACGCGCAAGAGCCCATTTGGCAGTAACTACACAGATAGCCTTATAAAATAATCAGTCAGAAAAATCTAATTGTGGTGCACCTGTTATTTAAACTTTTTCCTGCCAACCCAACTTGTCTGGATACTTAGATGTTTCCACTTTCTTCTTAGTTAGTTATTCCAAACTGAAGTAGGTTCGTTTCTGTGACTAGGAATGGCTACATATTAGACTCACCTACTTCTGTTTTACTTGCCAAGGGCGTCAAGGTTCTGAGTCAATATATTTCCCTCACCTGAATGCCTCAGCCGTTTATGCTCACTTTTCACCACTAATGGGTTAAACTACTACAGGCGGTATCTTTAGAAAGCCCACATTAAAATTCACTTCACCGTGCAACTTTCTCTCCTAGCACATTAGTGTGGGTTTGTTTATCAGATTAAATAGTTGTCACTTTAAACCCTGAGGGGGAGAAGTAAATGTTAATTACTGAAGGGGAAGGAGTAAAGAGGAGAAGCCAGTTTTGATGGTGGTGGTGTGAGAAAGGCAGAGGGGGAGGGAGGTTTGTCTTCTTAGTGACCCTCAGGGCTGGATACCAAGGGAGGGGATCAGGGATACAAGGGGTGTGGTACTGAAGTCAAACTGCCTAATTCACAATTTTTACTAGGGCTGGTCCTGTCTCTGACTCATTCCTACTACTTGTCTTGGCAAGTTATGTAACCGCCTATTCAATTTGGTAGAAGGGAGTATGGCAAATAAGCATAACTTTTCTGTTTTTTGAAACGTAGCCATGTCAGAACATACACAAAGTAATTTAATATGACTATGCTGTCATCTAAACCTGACCCATGGGGACTTGCCCTAGGGTTCATCACTGCTAATCTTGAATTCTTTTTTTAAAAACATGTTCCCAGAATTGGAAACCAAGACAGTAGAGTTTCTAGTTTTCATTTTGTTATAAAGAGGATGATTTCACACTGTCTGATGGGAATAAGCTGCTGTGCAGGAGAGTTGATCATTAAGGGCTTTGTTAGGTGGAGTAGGAGTCTTTAAAACACAGTATGACTTTAGAAAACATTTTTAAAATTTTAATTGCTTTGACTTCTGTATTTCCCCCTTATAGTATCTAGGAGAAAATTTAGGGGAGAAATGGTCTTATCTACTGACACTGGTTATCAGTATTTTAGGTGCAGAGGCAGAGTTATGGTATTCATATAAACAGCAAAATACTGGTGCAGTAATTCTATAAACACTTGAAGAGAGTGTATTTGTCTTAGAAAACTGGAGCTGTTCAGATGTGCATAATTTTTCAGTCAAATGAAAAAGTCAGGGAAGAACTATAAAAAGTAAAACATAAAATTTAAGATTTTCATTTTCCTGAAAATCCATTATTATTAACTTATGAGCACTTTTTTTTATTATTTTAGGCCAAGGCTTTTCATGGCTTTGAATATGCTTTTGAGAATTACCCATTGTCATAATTTTTTTTTAACATAGGCAATCACTATAATGCAAAACTTAAAATTTTGCATTTGTTTGTCGTTAAAGAAATGTGCAAGAGTGGACACTTGTGGATAATACAAGTTTAGGATATGTCTGTATTCCTGTAATATATTCCATGGTAATTTGTGACAGTAACTTTCTTTTTCAAGCATTCAAACTGATTTTTAATATAAAGTAATAGCTTTCTGCATTGGTATTTTTTTTGTGACTTGTAAATATTTATTCAAACAAGATAAAATAACTTTTTAAAAATTGGATTTAGTTTTGACAGCCAAGAATTCCATGTCAATCATTTATTTGATGTTGACTTGTAATAATTAAGTTCTTAATTAATAATGGGAATATTGTTCCCAATTAAGATTATTGAAATGATTGGCTTTATAAAAGTATTGAAACTCATAATGCATTGGTATTTTATACAGTACCTACAAATTAAATTATCTAATTACATTAACGAAAATAACTGACACCAAGAGTTTAGGAAACTAAGACAATTGATTCTTACTTAAGTTTCATAATTGCAGGTAGGATTTTTGTCTAACTTGTTGTTTTTCTACCATCTAGAACAATGCCTACCAAGCACTATTAAGGGAATGAATGAATGATTCTTAGTAATTACAGTTCAGCTGGGAAAAGCATAAAATGTGCAGCTATTTTGTGATGTTACATGTAGTAAATGTGGAGAGCCCAAATGTTGTTACAATGTGGGGATTTTAATCAATGTCACAGAATAGAAATTGTACGATTTGTTACATGGAAAACCACTTTTCTTTGTAAATTCCCAATAAAATAAAATGTTTTATTTTATTTTTGTTTTAAATAAAATGTTTTTAAAAAAGTCTTTCAAGGTCATACATCAAACTCAGGATCCCCAGTCTAGAGAACTCAGGTGGTATAGCCCATAGGACGCTGCATTGCTAATACCAAAGGCAGCACCTCGCTGGTGGTTTCAATCTACCAGCAGCAGCTCAGGAGAAACGTGGACTATCTCCTCCCATGTGATTGACAGCTTCCCTAGAAGGTGAACTGGAGGGTCAGCTATGAGTCACTTCCACATAAATTAGAATATAAATATTAGTTACCAAGAGAAACTCAAATACCTTATAAAAGAGATGGCAAAAGCACAGTGTGTGTTGTTTTCTCAGTTCCGACTTTTCCAGGGCCATCGGTTTCATTCCCCATTTCTGGTGGCTGGTCATCAGTGCCAAGCCAGTGCCTCACTGTCCCCACACAGTGTTGTATAAGTGTGCTATTTTTAGATGACACAGATGATTATTTCAGTCTTGTTCTAGTTATAGACTAAGCCAAGTAAAACGGAATAGCGGTGAGGGATGTGAGGACTGTTTCAGAAGGCAAAACAAAGAGCCATGACAGTTAATATTATCATGAATGAAATTGAGATTTCCTTTAGGCTGTGGTTAAGGATCAGAGTAGAAGACTGTCGGGTTCAGAGGCTGAAACTAAGAAACTAAGGAAAGCCCTAGTTCTAGTCTAGGGATTACAAGTCGGCTAGGTAGAAAAAGAATCACACAAAACATTTTTGGCTTTCCTGGAATACAAACACATATTCAATGCAAGTCACATATCTGAAGAGACTGCCTTTTGATCATATCAGACAGATCCTGTTGTTATGTTGTTGTTGTTATGTACCATCGAGTCATTTGTGACTCATAGCGACCCTATGTACAAGAGCCCTAAACACAGTTCTATCCTGTGCCAACCTCGCTGTCTCAAATGCACTCATTCCCACCACTCCACTCACAGAATCGATCCATCTCATTGAGGTTTTTCCTCTCCTGCACGGTCCCTCCACTCTCCCAAACATGATGTCCCTCTCCAAGGACCAGTCCCTCCTTGCAACATGCCCAAAGTATGTCAGACGAAGCTTCAGAATCCTCGACTCCAGGGAACATTCTTTCTTCACCCTCTCCAGGACAAACCTGTTTGTTCTCCTAGCAGTCCATACATAGTATATTCAACACTCTTCTCCAGCACCACAACTCAAAGGCATCAATTCTCTTTCTATCATCCCTATCCCTGTAGTTATAGCTAATGTAAAATCTTTACATCTAATGATGTTAAGGCCTCTAATCCTGCCCCATCAACATCATGTTGTTATTTTTAGGTGCCTTTGTGTTGACTGTGACTCATAGAGGTCCTATGAACAAAAGGTCTGAACATTTGCTCTATCCTGCATCATTACTTTTTATTTTTTTCCTTGTTGTCATATGTCGATCCAACTGGCACAGGAGGAGATTGAACCTGCTTCTCCAGCAGAGAATCGGGTGGATTCAGACAGCGCTCCTTTGGGATTTTAGCACAACTTCTTGCCACTAGGCCACCAGAGCTCCCTATCCTGCATCATTCTTATGATCTTTATTGTGTTCAGGCCCATTGTGGTAGTTACTGTGTCCATCCATTTCACTGGGGATCTTTCTTTTTTTGACCTTCTGACTTTCCCATTATGATGTCTCTCTCCAAGGACTGGCTCACCCTGAAACAAAAGTTTCACCATTTGTCTCTGAGGAGCATTCTAGTTGCACTTTTTGAAGAATTTCTTTGTTCTTTTTGCAGTCCATGGAGTTACTCAGTACTCTTCGTCAACACCACAGCGTCTTTCGATATTGTGTCTTGAGGCTTACTTTGGTTTTCAGTTCTCTCAGCTTGACAAATGCAGAGCGAGTTCTTCCCTTTTTATTCTCCAAACCCAGCTTTCTGCATATTCCGCTGTAACATTTTGCTTTGTCCTTCTGCACTACCCTTTGAAATATTCTGTTCGGCTCCTGTATTTTGACATGTTTTCCTTTTGCTTTGGCTTTTCTGTGCGCCAGTGCAAGTTTTAGAGTCTCTTCTGACATTCACTTAGATTTTTTTTTCTTTCTCTTCTATTTTGATAATGACCTTTAGTGCTCTTCATGGATGAAATCCTTGATATCATTCCACAAGTCATCTGATCTTCGATCATTGGTGTTCAATGCCTCAAACCTATTCCCAAGATGATCTTGAAATTCAGATGAAATTAATTCAACAACTTGGTTCCTGTGGACTTACTTCAATTCTCTTTGGCCTCAGTTTGAACTTGCACTTGATTAATCTGGCACGGAGTCTGCTCCTGGACTTAACAGCCTATATTGAACTTCTCAAACAATTTCTTCCAAAAGTAGCCAATCTGATTCCTATGCAGCCCATCAGTTGAGATCCATGTGTAATGTCATCTTATGCATCTTTTATTAAAATTTGTTATTAATTTCAGTGAAAATTTACAGAGACTTTGGGTTTCCATTCATTCATTGTTGCACTTTTCTCCCCTCCCAAACCTGCCCGCTAGTACACTACCTTCTTGGAAAAGTAAAAGAAAAATTCTTTCATTGTTTTACAAACCCTCCTCCAGGTCCACTCCACTATGCAGCCTTCACTCTGGACTTCTGTGATGACAAAAATACCTAATCACATATCCCTTTTAAGCAGTTTTCTCCCTCATCTGTTTCAATGCAGTATACATTATTGAACCCATCTTTCTCAGTCTGCCCCCAACCCCAATGTCAGTCCTGTTTTACAACAGTGGCACCATGCAGCATTTGTCTTTTTGTGACTGATATACTTCACTCAGCATAATGTCCTCCAGGGTCACCCATTTTGAATAATATTGTATGAGTTCCTTGTTTTTCAATGCAGCATAGTATTCCATTGGGTTAATATACCACAGCTTTTCTATCCATTTGTTTGTTGATGGGCACTTAGGTTGTTTCCAACTCCTTGCTATTGTGAACAAAGCTGCAGTATATATGGGTGTGTATATCTTTCAAATAAAGGTATTTGCAATGAATGAATCATTATAAGTACAAAATGCAGTCATTATATTTCCAGCCTCATTCTTATCACCAAGCCCTAATTTTCCAACTACCTACTACTCCTTCTTTACTGTTTCCCACTTTCTCATTCCAATCAACAATTATCATTAGCACATCATGACTGCATGTTTGATCCATTTTAGACTGGAAGATTTGGTAAAAATTCTCAATTTCTTCCTTTTTGGCTTCAAATCTAAGTGTATATTTGAATAATAGTGATGTTAGTGAGTCTTTCTTGTATGTGTATGAATATTATTTTATACAACATTGTATTTCAGCACAGAACTTGAAATTGACTTTTTTACTTGAAAGCATCAAAATAAGATGGAGAGAATACACAGAGTCACTGTACCAGAAAGAACTGATTGACACTGAAAAATTTCAGGAAGTACCATATGAACAGGAGCCAATGGTAATGAAGGAGGAGGTGGAAGTTGCATTGAAGGCATTGGCAGAAAAGTAAAGCCTCAGGAATCAATGTGATAACAATTTCTTCCACAAACCTTGTTTCAATTAACAAATGTAGATGTGGATGTACTCACCAGTCTATGCCAGGAAATTTGGAGGTCAGATGTCTGGCCAATTGATTGAAAGAGGTCCATATTTGTTCCCAATTCCAAGAAAGGTGCTACATCTGAACATGAAAACTATCAAAGAATATCGTTGATATCATGTGCAAGAAAGATACTGCTGAAGACCATTAAAAAACAGCGGAAACAGTACATAAATAGAGAACCCTAGAATTTCAAGCAGGGTTTAGAAGAGGGTTGTGGCACCACGGATATCATTACTGATGTCAGATGGATCCTGGATGAAAATGAAGAATATCAGAAGAATGTGTTTTGTGCTTTATTGACCATGCAAAGACATTTGACTATATGGATCATAATAAATCGTGGCTGACTTTGAGAAGGGTGGGAGTACCAGAGCACTTAATTGTGTTCATGCGAAATCTATACCTGGATCAGGAGTCTGTGAACAGAGGAGGGGAACGCTATATGGTTTAACTTTAAGAAAGGAGTGTGTCAGGGTTGTATTCTCTCTCCATACCTATTTAATCTGCTGTTACTGTTATTGCTATGCGCCCTTGAGTCACTTGCAACCCATAGCAATCCTATGTACAGCAGCTCTGAAGCCTGCCCTGTCCTGAGCTAGCCTCACTGATTCTGAGACACCAACCCCCATTGACCTAGTTACTGTATCAATCCATCTCATCCAGAGTCTTCCTCTCCTGTGCTGTCCTTCTACTCTTCCAAGCATGATGTCCTTCTCCAAGGATTGTTCCCTTCTGGCCTCATGTCCAAAATGTATGAGACAGAGCTTCAAAGTCCTAGCCTCCATGGAGAAACTTGGTTTCACTCTCTCCAAGATAGATCTATTTGTTTTCTTGGCAATCCATGGTATGCTCAAAACTCCTCTCCAGCACCACAGCTCAAAGGCATCTAGTCGTCTTCTATCATCCTTAGTTATTGTCCAGCTCTCTGATGCATAGCAAGTAATTGCAAAGACCATGGCCTGGATTAGGTGCATCTTAGTTTCTAGACTGACATTATTGCTTTTCAGTACTCTGGAGAGGTCCCTGAAAGCAGATTTCTCCGGCGAAATTTGTCTTTTGATTTTATGACTGTTGGCACAAGGAGTGTTAATTGTGGAGCTTAGCAAGCTGTAACTGTTAACAACCTCAATCTCCTCTCCATCGATAACAGTTCTGCCAATTGGCCAGTAGTGAGCATATTTGTCTTCTTGATGTTGAGTTTCAATCCATATTGAAGACTAGAGTCCTTAACCTTCTGCAGCAAGTGCTTCAGGTCCTCCTCACTTTCAGCAAGCAAGGTAGTGTCATCTGCATAATGTAGGTTGTTGATGAGTCTTCCTCTAATCCTGATGCTACATTCCTCCTCATAAAGCCCAGCTTCATGAATGATCTATTCTACATAAAGATGGAAAAGGTATGGACACAGGATGGATCCCTGCTGCACACCTTTCCTGATTTTGAATCATGCAGTGTTTCCTTGCTCTGTTCTGAGGCCTTCTTCCTGGTTCAAGTATAGGTTTCATGTAAGCACAATCAAGTGTTCTGGGATTCCCATTCTTCTCAAGGTTCACCATAAGTTGTTGTCATCCACACAATCAAATGTCTTTACATAGTTAATAAAACACAGATAGACATTCCTCTGGTACTCTTTGCTTTCACCAAAATACATTAGATATTGGTGATAATTTCCCTAGTGCCACACCCTCTTCTAACCCAGCTTGTATTTCTGGTAGTTCTCTGTCAATGTACTGTTCCAGTAGTTTCTGGATAAACTTCAGCAGGATTTTGCTAGCATGTGATATTAGTGAAATTGTTTGATAATTTCCACACTCTGTTGGGTCACCTTTTCTAGTAATGGGAATAAATATGGGTCTCTTTTAGTCAGTTGGCCAGGAAGTTGTCCTTCAGATTTTTTTTCCACCATCAATACAAAAATTTTTTTTCTTTACTGGTTTATTTATAAAATTCAAATACAAATTCAAACAAATTCTTTCAATTTCCCTTACCCCTCCATCAAATTATACAACCTGATGATTAATTCCCAGCCCCTGCACATCCACATCCCTCTGCTTCCAGCCTCTCCCACCCTCTTGGATTCTTATACTTATTCTACAATAATGGTTTTATGCAGTATTTATCCTGTGGGACTGAGTTAGTTCACTCAGCATAATACTTTCCAGTCCCTGCCAAGTTAGGCAATAATTTACAAAATCATTGCTCCTGTGTACTGTGTAGCACTCCATTGTGTGAATGTACCATACTTTTTCAATTCATTCATTCATTTGTGGTTGGACATTTGGGCTGTTTCTATGTTCCTGCGATGGTGAATAATGCTTCAATGAACATTGGTGTGCAAATCTGTTCGCCTCAGTTCTCATATTCTCAGGGTATATTCCAAGGAGTGTATGGGTCATATGGAATTTCTATGTTCAGCTTTTTGAGGAAGTGCCAAACTGCCTTCTTGGCACAACCTGTGAGCACATCTAGGGCAGCATCTGTTTGTTGAAATATATCAATTGGTACTCAATCGATTCTTGGGGCTTTGTTGTTTGCAAGTCCTTCTGAGCAGACTGAACTTCCTCCTTCATCACCATTGCCTTTTGATCATAGATTGTTTCATTAAATTCTTCTGTGTCAGCCAACTCCTTTTGGTACGGTGACTCTGTATGCTCCTTCCATCTTCTTTTTAGTGCTTCCTGTATCATCTAATATTCTGTCCAAAGCATCCTTAAGTGTTGCAACTTGAGGCTTGAATTTGTTCATAAATTGCTTCAACTTAAGAAATGCTGAGTGAGTTCTGCCCTTTTGATTTTCTGACTCCAATTCTTTGCACATTTCCTTATAATACTTTGCCTTGTCTTCCCGAGCTACCCTTTGAAATCTTCTATGAAGTTCCTTAACTTCTTGATTTCTTCCCTTTGTTCTGGCTTCTCAGCACTCTAGTACAATTGTCACAGTCTCTTCTGACACCTTTTTTTGGTCTTTTTTTCTTCCTCCTTTGTAATGTCCTTTTGCATTCTTCATGGATAATATTCTTGGTATCTTCCCATAGCTCATCTAGTCTTCATTCCTTAGAGTTCAAGGCCTCAAGCCTGTTCTTGAGTTGGTTTTTAAATTTCGAGTTAATAGACTCAAGATCAAATTTTGATTCATATGGATTTGATTTGACCTTCTTTAGCTTTAATTTGAACTTTCATAAGATTAGTTGATAATCTGTTCCACAATCAGCACCTGACCTAGTTTTCACTGCTGATATTGAACTTCTCCAGTGATTCCTTCCACAGATGTAATCGAGCTGATTCCTGCGAATGCCATTAGGTGAAATCCATGTGCATAGCCTGTGTTTATGTTTCTCATAAAAGGTATTTGCAATGAATAAATCATTGATTATTCAAAATTCTGTCATTCTATCCCCAATTTCATTTCTGTTACCATGTTTTCTGACCACTGATCCTTCTACCTGGTTCCCAACTTCGACATTATAGTCTGCTGAGCAAACTATTCAAGAAGCTGGACTCTATGAGAACAATGTTGGACCAGAATTGGAGAGAGACTCATCAATAACCTGCATTGTACAGATGATACAACCTTGCTTGCTGAAAGTGAGGAGGATTTGAAGTCCTTGGTACAGAAGATCAAGGAATGCAACCTTTGGGATTGATTGCTTGCATCTCAGTGTCAAGAAAACAATGATTCTTACACTGGACCTATAGATAACAGCATGATGGATGGAGAAGAGATTAAAATTGTCAATAATTTTATCTTGTTTGGATGCACAACTAACACCCTTAGTACCAGCAGTCCAGAATTAAGGAGACACATTGCCCTGGAAAATGTGCAGTTAGAGACCTCTCCAAATTGTTGAGGAGTAATGATGTCAGTTTGAGAGCTAAGGTGTGTCTGAATCCGGCCATGGTCTCTCCAGTCACTTGCTGTGTATCTGAGAGCTAGACAATGAATAAGGATGATAGAAGAAGAATTGATGCCTTTCAGTTGTGGTGTTGTAGAATAACACTGAACATCTGATGGATGGCCAAAAGAACAAATATACCTTGGTGAGGGTGCAGCCAGAGAACTCTTTGGAGGCAAAAATTATGAGGCTTTGCCTCACATACTTTGAACATGTTGCTAGTAGGGGCTTACCTTGGAGAAGGATGGAGAGTTGGTGAAGGAAAAGAAGACCCTCAACCAGGTGGATTGATGTAGTGAAAGCTGAAATGGATTCTTGAGTGTCAGGGAGTGTGAGGATGGCACAGCATAGAACAGGGTTCAGATCTTTTGTTTATAGGGTTGCTATGGGTGTATTCAGCCCCATGATACCTAACAAACAACAAAAGCAACAATAACACCACAAATCAAAGGCATAGATTCTTCCTCAGTCTTCTTTGTTTATTGTACAACTTTCAGGTGAGTGACAAGTAATTGAAAACACCATGGTTGGGATCAGGTGCACTTGAGTTTTTAAAGGTGACATCCTTGATCTTTAGCACTTTGGAGAGGTCCTTGGCAATCCATTTTCCTAATGCAACACATCTTTTGATTTCTTGACTGCTACTACTATGGATAGTGATTTTAGCTCCAAGTAAAATGAAAGTATTAACAATTTCAATCTTTTCTCCATTTATTACAATATTGTGTTTTGGTTGAGTGCAGAGGATTTTTGTTTTCTTGCTATTGAGTTGTAATCTTTATTAGAAGCTGTGATCTTTAATCTTCTGCAGTAAGTATTTCAAGTCGTCTTCATTCATTGGAGCTGCCTTACTACCATTATTAGGGGAGTCTTGTGGTAAGGAGCTGCATTGTCAACAAGAAGGTATGCAGTTTGAATCAACCAGCTCCTCTCAGTGAGAAAGATCGGCAGGCTACTCCTGAGGGATTAACTACTTCTGAAAAGCCTCTAGAGGGTCAGCTATGGGTTGGCTTCAATTCTATAGTACATAACAACAACAACAAACTATAAGAAAGACTTCCTCTTAAAGAAAGAAATATGTTTCCAACTGAGCTATATGAAGTGCATAGGCTGTTGCTGTTGTTCTTAGGTGCCATGGAGGTATTACTCATAGTGACGTATGAACAACAGCTCTGAACCTTGCCCTGTCCTATACCATCCTCATCATCTCTGACATATGGGAGCCCTTTGTTACAGTCACTATGTCAATTTACCTTGTGCAGGTCTTGCCTTCTACTCATGACCTTCCACCTTTCCAAGCATGTTGTCCTTTCCCAAACACTGGGCCCACCCAACATATGCCCAGAGTATGTGAGTTAAAGCTTTGCCATCTCACCTCTAAGGACTGCTTTGGCTATACTTTTCATGACATACATTTTAGTTCTCTTGGCAGTCGATGGGATACTAGGTATTCTTGTTGGACACCACAACTTAATGACATCTATTCTTCTGTCATCTTTACTTATATGCAACTTTGAGATGCATATCAAGTAATTGAAAATATCATACATGGTTTCAATCAGATGCACCTTAGTTTTTAAACTAACATCATTGCTTCTTAGCACTTTGGGGAGGTCTTTGACAGCAGATTTTCCCAATGCAATATATCTTCTGTTATCTAGACTACTGATACCAAGAGTGTTGGTTGTGGATTCCAACAAGATGAAATCACTGACAACTTCAATCTTCTCCGTCTATTATGATACTTGTTGCCTGTTGACCTAGTGGTGAGGATTTTTTTTTCCAATTGATGCTGAGATGTAGTCTATATTGAAGGCCATTGTTCTTAGTCTTCTCTAAAGAGTATTTAAAGTCCTCTTCACTTTCAGTTAGCAAGGTTGTGGTATATGTATAACACAGATTGTTGATGAATGTTTCTCTCATCCTGATGCCACATTCATCTTCATAAAGTCCACCTTCTCGAATGATTCTGTCAACATACAGATTGAACAACTTGGAGAAAGGATAAATAACTACAAGATAAAATATTTCTTACAGACTAGGAGATAAAAAATGTGATAGCTTCATGCATTATTAGCTTTTTATTAGAGTTACAGTAAAAAAATATCACAAACTAGGTGGCTTATAAGTGTAAAGATTTTTTGTCTCACAGTTCCAGAAGCTAGAATTTTTATTTCAGGGAATCAACACATGCCATTCTGTATCCAGATCCTTTTATTGTTGTTGTGTGCCTTTGAGTTGGAACTGACACATAGCTGACTTTCAGTGAATTTTCAGAGGCAATAAATTGCTTGGGAGGAGATTGCCCACCCTTCTCCAGTGAAGAAGATGGTGAATTCAAACAATATACCTTTAGGATTGCAGTGCAGTTCCTTACTGGGAAAAAGAATTTCTTACCTCTCTGGGTTTATGTTTCAAATCTTCCTTGACTTGAAGACACCTCTTCACATGGCTATTGTCCTTCGTCTTGAGTTTTGTGTTCTTTTCCCTAATTTGTATGTTTATAGTTGTGGGTAGGCCTACTTTACTCATGTTAACTGACAATATCTTCAAATTACCACCCAAGGCTCTGTCTACAAGTACCATTAGAACATCAACTTTAAATTTCAAGGATACACAATTTAATTTGTAACACTTCTAGTTAAAATATTGAGAAAAAAGTAATTTAAATGTGCTAAATTACACATTTAACATTAATCTTTTGATCTTTGGCAATTCCATAAACATTTTACTTTTAAAATCTAGGATAAACTAAAATATTTAACACAGAAATATTTTATTTAAATTATTACTCCCAAGAAGTACAGAAAATACTATGAAATTTAGCAAATTAACACCACTGATTTCTTCTTAAAGAAGTTACAGTTTTATGTCTTATGAATTTGTCTCTAAATATATCATTAGCTAAGACAAATTTCTTCTCAGTTGGCTTACCTCAGAATTTTTAAAAGCATCCAAAAACCAGAAAATATATACCTGATTTTTAAAGAGGTTTTTTTAGTTAACCTAAGTATAGAAAATCTTTACAAAATGTTTAAATTATTACAGTCACTGATATTATCAACAGATATTTAAACTGTCTAGACTTCTATTTACTCATTTGTTAAATGATGAGTTTAACAACTGGAAGCTATTAGAAGTCTAGCCTTCAACTAATATACTTAATTTTTCCTAACACACAGTTCTTGGGAAAATAGACCATGCTTAGAAATATGGAGGGTCAGTGAAAAAGAAGAAGAGTCAATAGGATGGATTGACACAACGACTGTAACAATGAGCTCAAGCATATCAGAGATGACGAGAATGGCACAGGCTAGGGCAGGATTTAGATCTATTGTTCATAGGGTTACTATGCATTATAGTCATCTGGACGGCACCCTAACAACTAAAGCAGCAACATTTTATTTTCAAAACATTATTATGTGAAATAAATCGCAATTTAGTAGAATATATTTGGAAATTGTGAGGAAAAAAATATATGTAGTCTTCAATATGGATTGAAGCTTAATAATCAAGAAAACAAAAATCATCACCGGAGCCCCATGATGGATGGACAGGAGATTGTGTTTGTTAATAATTTCAGCTTGCTAAGCTCCACAATTAACACTCTTGGCACCAGCAGTCAGGAAAGAAAAAAACAAATTGCACTGGGAAAGTCTCCTATCAGGGACCTCTCCAAAGTACTAAAGAGCAATGGTGTCAGACTAGAGACTACAGTGCACTTGATCCAGACCTTGGTCTTTACAACTACTTGCTATGCATCAGAAAGCTAGACAATGACTAAGAATGACAGAAGGAAAAATTAAAGCCTTTGAGTTGTGGAAATGGAGAAAAATATTGAACATACCACAGACAGACAGAAGAATAAATAGGTTTGTCTTGGAGAGGGTGAAACCAAGTTTCTCCATGGAGGCAAGGATTTTGAAGCTCTGTCTCACCTTCTTTGGGCACGTGACCTTGGAGAAGGACATCATACTAGGAAGGGTGAAGGGATGACACAGGAGAGGAAGACCCAGATGAGATGTATTGGAAAGTGGGGCCATGGTGTTAGGCGTGTGGGAGTCAGTGAGACTGGCCCAGAATATGGCAGAGTTCAAAGTTATTGTATATGGGGTCACTATGAGTCGTGGGTGAATTGTTGACTCATAACAACAACAACAACAAAAGCATAGGGATTAGCTCATACATCCATAAAGAAACATTAGAATATTACGTATTATTGAAAAAGATTACCTGTAGGGGACAAGGATTACAGGGACAAGCAGAGGAGCTACACTCATCATATATGTATTCTGATATATTTTTTAGTTTTTGAAATATGAAATTGCCTACTCAAAAGATGGGAAATTATCTAGTCGGAGAGGGAAAAGGAGCATGCATAAAGAACACCACAGAATGAAAAACACTTGACAAAAGAAAATAGAGGTGTAGGGGAAGAAGTCACTAAAAATGGACATAATGTTTGGTTAATTAGCGGGCCAATGAAAATGAGGGTGTCTCTCAATGAGTTGGATTGGAACAATGAATGAACTTAAACATATCAAAGATCATGAAGATAGTATTGTTGTTGCAGTTGTTAATTGCCTTTGAGTGAGCACAACTCATAGTGACTCTAAACAAAAGGCCTGAAGCCTTTCTGTAACTATCGACATTTATCAAATTTCATAGAGTTTCTGGAGGTATGTTGTTTAGGAAGTGGATGTTAAAACTTTGTTTTGTTATACATAAAATTACCACAACTTGGAGCGAAATCAGCTACCACCACCATCACCAAAAGTATGAGATAATTGATTGATCTAACATATTGCTACTGTCATGGCATGAATTTGTGTCTTCCTTCTTGCTCTCTGGTGATGTTGGAAGCATAGTCTATAGGGAGTAATGCTTCTAAAGAATATTTCTAAATAAATGCTTCCGAGGATGAGGTTCAAATCTACCAGCAGCTCTGTGGAACAAAGTTGGGCAGCCTCTTCTGGTATAATTCACAGCCTCAGAAATCCAATGAAGGGTCAGTTTTGAGTAATTTCTAACTGGATTACAACGAGATTGAGGAGTTTTTATTTATTTTTTTGGTCTCCTTATTCTCTATCTTTTGCTTTGTTATATGAAAAAGTACGGTTGAAGACAATGAGGAGAAGAGAATTTCAAGTAAAAATTATATATTCTATCTGGATTTTTTAAGGATTTCATATTTATTACTTTTAAAATTAGTGTAAGACTCAATAGCATTGTCTTAATTCATTTGTTTTCATCCTTTTTAAAATTTTCCTTGTTTATCTAATGTGAATATGCTTACATATATAATGATAGAGTTGGTAGTCTATCATTATCTAATATAGGTATTTTTGTTTGCTTTATAATAAAGTTTGAAATACCTTTGCATGAATATCCGGATTGTCAGGATTTTCATTCTGAAATGTTCCATTATGCTGCAAGTTGCAACTTGATGTGCAAGATGTCCCTTAAGATGAAAGTTCTCTCTCCCTTTTTTAAAGAAAAGGTTTATTTTAATTGTGATTTTTAACAAAAGTTTACAGAAAAGTTAGATTTTCATTCATTCATTGCTGTACATTTTTATCCTTCTCCTTCCCTTTCTCCCCCTCCCCTGTTCAGTTTTTTTTGTTTTGTTTTTTTGTTTTTTGTTTTTGAAATATTCAGTCTCTGCACTGCAATCCCAGAGGTGCACGGTTCAAATCCACGAGATGCTCTGCCGGCAAAGGAGGGACAATCTCCTCCTGTACCAGTCAGATCCAATTTGACGGTACGCGCGCACACACACATAAAATAATAAAATAATAAAAAGAAATAAAAAAAAAGAAATATTCAGTCTCTGTAGCACAATTAGCTCCCTTCCTTCTCTTCCCCCAGTCCTCATTACAACGTACCTCTTATTCTGGGCTGTTGTCATACACATAGTGTCTAATCATACAATCTTTTTAAACAGTTCTTCCCTTCTTCTGTTCCAGTGCAATATTTATTATATATCCACTCTTATCCTATTCTGCTCCCAAACCCTCATGTCAGACCTGCTTTATAACATTGGTGCTATGCAGTACTTGTCCTTTTGTGACTGAGATATTTCACTCAGCATAATTTCCTGCAGGGTCACCATATTGTGCAATGTTTTATGAGTTCATTGTTCTTTAGTGCTGCATAGTATTCCATTGTATGAATATATCATAGTTTTTCTATTCATCCATTCATTTGTTAATGGGCTTGGATTGTTTTCACCTCTTTGCTATTGTAAATAATGGAACGAAGAACATGGGTATGCATAGATCTGTTTGGATGGCGGTTAAGGTTTCTTTAGAGTTTATTCCCAATAGTGGACTTGCGAGGTCAGATGGTATTTGTATTTCTAACTTTTTGAGAAAGTTCAGGGGTTCCAGTCTCTCCACAACCTTGTTGGCATTTATTGTTTGCTGCTCTGTTGAACTTTGCTATTGTTGCTAGTGTGAGATGATAGCTTATAGTTATTTTTATTTACATCTGTCTGATAGATAGGGATTTTGAACATTTCTTCATGTTTGCTTGCCATCTGAATCTCTTCTTTGGTGAAGTGTCTATTCTTATCCTGTGCTCATTTTGTGATTGGGTTGTTTCCTTTTTCTTGTTGAGATGCTGAAGTATTCTATAAATTTTAGATATGAGTCCCTTATCATACATGTTTTTACCAAATATTTCCCCCCTATCTTTGGCTTTCCTTTTTTAAAAAAAAATTTTATTTTCTTATTTTGTGTGTATGTGTACTGTCAAATCAGATCTGACTGGTACAGGAGGAGGACATTGCTCCTCCTTCTCCAGCAGAGCACCTGGTGGATTCGAACCATGGCTTTCCTTTTTATCCTGTTGGAGAAGTTTTTTGATGTGCATAAGGATTTGATTCTTAGAAGGTCCCATTCATCTCTTTTGTTCTCTCCTGGTTGTAGATTTTTCATGATGCTTGGAAGATTGTTTATACTGTGGATGAGAGCTTCGAGAGTTATTCCAAGATTTTCTCTACTGAAGTTTATAGTTTTTGTTTTACTCCTAGGTCCTTGATCCACCTCGAGTTCATTTTTGTGTATCTTATGAGGTGTGGATCTTGCTTGAGTTTTCTGCAGATGGTTTTCCAATTTTGCCAAGAGCATTTGTGAAAAAGGTTGTTGTTTCACCACTTAACTGATTTCATCTCCTTGTCAAAAATCAGTTGACCATAGGTAGATGAGCTGATTTCTGGATTCTCAATTCTATTCCATTGACCTATGTGTCTGTCACTGTGCCAGTACCATCCTGTCTTAAACATGATGGCTATGCAGTAGGATTTTAAGTCAGGAAGTGTGATTCCCACTATCTTGGTTTCTTTTTCAGGAGTGCTTTACCAATTGGAAATTGCCTTTTCTATCTAGTTGAAAAAAAGAATTGGCATCTGTATTGGGATTGCATTAAATATGTACATTGCCTTTGGTAGAATTGTCATTTTTAAGATATTGAATCTTCCTATCCATTAAAATCGTGTATTCTTCCATTTCTCTAAGTTTCATTTTGTTTCTTGCAATAATGCTTTGTGATTTTCTTTGTATAGATCTTTTGGGTCTCTAGTTAGATTTGCTCCCCAAATGTAATCTTGTGATTAGCTATTGTGATTGGTATTATTTTTCTTATCTCATTTTCTGCACTTGTCACTGTAGAGAAATGCAACTGATTTTTGTATGTTGATCTTGTATCCTGTTACTTTGCTGAATTGGTGGACTACATCCAGTAGTTTTCTTGTTGAGTCTTTAGGGTTTTCTAAGTGTATTACCATTTCATCTACATATAGAGCTAGTTTTACCTCCTCTTTGCCAATTTGGGTACCTCTTATTTACTTCTCTTGGTCTTATTGCTCTTGCTAAGACTTCTAATATAATATTGAATGGGAGAGGTGATAATGGGCATCCTTACCTAGTTCCTATTCTCACATAAAATGTCTTTAGTCTCTCTCCATTGAGAATTATGTTAGCTCTTGCTTTTACTTTTATACTTTTCACTGTGTTGAGGAAAATGCCGTCTATTTCTATTTTGCTGAGTGTTTTAGTCAGAAAAGGGTACTGGATGGTGTCAAATGCTTTTTCTACATCAATTGATAGGATCATGTGGTTCTCCTTTGCTTTGTTATTGTGATTAATTACTTTGATTGTTTTTCTTGTGTGGAAGCATCCTTGCATACCTGTTATGAGTCCCACTTGGTCACGGTGAATTACTTTTTGATTCTATTGGCTAGGATTTTACTGAGGATTTTTGTTTCTATGTTCATGAGAGATATTGGTCTATAGTTTTATATTTTGGTGGTATCTTTACCCAACTTTGGTATCAAAGATATGCTTGCTTCATAGAAAGAGTTTAGGAGAATTCCATCTTGATTTATTTTCTAAAATATTTAATGTAAAATTGGTGACAGTTTTTCTTTGAAATTTTTGTAGAATTCACTAGAACAACCATCTAGTCTAGGGATTTGTTGTTGTTGTTGTTGCTGTAAGTTACTTTATTATCTGTTCAGTTTCTTCTTTTGTGATAGATCTGTTCAGTTGTTCTTTTTCAGTCTGTTTCAGTTTGGGGAGATTGTGAGTTTCTAACTAAGTGTATATTTATTTTCTCTAGGTTTTCATATTTCTTTGAGTATAGTTTTTCTTAATATCACATTGTTAATCTTTTATTTCAGTTGATTCTGTTGTGACATTACACGTTTCATCTGTTATTTGGATTGTGTCTTTTCTCTCCTTTCCTTTGTTAGTTTTGTTAGTGGTTTGTCTATTTTATTGACCTTTCTAAAGAGACAACTTCTAGTGTTGTTGATGGCTTCAATTGTTTTTCTGTTTTCTAATTCTTTTATTTCTGTCCTAATTTTTATAATTTCATTTCTTTTAGAGTTGACGGGTTTTCCTGATGTTCTTTGTCAACTTGTTGGAGATGTTGGGTTGTTGTTGTTGTTGTTATGTGCTGTTGAGTTGCCTGCAATTCATAGCTACTCCATGTACAATAGCCCTGAAGCCTGCCAGTCTCACTGATTCCAACACCTACCCCCATTGTCCTAGTTACTATATCAGTCCATCTCATTCAGGGCCTTCCTCTCCTGTTCTTTCCCTCTGCCTTTCCAAGCATGATGTCCTTCTCCAAGGCTCACTATCTCCTGGCCAAATGGCCAAAGTATGTGAGACAGACAGAGCTTCAAAATTTTAGCCTCCAAGGAGAAACTTTCTCCAATCCTAATGCCACCTTCCTCCTCATGAAGCGCTGCTTCCTGAATGATCTGTTCTGCATAGGGTTTGAAAAGGTATGGAGACAGGATGCATCCTTGATGCACTTCCTCCCTGATTTTGAACCACACAGTGTTAACTTGTTCTCTTCTGAGGACTACTTCCAAGTTAGGTAGTAAATTACAAAATCACTGCGTCTTGCCTCCATTGTATTCCATTGTATGAATGTATCACAACTTCTCAAACCATTCGATTGTGGTTGGACATCTGGGCTAATTCCATGTTTTCGCAATGGTGAATAATGCTGCTGTGAACACTGGTACATAAGTTTTCATTTAAGCCTCGGTTCTCATTTTCTTGGGGTATATTCTAAACAATGGAAAGACTGGGTCATA
>NW_006399792.1:2470392-2470908 GCF_000299155.1 Elephantulus edwardii
TTTTACTGAATATACTATTCTTGGTTGGAAATTGTGTTCTTTGAGTTTTTGATATATGTCATTCCACTGTATTCTTGCTTGCACGGTTTCTGCTGAGAAACTGGCACTTAATCCTATTTTTGTCTCCCTTATAGATTGTCGTTGTTGTTGTTGTTATGTGCCGTCAAGTCGCTTGCGACTCATAGAGACCCTATGTACAACAGCCCTAAACTCTGCTCTGTCCTGTGCCAATCGCACTGTCTCTGACACTCCCAACCCGATTATCCCAGTCAATGAATCAATCCACCTCCTAGAGGGCCTTCCCCTCCTGTGCCGTCCCTCCACTCTCCCAAGCATGATGGCCTTCTCCAAGGACCGGCCTCTCCTCACAACATGTCCAAAGTATGTTAGACGGAGCCTCAGAATCCTTGCCTCCAAGGAGCACCCAGTTTAACCCTCTCCAGGACAAATCTGTTTGTTTTCCTAGCAGTCCATGGTATTCTCAATACTCTTCTCCAGCACCACAGCTCAAAGACA
>NW_006399792.1:2471548-2478272 GCF_000299155.1 Elephantulus edwardii
CCTTGATTCTGTGTTTTGATCACTTTTTTTTGTGACATCTTGCTTTGGTTTTGTATAGGCTGTGAGTTAGCCTGCTTTTTCTGTGTAATTGCAGTGGTAAAATTTATCCGGCCTGGGGCCCTAGAGGGACCTTTTTCTGATGATCTTGGCTTGAGAGCTCACTTCTCAAGAGAACAGAAATGCATCTCACTCTGCTTGAATTTCTCTATGGTCCCTGGACTTAAAGGGAAACTTGCTTCAGTTGAGAAGCTCAATATACTAGTAGGGAGTGGGAGGACAACTCACCTGACCTATTGTTTTCCTTTCAAGTCCTGTGGCAGGATTATCTGGGACTGGGGGCCAGCTGTGACTCTCTTCATCACTCTGACAATTCAGGAGGATTGGATTTGTCTCAGATCTTCTACTCTAGGACAGTATTCTCATAGCTGCTGATTGCTGGGGTCTTCTAGTTCACATGCATGGCTGGCAAAGCAGGATGATGTCTCAAGTGAAAGTTCTCTTTTTTATATATTCTCTCCTCTGTGAGCATTTCTCCTTCATTCCATTCATTCTGTTGTTGTTGTTGTTATGTGCCATTAAGTTGCTTGCCACTCATAGCGACCCTGTGTACAAGAGCCCTAAGCCCTGTCCTATCCTGTGCCAACTCGCTGTCTCAAACACATTCATTCCCATCACTCCACTCACAGAATTGATCCATCTCATCGAGGGTCTTCCTCTCCTGGTCCCTCCACTCTCCCAAACATAATGTCCCTTTTCAAGGACCTCATTCTATTAAGAGAATAAGCAGGTCTGTCCTGTAAAGGGTGAAACCATGCTGATCCTTGGAAGCAAAGATTTTGAAGCACCATCTCACATATTTTGGGCATGTTGCCAGGGTGGACCAGTTCTTGAAGATGGACATCATGCTTGGCAGGGGAAAGATTAGTGCAGGAGAGGAAGATCCTGGATGAGATGGATTGACACACATGACTGTGGCAATGGGGTTAGATATGTCAGAAACAATGAGGTTGGCTCAAGATATGGCAAAGTTTAGAGGCATTGTTCATTGGGGTCACTATGAGTTGTCATCAACTCCACAGTAACATGTAAACCATATTTTAGTAAAGACTCCTAAAATATGGGAAATTAATGGTGATGAAGCAGAAAATCTATTCTAGGTGGAGGGATGGCAAAGGAGAATAAGACTTTCAACTAGGTGGATTGACACAGCAACTACAGCAATGGGTTTGAGTGTGTCAGAGATTGTGAGGTTGGCACAAAATAGGACAGAGTTTAGCTCTGTTGTTCATAGGATCGCTATGAGTCATATTTGACCTGGTGGCACCTAAAACCAACAACCACCACAAGAACAACAACAACAACAAACTATTTCAGGAAGTTGTATATAATCAAGAACCAATGGTAAAAAGGAAGGAGTTTAAGTTGTGCTGAAGGCATTGGTAAATAATAAGACCCTAGGAATTAATAGAATATCAATTGAATAATTTCAACAACCACATGCAGCTCTACATGTACTTACTAATATATGCTAAGAAATTTGGAAGACCTGGTCAACTGACTAGAAGAGATCCATTTTTATTTCCAATTTTTTTTTAAAAAGGTGATCTAGCAGAATAAGAAAATGATCTAATAATATCGTGAACATCAAATGCAAGTGAAATCTTGTAGGAAATTATTAGAAAACAGCAGAAGCATAAATCAATGTGAAACTGCCAAAATTTATGCGAGATTCAGAAGAAGTTACAGAACAAGGGACATTATTGTGGTGTTAAATAAATCTTTGCCAAAAGCAAGAAATATTGGAAAGATGTTTACCTCTGTTTTATTGACTATGTAAAGGTATCTGACTGTGTGGATTATAATAAATATTGGACCTTGAAAAGATTGAAATTCCCAGGCTACTTCATTGTGTTCATGAAAAATTTGTACGTAGACCAAGAAATGGTCATTCAAACATAGTAAGGGAATACTGCATTGTTTAAAATAAGTAAAAATGTCTATCAACATTACAACCTATCATTATACTTATTCAATTATACTTATTCTGTATGCTGAGCAAATAATTCCAGAAGATGAACTATATAAAGAAGAATATGGAACCAGGATTGGAAAAAGACTCATTAAAAACCTGTGATATGCAAATGGCACAACCATACTTACTGGTTTGAGGACTTAAAGTACTTCTTGAAGGAGCTTAAAGACTATATAGCCGTCAGTAGGTACTACACTTCATTATGGAGAAAAAATCCTCACAACTGAACCAGTAAACAAAATTATGATAAGTGGAGAAAAGTTTGATGTTGCTAATGATTTAATTTTATTTGGATTCACAATCAATGCCCATGATAATCGCAGTCGAGAAATCAAATAGCATATTGGGAAATCTGTTCTCAATGTCCTCTCTAAAGTACGGGAAAACAAAGATACCACTTTGAAGACTAAGGCATGCCTGGTCCTACTATAACATTTTCTATCACGTCATATGTGTGTGAAAGATGGGCAATGAATAATGAAAAAGAATTGTTGCTTTTCAGTTGTTATGGTTATTGTGGTTTTGCCAAAGAGTATGACATATACCATGGACTGTCAAAAGAATAAAGAAATCTGTCTTGGGAAATGCAGCCACAGGGCTTCTTAGAAGAATGGATGTTGAAATTTCATCTCACATGTTTTGGTCATAAAATCAGGAGGCGCTAGAAAAGGGAATCCTGCTTGGAAAAGCAGACTGTCAATGAAATAAAATAAAACTTCAAAAAGATGGATTAACTCAGTGACTGTAAGAGTGAATTTAAATATTGTGGAGGTTGTGAGGATGGTTAGGATTGGGCAAAGTTTTGTTCTATACAGAGTTGTTACAAGTCAGTTCAAAGGAATTGATTCAAAGGACTCTAGCAATACTAACAAAAGTTTTCTCGGTGCCCTATATTCAACCTGTATAATGACTGTTGTTATAATTGTTGGGTGGCATTGAGTTGATTTGGCTTCATGGTGACCCTACATGATGGGAACAGCCCCATGAGCTTTCAAATACTTTTATCTTCTCAAATCTTCCTTCTGATTCTTATTTCTTTTCTTTAATAGTCTTTCCTGCCTCTGGTGCTTTATCTCTGTGCAAATTCTTCTCTTTTTGTCTCATGCAGGATTTTGTTCTAAAGGAGTGTGTACCTCCTTGGTATATTATTTACTGTATAGGCTTATCTTGTGGGATTAAAATTTAAGTCCTGCATAGAGGGCTTGTTCAATTCCAAGGCAGATTTCTAAAGGTCCTAGTCTTGAGAATTACAATAATCCTGATCAAACCAGTGTGCTTGTCTTCTTCTTCCCTCTCTTTCCTCCTACTGCCCCATTGCTGAGATCCTTTTGTTTGATAAAGTTGGGATCCAGAAGGTAGGTCGTTTTTTATTTGATTAACAGTGAGTTTGGTAGGTCTTTTTTTAAAAAAAAATTATTTAATTAACAGTCACTTTTGGTCTGGAGCCTCTTGTTTATGCCAATTAGGTGATTAAAAGTTGGTGAGGCACTTGGGCCTGCAGTCCTCGCTTCTGATGTGAAGACCAATTTTCTATTAGAGGTACAAACTAAATTGTCAATTAGCTGTGTTTATGGAAAACATTGTTATAGCATTAGTGGTGGAGTCCAGATTGGAAGTGTGTTGAAATCAGAAAAAATAATGACAAATATCCTGAAATGTACCTAGCTTGAATTTGGAAAACTAGAACTTATGATACAACTAAATGGAAGGCATGAACATTGACATTGTAGCCATTAGTGAGATGAGATGGACTAGCTTTTGCTTCTTCAGATCAGATAATCATATGGTATACTGTGCTGGGAATGAAAAACAAAAAATATGATGCTAGATTCATACTAAAGAAGTCAATTTCAAGGTCTATCCTGAAATACTATGTTTCTAGTGATAGGATATTATTTATAAGAATTTGACAAAACTTTGAGGAAAAATAAAAGGGAAGTTGAGCCAAGTTTATAAAAGACCAAGCTAAACAAGAGCATAAATTGTTGTGTTCTTGTTATGTAGTCTCAACTCATAGTGACCAACAGCCCTAAACCCTGCTGTATCCTGTGCCAACCTTATTGTCTCTGACACACCTCCCCCCATTACTCAGTCACTGAGTCAATCCATCTCACTGAGGGTCTTCCTCTCTTGTGCTGTCACACTACCCTTCCAAGCATGATGTCCCTCTCCAAGAATTGGTTACTCCTTGCAACACACACAATATATATCAGACAAAGCCTCAGAATCCTTGCCTCCAAGAAGCAGCCTGGTTTCACCCTCTCTAGGATGAACCTGTTTGTTCTTCTAGCTGTCCATGGTATATTCAGCACTCTTCTCCAGCAACACCGCTCAAAGGCATCAATTCTTCTATTATACCTAATTATTGTCCAGATTTCTTGTGCATAGCAAGTAATTGCAAAGACCATAGCCTATATTAGGTGCACCATAGTTTCCAGACTGACATCATTAATCTTCAGTATTTCAGAGAGGTCCCTGACAGCACACTTTCCCAATGCAATTAATTTTTAATTTTCTGGCTGCTAGTACCAAGAATGTTGATTGTAAAACCAACCAAACTGAAGCTGTTAACAGTCTCAATTTCTTCACCATCTATCATGATGCTGCCAGAAGTGCATGATCAGGTGAGCATAAAAGTGAAAAACTGGATTTTCTAAAAATCAGATCGCTGTCTGTGTAAAAAATTTTTCTAATAAGGTCTCAGACAAGAGTCTTATAATACTAATTTACTGAGAGTATTCCTGGGTCTCCACAAGAAAAAGACTGACAACCCAATTACAAAATGGACAAAAGACATGGAAAAAATTTTCACAGAGGAAGATATTTGAATGACAAACAGACACATGAAGAAATGCTCCAAATCACTGAAAATAAGAGAGAGGCAAATAAAAATCACAATGAGGTATCATCTCACTCCAGCAGCAGTGGCAAAGTTAAACAGGGCAGCAAGTAATAAATGTTGGTGAGGATGTGGTGAGAAAGAAACTCTTATACATTACTGGTGGGATTACAAATGGCACAACCATTCTGGAAGGCAGTTTGGCACTTCCTCAAAAAGTTGAACATAGAAATTCCATATAACCCAGCTATTCCACTACCTGGAATATAAATTGAGAAAACGAGAACTGAGGCACAAATTGAGATTTGTACACCCATGTTCACAGCAGCATTATTCACCATCACAAGAGCATGGAAACAGCCCAAATATTCAACCACAAACGGATGGATTGAGAAATTATGGTACATTCACACAGTGGGATACTACGCAGCACGCAGGAGCAATGATTTTGTAAATTATTACCTAACTTGGGAGGGATTGGAGAACATTATGCTGAGTGAACTAAATCAGCCTCACTAGGACAAATTTTATAAAACCATTATTGTAGAATGAGTGTAAGTATCCAAGAGAGGAGTGAGAGGTTGGAAGCAGAGGAATGAGGATATGCCGGGTATGGGGGGATTAATCATGGGGTTGTACAATTTGTTGGGTGGAGGCATGAGGGAAATGGAAAGAATTTGGTCTTGAAAACAATGTATTAGAATTTTGTAAATAAACTAGTAGAAAAAGAGGTGAAAATTTTTCTAATGAGGCGAAAAGAAAACCTACAAACTGGGGGGGAAAAAAATTGAAAATGACATCTCAGACAAGAAAGTTACAGACTAGTATAGGACATCCAGAAGAAAAAGACTGCTAATCCATTAATAAAATGAACAACAACAACAACACAAACACACAAAACAACCAACAAAAACCAAACCAAACCAAACCTAAACAGAAAAAATCCCAAAACAAAACAACAAAAACCCCAATAAACCAAAATGGACAAAACTGACATTGACAAAAAATAGGGCTCCAAGAATCAATTGACTATCAATTGACTTGTTTCAATTAACAGATGCATCACTGGATGTAGTCATCAGTCTGAGTTCCAGAAGAAAAATCATTTGACTGTGTGGATCATAATATTGAGAAGAATAGGAATCGCAAAGCATTTTATTTTTATCAGGCAAAACTTATACCTAGACGAAGAGTCTCATTCAAACAGAGCAAAAAAAACACTTTTGTTGTTGTTATGTGCCATCGAGTCGCATGCGACTCATAGCGACCCTAGGTACAATATCCCTAAACTCTGCTCTGTCCTGTGCCAATTGCACCGTCTTTGATACACCCATCCTGATTATCCCAGTCACTGAATCAATCCACCTCATAGGGGGCCTTCCGCTTCTGTGCTGTCCCTCCACCCTCCCAAGCATGATGGCCCTCTCCAAAGACCTGTCCCTCCTTGCAACATGTCCAACGTATGTTAGATGAAGTCTCAGAATCCTTTTGCCTCTAAGGAGCCGCCCGGTTTAACCCTCTCACGGATAAATCTGTTTGTTTTCCTAGCAGACCATGGTACCCTCAATATTTTTCTCCAGCACCACAGCTCAAAGCCATCAATTCTCCTTCCATCATACCTAGTCATTGTTTAGTTTTCTGACGCATAGCAAGCAATTGCAAAGATGATAGCCTGGATCAGGTGCACCTTAGTCTCCAGAGAGACACCATTGCTCTTCAGTACTTTGGGGAGGTCCCTAACAGCAGACTTTCCCATCGCAATACGTCTTTTAATTTCCTGGCTTCTGGTGCCGAGAGTGTTGCCTGTGGAGCCAAGCAAACTGAAGCTATGAACAATCTCAATCACTTCACCA
>NW_006399792.1:2479787-2480394 GCF_000299155.1 Elephantulus edwardii
TAAGTCATTGATTGTGCAAAAATCAATCATTCTCTCTCCAGCTCCATTTCTGTTACTGAGTCCATGTTTTCCAACTATTGTATCTTCTTCTCTATTCCCAACTTTTGCATTCCAGTCACCCATTCTTATCAATTCATCTTGATTGCATATTCGATCGATCTCCGGCTGTAAAAGTTGGTAAAAATCTTCTATTTCCTCTTCCTTGGCTCTGGTTGTTGGTGCATATATCTGAATGATAGAGCTATTCACTGGCCTTCCTTGTATGCGTATGGATATTATCCTGTCACTCAAAATATTGTACTTCAAGATGGATATAGCAATGGCTTTCTTAACTATGAAAGCAACTCTATTTCTCCTCACCTTTTCATCTCCAGAATAATATATCATATGATCATCTGAGTCAAAATGCCCCATGACAGTCCATCTTATCTCCCCAATGCCTAGTGTGTCAATATATATGCGTTTCATTTCTGCCTTAATAATATCTAATTTTCCTACATTTGTGGTTCTCACATTCCATTTCCCAATCACTAGTGTCTGCTTACAACTGTTCCTCTTCCTTTGTATTTCCATACCTGAAAGCTCAGCCTCAGTTGCCCTTTCTGTT
>NW_006399792.1:2481664-2482696 GCF_000299155.1 Elephantulus edwardii
TTGGAGAAGAGCACTAAGCATTCCAATGTATTGTCAAACGAACAAATAAATAATATGTCTTGGAAAAAGTGTAGCCAGAGAGCTCTTTGGAGGCAATGATGATAAAGCTTCACCTCACATACTTCGGGCATGTTGCTAGGAGGTTCTATTCCTTGAAGAGGGACATGATACTGAGAAAGGAGGCAGAGGGCCAGAGAATGAGAGGAAGAGCCTCAACCAGGTGGATTGACACGGAGACTGCTGCAAAGGAAGTGTCAGGAAGTGTGAGGATGGCACAGGATAAGACAGGGTTCAGATCTGTTGTTCTAAGAGTCACTATGGGTTATACTCAACCCAGTGGCATCCAACAACAACAACGCTGACTTTGAAGACTCCCCCCACCCCATGTTTTGTTTTTTCCTCATTCTATCCAGGACTTCCCATTGTCCCATTCAGAATGGTCAGCATTGGTAGGAGGGGGCCATTTACTTCTTCTCATCTTAGGGTTGTGAAGGCTGGGATTCATGTGGTTCATTAGTCCTTTGGACTACTTGTTTCAGTACATTTAAAATTTTTTCATTCTGAGCTCCATTTGAGGAGAGACCAATAATTATTAACACGTTTGAAGTTAGCTTACAAGTTTTAAGACTTCCAGTTGCTACTAATCAAAGCAAGAGGTAGAACATTGTCTTTGGGCACTCTGTTATGACAGCTGACCGTGGACTGTGGTCTTGAGCCCTTAGGTCCAGCGATGCATTCTTTCATGTGTTTATAGCTAAACTACTATCATAGCTTTGTCCCCTGCATGCTCTACTATGTTGTTGATGATGATTGCCGTCAAATCGAGCACAACTCATAGTGACCCTACAAACAAAAGCTCTGAAACCCCTCTACAACTATGGACATTTATCAAAGTTCATAGAGTTTTCAGAGGCATGTTGTTTAGGAACTGTACACTGGAACAGTACATCAGCAGAGAACTGCCAGAAGTCCAGGCTGGGTTTAGAAGGGGTCGTGGTACTAGGGATATTGTTGCTGATGTTAGATGGATCT
>NW_006399792.1:2484706-2486517 GCF_000299155.1 Elephantulus edwardii
GACAACATGCTTTTCAGGTACAGGAGTTCTTGGTTCTTCAGATGCTTTTTTTAAAAAGCACAGTCTTATATTAAAAAGTTTGACAGTTTCTAAGATGCAATATGCTCCGTGTCCCTGGCGAAAGGGATGGCAACAGGGAGAGTTGTGATTGTTTCCTCTGCTCTTTGAATCACTGTATTCTGTTTCCTCAACGTGCCTTTTATGCTCCATGTTTGCCTCAAATGTCTGTGATCCTTGTATTGCGTTTTGTATTTCAGAATTACTACAGCAAAAGCTGTTGTTATTACATGTTTTCCAGTTGGAACCACCTCTTTAGCTGACCCTCTAGCAGGTTTTCAGAGTCTGTAAATCACATGGGAGGATATTGATCATCTTTATCTTGTGGAGCAGTTGGTGGATTTGAACCAACTGCCAATCTTTGGATTGGCAGTGCAACTCCTTACCACTAAACTACCATAACTCAATGGCATAAGTTTGTTGTTGACATGTGCCATCGGGTCACCTGTGACATAGTGATCATATGTATATTAGCTCTTAATCCTGCTTTATCCTGAGCCAATATCATCATTTCCAACAGACTTAATCTCATTTCTCCAGTCACTAAGGCAATCCATCACATCCTTGGTCTTCCTCTTCTGCACTGTCCCTCCACTCTTCCAAGCATGATGTCCCTCTTTAAGGACTCGTCCCTTCTGGCCATACACCCAAAATATGTGAGACAGAGCTTCAAAATCCTTGCCTCCAGGGAACAGTCTGGTTTCACCCTCTCCAGGAGAGATCTGTTTATTCTCCTGGCAGTCCATGGTATGTTTAACACTCTTCTTCAGCACCATAACTCAAAGGCATCAATACTATTTCTGTCATCCTCAGTTATTGTGCAGCTTTCAAATACACAGCAAATAATTGCAAAGATCATAGCCTGGATCAAGTGCACCTTCGTCTCCAGACTGACACTGTTGCTCTTCAGTACTCTAGAGTATTGCATAAGCTTATACCATGAGTTACTGAGATTAATTCCAAAATTGCATGGTATAGAATTTGCTATTTGAAGAGCAAATGATGTAATTTATCCTATCAACAGACTGGAAAAGAAAAACCATGTGATCATTATAGTAGATTAAAAAATTTCAAAAATTAGCATCTGTTGTGAACAAATCATATTGCACATCTGCGTAACAGAGATAAATCATAAAAGCATTATGCAAAGAATGATTCTATTTAGATGACATTCTGAAAGAGGTAAACTGTAGATTTAGGTGAGATCAATGTTTACAAAGAGTGAAAGCAGGTTGAATATGTTGACTACAAAGGAACATGAGGAAGCATTTTCAAGTAACATGACTTTAAAAGAGTTAATATTGCAAGATATATACTTATCTTAGAAACTTTAAAAAATTACCCATCAAGAAATGAATGAATAGAAAAACTAATTCACACAATGGAATACCACCCAGCACTGAAAAATAAGGAACTTATAAAATATAACACAACAAGGGAGACCCTGGAGGACATTATACCGAGTGAAATATCTCAGTCAAAAAAGGACAAATACTGCATAACACCACTGTTATAAAACTGGATTGACATGAGGGTTGAGGGGAAACTGAGAAAAGAGAAGATAAATACTGAATACTGCATTGGAACAGATGAAGGAAAACACTGTTTAAAAGGAATATATAGCTTTGCATTATCTGTATGACAAAAGTCCAGAATAAGAGATACATAGCAAAGTGGATTGGGGGGAAGGGAGTGAGGAAATTACACAATAATGAATGATGTTTTTTAAAGTGAACTAGTAGGGGTAGGGAGGA
>NW_006399792.1:2487072-2488262 GCF_000299155.1 Elephantulus edwardii
GTTGGGGTGAAACTGAGAAAGATGGGATAAATTATTTATAGTGCATTAAAACAGATGAGAAAGAGAATTGTTTAAAAGGCATATATGATTGTTTTATTGTCATGACAGGAGTCCAGAACGAAGGTTATATAGTGGAGTGGACTTGTCAGAAAGGATTGTATAAAAATGAAAGGATTTTTCTTTTACTTTTCAAAGAGAAAAGCAAACTGGGGGAGAGAGATGGGCAGGGAGAAAAGTGCAAAAATGAATGAATGGAAATCCAAAGTCTCTGTAAATTTTCATTAAAATTAATAATTAAAAAAATGGTAACCTCTGTTTGAGACTTACCTAGTACTGTTACCAAATCATAAATTGGTGCCTTAAACAAATATATATATATATATATATTCCTAGTCTTTCTCTTAGTAGTGCAGAAAGGTTGTTTTCTTCAGTATCTGTAGGCCAGAAATTCCTTGGAGATTTCCATATATTTTGGTCTTTCCTTTTGTCTCAGCACAGGGTCACAGGTCAAAACAGACTCATTCCATTACTGAATTTTTTTTTCTGTCTTTTTATTTGCCTGGTGATTTTTCTTCATGAAACCACCCCTTTCTTTCTCCTTTTATCTCTCATGAGATAAAAAGTGTTACAAGCCGCACCCTGGGAAACTCCCTTTTACCTGATCAGGGCTGTAACTTAATGGGTTTTGCATTCCATACCTAATCCTTTTCCAACTGTTTAGCAGGTCATCAGGAATCCTTACAAAACTTCCACATCATCAGATACATGTCTTTTGAGGCAACACAATTCAGACCATGACAACTTGAGAATTCCTAAAATTCAATGGAGCGTTACCAGGATACATTCAGCCACTTCTTAGGAGCTCATAAATTTTTATGTCTTGGCTCCTTTCTATTGCTAATTGCTTAAAAAAGGAAATTTACTATCCTGCCTACACTGAATTTGCATACAGCATTCTGGGAAGCAAGTGGAAGTGCATGCATGTTCGTGCTCCTCCCTCAGAATCTAGATTTTATTATGTTTGCTATTCTAACCCTGTTGCTGTTGTTAGATGCCATAAGTGAACTTTTATTTATAGCAATTCTGTGAACAGATCTGAATCCTTCCCTCTTCCTGTGCCATCCTCATTGCTGTCTTGCTTACACCCACTGTTGTTGTTGTTGTTATGTGCCATCGAGTTGCTTGCGATT
>NW_006399792.1:2488647-2499742 GCF_000299155.1 Elephantulus edwardii
AACCCTTACCAGGATGAATCTGTTTGTTTTCCTAGCAGTCCATGGGACTCTCAATACTCTTCTCCAGTACCACAGCTCAAAGTCATCAATTCTCCTTCTATCCTCCTTGGTCAGTGTCCAACTCTCTGATGAACATAGCAAGTGATTGCAAAGATCATGGCCTGTATCAGATGCACCTTAGTTTTCAGAGAGACACCATTGCTCTTCAGTACTTTGGAGAGGTCCCTAACAGCAGACTTTCCCATGGCAATGTGCCTTTTAATTTCCTGCTACTGGGGCCAAGAGTGTTGACTGTGGAGCCAAGCAAATTAAGCTGTGAACAATCTTAGTCTCTTCACCATCCATCCTGATGCTGCCCATTGGCCCAGTGGTGAGAATCTTTGTCTTCTTGACATTGACCCTCAATCCATTTTGGAGACTGCTTTCCTTGACCCTCTGTAGCAAGCGCTTCAGGTCCTTTACAGTTTCAGCATGCAGGGTTGTGTCATCTGCATAACGCAGATTGTTGATAGATCGTTCACCAATCTTGACCCCACATTTCTCCTCATAAAGACCAGTCTCCCAGGTAGTCTATTCTGCATACAGGTTGAAAAGGACGCATCCCTGGCATATGCCCTTCCCAATTTTGAACCATGCAGTGTTCCCTTGCTTTGTTCTGATGACTGCCTCCTGGTCCAAGTATAAAGGAGCCCACTGTTGTAGTCACTGTCAAATCTTTCTCCTTGAGAGTCTTTCTCTCTTTTGCTCACCATCCCCAGCATGATATCTCTCTCCAAGAACTGGTTCCTCTAGAAAATAGGCCCAAAGTGAGACAAAGTTTCACTGTCTTGCTTCTAAAGGAGCACTCTGGTTGCACTTTTTTCAATACAGATTTGTCTGTTCTTTTGTCAGTCCATGGGATCTTCAGCTCTTCACCAATACCACAACTCAAAGGCCTTGGTTCTTCTGTCATCCTTACTCATTGTCCAATGAGGAAGATTGTCCAATGTATCAGAAACAAATGAAAATACCATAGCATGGATCAGGCACACCTTTGTCTTTAAACTGACATCCTTCTTCTTTTAGAACATTTGAGAGCTCCATGACAGTAGATTTCCCCAACGCAACATATAATTTCATTTCTTTTTTAAATTTATTTTAATAATTTAAAAAAATAATTTTAATGAGCATTTACAGAGATTTTGGATTTCCATTCATTCATTGCTGCAATAATTTTATTTCTTGACTGCTTTTACCATGGGTGTTGATTGTGGAAACAAATAAAATCAAATAGTTGTCAACTTTCAATTTTTTATCCATCTATCATGATGTTGTCTATTGGTCCAGTGGTGAGGGATTTTATTTTCTTGGTGTTACCCATATTGAAGGCTGTAGTGTTTGATCTTATGCAGTAAGTGCTTCAAGTCTTCTTGACTTTCTATAAGCAAGACTGCAAATGCAGGGTGTTGATGAGTCTTTTTGCATTCCTGATGCCACATTCTTCTTCACATTGTCTAGCTTCTTTAAAGATTTGCTCAGCATATGCATAAAATAGATATGGAGAAAGGATACAACTCTAACACAAATCTTTCCTGATTTTAAATCATGCAGTGTTGCATTGTTCTGTTTGGGCAACTACTTTTTGGTCTATACATAAACAAAAATTTTCTGGAATTCTCATTATTTCCAAAGTTAGCTATCATTTGTTATGACTTAACACAGTAAAATGCCTTTGCATACTTAACAATGTTCAATTGAAGTAAATACTTTTCTGATATTTTTCTCAATTTTCACCTAAGATCCACCTGACATCAGCAATGATATGTATATCTGAAGCCACAGGCTTTTCTGAAGCTAGCTTGAAATTTTTTTTTTACAGTTCCCTAATGATACACTGTTATAGGCATTTAAAAAAATCTTAAGTAAAAATTCACTCGTATGTGTATTATTAGTTATATTTTTAATAATTTCCATATTCTGTTGGATCACATTTCTTTGGGGATGAGAACAAATATAGATCTATTTCATATTTGTTGATAGAGACTGATGAGCATAGTCATGTTGTATCTGTTTCCTGAAATGCTATCAATTTTTGGGACCTTGTTTTTTGCCAATGACTCCAGTGCAGCTTGTACTTCTTCTCCCTTTAGTACTACTGGTTTTTGATCTTATGCAATTTCTTGAAATGATTCTGTATTGATAATTCTTTTTGATACAGTGGCTCTGTGTATTCTTTCCTTTTTGTGTTGGTTTTTTATTTGTTTGTTTGTTGTTGCACATATTCCTCCCTCTATCATTCAAGATTTTGCACCAAGAAAACTTCAGTACTGTATCTCGAGGTTTACATTTATCATTCCGTTTTTTCAGCTTGGGGAAATGCTGAGCATGTTCTTTCTTTTTTGGTGTTCTGACTGCAGCTCCTTGCACATTTCATTCTAATCCTTGGTTTTGTCTTCTCAAGCTGCCCTTTGAAATCTTCTATTCAGTTCTCTAACTTCAGCATTCCTTCCCCTTGTTTTGACTTCTTTTCATTACAACACAAATTTTAGAATATATTCTGGCATCCATTATAGTCTTCTTTCTACAACGGCCTTTTATTTCTTCATGAATGATGTTACTGATGCCATTTCACAACTAGTCTCATAGTCAGCTATTTCTCTTAAATGCATCAAATCTATTGCTAAGATGGTTTTGAAATCCATTGGGATACATGCAAGATTATATTTTGGTTCTGTTGATTTGTTTTCATTTTTCTTCATTTTCAATTTAAACGTACATATGAATAGTAGATGATCTTCTCCATAATCAGCCCCTGGCCTTGCTTTGACTGCTGATATTGATACTGTTGTTGTTGTGTACTGTAGGGCTGGAACTGACCCATAGCTGACCCTCCAGCAGGTTTTCAGAGGCAGTTAATCACATGGTAGATTGCCTATTCTTTTCCCGCAGAGTGGCTGGTAGCCTTGAATTGTGGGCCTTCAGGATAGCAGCTCATCTTCTTGCCACTAGGGGACCAGAGTTCCCTGATATTTTTATGCTGTTATTATGTGCCATCCAGTTGCTTGCCACTCAGAGACCCTACGTACAAGGACTCTGAAGCCTGCTCTAACCTGAACCAGTTTCACTGACTTCAACACACCTACCCCCATTATCCCAGTTACTGATCAGTCTATCTCATCTGGGGTCTTCCTTTCCTGTGCTGTCCATCCACACTTCCAAACATGATGTCCTTCTCCAAGAACTGGCCTCTCCTGGCTACGTGCCCAAAGTATGTGAGATAGAGCTTCAAAATCCTAGCCTCCAAAGAGAAACTTGGTTTTCCCCTCTTCAAGATAGGGAGCTCTTGTGGCCTAGTGGCAAGGAACTGCAACTACAATCCCAGAAGCTCATAGTTCGAACCCACCAGATGCTCTGCAGGGGAAGGAGGGACAATCTCCTCCTGTACCAGTCAGATCTGATTTGACGGTACACGCGCACACACACACAAAAATAAAATAAAAAAAATAAATAAGATAGACCTATTTGTTTTCTTAGTGGTCCAAGGTATGTTCAAGACTCTTCTTCAGCACCACAACTCAAAGGCATTGGTTCTTCTTCTGTCATCTTTAGTCACTGTCCAGCTCTCTGATACATAGTAAGTAATTGTGAAGACCATGATCTGGATCAAACACACCTTAGTTTCTAGACTGACATCGTTGCTTCTCTGTACTCTAGAGAGGTCCTTGACAGGAGATTTTCCCAGTGCAATTTGTCTTTTGATTTCTTGACTTCTGGTGCCAACAGTATTGATTATAGTGTTGAGCAAGCTGTAATTGTTAACAACATCAATCTGTTCTCCATCTATCAGGATGCTGCCAATTGTCCCAGTGATGAGACTCTTTGTTTTCTTGATGTTGAGCTTAAAACCACACTGAAAACTACAGTCCTTGACCTTTTGCAATGAGCACTTCAGGTCCTCATCAATTTCAACAAGTAAGGTAATGCCATCTGCATAACGTAGGTTATTGATGAGTCTTCTTCCAATCCTGATGCCACACTCCTCCTCATAAAGCCCAAGCCTCTGAATGATCTCTTCTGTATATAAGTTGAAGAGGTATGGAGACAGGATGCACCCTTGCTGCACTCCTTTCCTGATTTTGAACCGTGCAGCGTTTCCCTACTCTGTTCTGAGGACTGCTTCCTTGTCTGAGTATAGGTTTCACATGAGCACAATCAAGTGTTCTGGGATTCCCATTCTCAAGAGTTAGTCACAGTTTGTTGTGATCCACACAGTCATATACCTTTGTATAGTCAATGAAACACAGATAGACATTCTTCTGAAGCACAGATAGGTATTCTTCTGGTACTCTTTGCTTTCTGCCAAGATCAGCCTGACATTGGCAATAATGATTCTAGTGGCATGACCTCTTCTAAACCCAGTTTGTAGTTCTGGTAGTTCTCTGTCAATATTCTGTTTCAGTTGTTTTTGAATAATCTCCAGCACGTGTTTGCTTGCATGTAATATTAATGATACTGTTTGATAATTTCCACATTCTGTTGTATCACCTTCTTTTTTTGAATGGGAATAAATATGGATCTCTTCCAGTCAGTTGGCCAGGTAGTTGTCCTCTAGATTTCTTGGCACAACCTGGTGAACATATCCAGGACAGGATCTGTTTGTTGAAATATGTCTATTGATATTCCATCAATTCCTGGGGCCTTATTTTTTACCAAGGCTTTTAGAGCAGCCTGCACTTCCTCCCTGATCACCATTGCCTCTTCCCCCACCTCCAACCCAATATTCATTGCACTTTATTGCAGATCTGGGAGGACAGTGAGATTCACCTCAAAATTTCACCACTGCCTCTTGATTATATGTTGTTTCATGAAATTCTTCTGTGTCAACCAATTCTTTTTGGTACAGTGACTCTGTATACTTCTTCCATCTTCTTCTAATGCTTCCTGAATTGTTCAATATTCTCTTAGCATCCTTGAGTATTGCAACTTGTGGCTTGAATTTGTTCCTCAGTTCCTTCAGCTTAAGAAATCCTGAACATTTTCAGCCCTTTTGATTTTCTTACTCCAGCTTCTTGCACACATAATACTTTGCTTTGTCTTCCCAAGCTGCCTTTTGAAATTGTCTATTCAGCTCCTTAAATTCTAGATTTCTTCACATTACTTCTTGGCACTCTAGTACAATATTTTGTTCTTCTTGCTCTGTCTTTGTAATGACCTTTTGCATTAAACTCAAGATTAAACTCAAGTTCTTATTTGGCTCTTGTGAACTTGGTTTAATTTTATTTAGATTTAAGTTTGAACTTGCCATATGATCTGTTTCACAGTATTGATATTCAGCTTCTCTGCCTTTTCTTCCTAAAGATGTAGTCATTTTGATTCCTGTGCATTCCATCAGGCAAAATTCATGCGGATAGTCAATGTTTATTTATTTTTTTTAACATGCTATTTCTAGCCTCATTTCTGTCACCAATGTCTTATTTTCCAACTAGCAGTCTTTCTTCTTCCCCCCTCATTTTTGCATTATTAACACATGTCTTGTTTGCTTTGTCAGTAAATTTAAGACTGTAGAAGTTGGTAGAAAGCCTCAATTTATTTATCTCTGGCTTTAGCAGTTGGTGCGTATATCTTCCTTGTCTCTGTAGCCGTGTTTTTCTACCACTAAGAGCATTGTACTTCAGGGTAGATCTTGAAACATTCTTTTACATGATGAATTGACAATATTTCTCTTCAATTTCTCTTTACTGCCATAGTGTACTATATGATTGCCTGATTTAGAATGGTCAACCTCAATCCATTTCAGTTCACTAATATCTATGATGTTGATATTTATGAGTTTTCTGTTTTATTTTTGACAACGTCTAATTTTCTGGTGGTATCACTTCCAGTGTCATGATGGCACACATGCCATGGTTGCTGTTGTTATGTGCCATCGAGTCACCTGCGACTCACAGTGACTCTTAGTACATTATAACCTTGCCCTGTCCTCAGCCAATCTCCTCGTCTTCATCTCATTTCTCTAGTCACAGAGTCCATCCTTCTCATCTGGGGTCATCCTCTCCTGAGCTGTCCTTCCACCGTTCCAAGCACGATGTCCTTCTCCTAGGACTGGTTCTCCATGGCCACATGCCCAAAGTATGTGAGACGGAGCCTCAAAATCCTTGCCTCCAAGGAGAAAACTGTTTCACTCTCTCTAGGACAGACCTCTTTGTCCTCCTGGTGGTCCATGGTAGATTCAAGACTCTTCACCATCACCACAGTTCAAAGACATTGAGTATGACAAACTGATCAAGGATGCCAAGCATAACGACCTTGTTTAAATGAAAAAGCGGAGACAGGTATTACCATTCAAAACCATTTTTTTTTTATTTCTGGTAAATTTAACAACCAAAAAAATACCCTCCATATTTTCAGTGAGGCATTTTTCTCTGTGGCCACTTATATTTTTAAGAATTTTTCATCCTATTCTTTGTTTCTGCTGTTTTTCTTGTGTGCAGCAGTAAATCCCGCAGAAGGAAATTGCTTATTTTTCTTCTGCAGAGAAGCTGGTGGATCTAAACAGAGTGTCTTGGGATTGCAGCACAGCTTCTTATCACTAGGCCACCAGAGCTCCCTTGTTTTCCTAGGCCAATTAATAAACACATAAGCATTGTTATCAGCAATAATGAGCGGGTTTTTAATGTCAATATCCAAAGACAAAAAAACAAACAAACAAACAACAACCCAGTAAATATGATTCTTGGCCTTAGAAAGAATTAGAATATGCAATATTGCCATGAATGAATGGATGAATAAACTATCAATGATGATATCAGAGACATTTATTTGATGAGTTCATGAAAGGGGGTGTTCACCTAGCTTGTGGATATCTGTTGATCTTCTGGTAAAGAAGTGATTTGAAAGGTTTCTTGGAAAGTCTGCAAATAATCTACTTCTAGATAGAGTGGAGCCTAGGCAATGAGAAGTAAAAACTAAACAAAATCTTGAGGCAGGCTTTGAATAAACAGTGAAGCAGAGAGAATAAGTCATCTCTCTAGGGAACAATAAATGGATTGGTTTATCTTGAGCAGGTGGGGTTTTTTTTTGTTTGTTTGGGGTTTTTCTTTTTTTGTAAGGAAGAAATAATAAGAGATACATTTGGAGCATTTGGGAGGAAAGGGAAGTAAAAGTTCAAATAATGGAGTTTGAAAGTTGAAAGTAAAAAAAAGAAAGAGGTCATAGAAATGTAATCAGGAAGATAAGGAGGGGATGGTAACAATTCATAGGAAAAACAAATTTTATCTCCTCCTGGATTAAAACACTGAACACTGCTGATTATTTTTGCTACATAAATTATATGTATGTCTTTCTTATTTGTTTGTTCTTAGAGCTGGTTCTCAAAAAGTGAAATACAATTTTATCTCTAATGATTCAGAAAAAAATGTTGTGACCTTTCAGTGCCTCAACTCTCATGTCTGTTTTTTGCTACTATGAGTGTTTTATGGATGAGTGAACATTTCAACTTTTAGATAATACATCTGTTTAAGAGCATTCTTATGGTTGATCATAAAAAACCCGTTGAATGGAGCTGATGCTAACTAACTCATGGTACCCTATGTGTTACATAGTAGAACTGTACCATGGAATTTTGATCGCTTTCTATGCATCTAAATGTTGGACAATGAATAAGAGTGACAGTCGAAGAGTCAAGGCCTTTAATTGTGATGTTGCTAAAGAGTGTTGAATATCTCCTGGTCTAACGAAAGAACATGCAAATCTACAGAAGGCAGTGCAACCAGAATGCTTCTTTAGAGGCAGCGATGGTGAAACACCGTCTCACTTAATTTGGGCTTGTTTTCATGAGGAACCAGTCCCTCGGGAGAGATATGCTGGGAAAAGTAGAGGGTCATTTAAAGAGCTGTCTCTCAACCAGGAGTATTGATACTGGTACACAAAGGGCTTGAGATGGCAGAGATCACGAAAATGGTCCAGCATAGAGCAAAGTTAACATCTGTTGTTCACAGGAAGGCTATGAGTTGTAGTTGACTTGATGGCATCTAACAACAGCAACAACAATCTTCACAAAAGCAGATGCCTGGGCCTTTTCTTCCACAGTGTGAATGGACTGGTCCAAACTGCCAACTTTTAGGTAACTAGTTGAGCTTTAGGGAGCTTTGGTGAGCTAGTATATCCTTGGGAAGAGATATTATGCTTGGAAAGGTGGAGGGGTCAGTCAGTAAAAGGTAGGAAGACCCTCAAGGAAATAGATTGACACAGTGAACGCAGTAACGGCTTAAATATGTCAGAGATGGTGAGGATGGTACAGGATAGGACCTGGTTAAGTTCTGTTTATATGGTCACTATGAGTTGTCCCCAGTGGCACCTAGAAAACAAGAACAACAATGAGTGAGTTCGTGGGTAAGGAGTTGCACTGCCAACTCCAAAACAGATGGTTCAAATTCGCCAACTACTCTGCTGGAGAAAGATCTCTTCCCGTGCAATGCATGACCTCTGAAAACCCACTGAAGGGTCAGCCTTTAGTCCATTTCTGACTTGAACAAGAAGAAGAAACTGAAGTTTAAGATCCTTGGACCATCCAGGGACTTGTTTAGTCCAACACACTGTTAGGAAATTGTTATGTACTTAATAACTTAATATTTAATCTTTTCTAACATTTTAAAATTGTTACCAACCAACTAAAATACAGAGAATGAGAATTTTATTTTAGTATGGATTTGATCTTTTGAGCAAAATAAGAAAGACATATATGTCAAATTTGAAAACATGTTCAGGATTTTGAAGAAAAAAAAAGTACTGCTTTGAGTTATTTGACAAAAAGACATATAGAAGGTTTGATTTGACTAATGTCTGTGTACGGTAGGAGGTAAATCCATCGTCTCTCCTGTCCCACCACCTCATAACCTCTGGTTCAATAGGGGAGCCATCTGGCTGCCACATGTGTGTCCATTTGTGCTCTCTACAGATACGGGAAACTTAGGAAGAATTCTTACAGAAGCACATTTGTAGGGTGAGACTTCTCCTGCTAGAGTGGCTAAGTTCTCGGGATGCCAAACCATTAAGCACAGTTTCCAGTGTGGGAGGCCCTTGAACCTCCCCCTCCCTCTCTGGCTTGAATAAATGCAGATTGTTCAACAAGCCTAGGCAAATACTCCATTGTATAATTCTCTGGTGTAGTTTGACCTTGAAGAATTTCTCCCCAAGACTATCTTGCCCAACCGGAAACTTAGCCTGTGCAGAGCTTTCAATCTAGCCTAGAGAGCCTTTGCTTATTCATCACTTTAAAATGGCAGTTGTGATGGGGAGAGGGGTCTTTGCCCTTGGTTCCTTATCTGTGTGGATTACATAGACTTGAGTGCATAGTAGGGGGTGGAAGGTAGGAGAAAGAGATTAATTTGTGGTATCTCAACATTTCTTCATCCACAGGCAAATAAATGCTTTGCACAACTGTTTCTTATCTTCTTTCTGCGGTCTGCTTACATTCCTTTTCAATCCTGTACTATATCTTAAGGGAGGGGAGGAGGGGAGGCCTGCAGCTGGGGCCCAAAGAGACTCTGAAAGAAATTGCCCTGGGGAAGACAACTCCTATATTTGTTTTCCTAGTAGTTAAATCCTTTTTTGTCTCTTTTCTCTATGTGTTTCTTTTTCAAGACATTACCCTTCCAATGCCAACCTGGACAGCCTTTATCCCAAAGGATAAACTGTTTATTAAAATGAATGGTTGGTTGTGTCAAGTAATCAGAAAAGCTACTTCAGTCCAAAAAGGCTGACTACCTACCATGCTGACAATATAAATAAAGATGGCAAAAATGAAATAATTGAGATTATATCCATCATATCTGGTTATTTAATAACCTGGGTAGAAATCGTGCTGCTACTTTAATGAGTTCTTTTTCACACCTTTTGATTTATTCTCTTGCCTTCTGGAATTTTCATGATATCACATGCTATGATTTCATTCATTGAGCTGAACACCTTTTGGTACCTCTCTCATGTTTTGTAACTGCATGAAATGTTTCTACATGAAGCTTAGAGTTTCTTGTAAAGAAGCTATAAATAAAGATGCTATTATGAATAAGATTCCTTTCTTCAGTAGTAAATTTAAGCCCCACCTCCTTTCTTTTGACAATGGTTTCTATGACTGTACCTCCACCTACATATTTGTTCTCATCTTCTGCATATTTGCTTGTTACTCTCACCTTGTTCATTCAATACCTCCCAAATATTTACTAAGTGCTCAATAGAAGATACATGCCAAGGGTTATGTAGGGGGTTTTATATGCTTGTAAGGAAGAAAGACATAAACAAAACAATACAAGGTAGTATTTGACCTGTGCCGTAAGAAGGCACTTAAAGAATTTATGTGAGAAAGAAATCGGTTTCAGATAGAGGAATTCTGGGTAGTCTTTATAGAAGTGGTAGATGAACTTGACTGTAAATGGGTAGGACTTCAACAGAGGGAATTTTAAAGAAGGGAACAGTTGTGATCTAAGGTGGAAGTATGGAGAAATGTGTGGTTTTGGTGTTCACTTTTTTCCTCCTGACAAAACATGTCAAATAAATTGAAAAATTATAAATATTACAAGACAAACCTTTTAGCTCTTTATTTATGAATGATGTACGTAGATGCACATTTATTATGCAAATGCCACATGCAGAATACAGGCACAAGAATAAAAATATTGTCTTCTCTGCTTCTTGACTTCCACTGTTCAATTTCTATTCTCTTATTTTCCATATACTTACTTTCTTCTACTCCATCACCTTCCTTCAGCCTGCAAAATTGCTCGTTTCTCTTGTCCTAAAAGATTATTTCCTCATACATGTTATCCTCTAGAGACATTATTTTAATTTCTCTCTCTTGCTCCTTTTTTAAATCTCTACTCCACTTCTAATCCAGGCCATGGTCTTCTCAATTACTTGTTTATGCTTCAGAGAGCTGGGCAATGACTAAAGATGACAGAAGAAGAATAGATGCCTTTGAGTTGTGGTGCTGGAGAAGAGTCATGAACATATATACCATGGACTGCAAAGAAAACAAATAAGTCTGTCTTGGGGAGGGTGAAACCAAATCTCTCCTTGGAGGCGTGTGTGCGTGCGTGTGTGTGTGTGTGTGTGTGTGTGT
>NW_006399792.1:2501974-2503023 GCF_000299155.1 Elephantulus edwardii
TAAAATAAAATAAAATAAAAAACAAAAGAAGAAGAAAGATGAGTAAATTAGTAATTTCCTCCCTTGTGATTTTAAGCTTCTGGAAAACCACTAGAAGGTCAACTATGAGTAGATTCTGTTGGCAATAGGATATATATATTTGTTAGGTGCCGTTAGAAAAAAAAGATAGATGATAGATACTATATATATAGTATATACGTAGCTCTACTGACCTAGATGCTCTTCATAAGAATGTGACACCAGGGTTGGAGGAAAACTTATCAACAATCTGAGTTATGCAGATGACACAAACTTAATTGCTGGAAATGAGGAGAGGAGGACTTAAAACACTTGCTGCAGAAGATCAAAGAATTCAATATGGATTACATCTCAACATTAAGAAAACAAAAATTCGCATCACTGGACCTATAGACAACATCATGTAGATAGCAAAAAGATTCAAATTGCCATCAATTTCATCTTATTTGGATCCACAATCAATATACTTGCTACCAGCAGTCAGGAAATAATGAGGCATACTGTAGTATAGAGAAAGTCTGTAGGAAGGGACCTCTCCAAATTACTGAGAAACAATTTTGTCAGTTTGAAGACTAAGATACACCTGACACCCATGATCTTATCAATTGCTTGAAATGCATCTGAGTGTGGGACAATAAACAAGAATGACAGAAGAGTTGATGATCCCTTTGAACTGTGGTGTTGGAGAAGAGTATCAAATATCTCACAGACTGTCAAAAGAACGGATATATCTTGGAGAAAGTGCAACGTTGAAGGTAAAGATGACAAAGCTTGATCTTACATACTATCAGAATGCTACTAGGAAAAGATATTTTTTAGAAAGATATCTTGTTTGGATAGGTAGAACATTGTTGGAAGAGAAGAAGGAAGACCCTTTTCAAGATGGATTAACAAATGACTGTAGCAATGGGCTCACATATGTCAGAAATGTTGAGGGTGGCACAGGATAGGACTGGGTTCAAATCTATTGTTCATACGGTCGTTATGAGTTGTACTTGACTTGATGGTATCTAACAACAACAACTGGCCTA
>NW_006399792.1:2504423-2522414 GCF_000299155.1 Elephantulus edwardii
TATCGAATAATATTACTAAAAAAATCCTACTGAAGATCATCCATAAACTACTGGAACAGTACATTGACAGAGAAATACAAGCTACCAGAAATACAAGCAGGGTTTAGAAGATATTATGGCACTAGAGATAGTATTACCAAAGTCAGATGGTTCTTGGCAGAAAGTAAAGAGTACCAGAGGAATGTCTATCTGTGTTTCATTGACCATGTAAAGGGACTTGACTGTGTGGATCACAACAAATTGTGGCTAACTTTCAGGAAAATGGGAATCCCAGAACACTTGATTGTATTTAAGCAAAATCTATACTTGGACCAGAAAACAGCCCTCAGAATAGAGTAGGGAAATACTTCATGGCTCAAAATCAGGAAAGGAGTGCATCAGCGATGCATCTGGTCTTCATACCTTTTCAATCTACATGCAGAACAGATCATTTGGGAAGCAGGGCTCTATGAGGAGGAGTGTGGCGTCAGAATTTCAGGAAGACTCATCAACAACCTACATCATGCAGATGACACAAACTTGCTTGCCGAAACGGAAGAAGACTTGAAGTGCTTTCTATAGAAAGTCAAGAACTGTAGTCTTCAATATCGATTGAGGCTTAACCACAAGAAGACAGAGATTCTCACCACTGGGCCAACTGGCAGCACCACGATAGATGGAGAAGAGATTGATATTGTTAATAATTACAGCTTGCTAATCTCCACAATCAACACTCTTTGCATAGCAATCAGGAAATCAAAAGACAAATTGCATTGGGAAAATCTGCTCTCAGGGACCTCTCCAGAATACTGAAAAACAATTGTCAGTCTAGAGACTAAGATATGCCTAATCCAGGCCACGGTCTTTGTAGTTACTTGCTATGCATCAGAGAGTTGGACAATGATTAAGGATGACAGAAGAAGAATTGATGCCTTCGAATTGTGGTGCTGGAGAAGAGTCTTGAACATACCATGGACTATCAAGAAAACAAATACGTCTGTCTTGGAGAGAGTGAAATAAAGTTTCAGCTTGGAGGCAAGGATTTTGAAGCTCTTTCTCACATACTTTGGGCACATGGGCAGGAGGGACCAGTTCTTGGAGAAAGACATCATGCTTGGAAGGCTGGCAGGACAGTGCAGGAGAGGAAGACCTTGGATGAGATGGATTTATACAGCAACTGGAGCAATGGGGGTTGGAATTAGTGAGACTGGCTCAGGACAGTGCAGGCTTCAGAGCTGCTGTACATAGTGTCAGTATACATTTCCGGCAACTGACAGCACAGAACAACAACAATAACAACAGTCCCTCCTGACAACATGCTCAAAGGATATGGGAGCAAGATTCACCATCTTTGCCTTTTTTTAAAAATTTTAATTTTATTATTTTGTATGTGTGTACTGTCAAATTGGATCTGACAGGTACAGTGGGAGATTGCCCCTCCTTCTCTGGCAAAGCATCTGGTGGATTTGAACTGTATATTTGAACTGTATATCTCTGGCATTGCAGTGCAGCTTCTTGCCACTAGGCCACCAGAGCTCCCTCCATCTTTGCCTTTAAGGAGCATCCTGGTTGCAGTCCCTTTGAGAGAGACTTGTTTGTTTTTCTAGCAATCCATGAAAGTTCATGGAATCTGCCTTAGAGTTTATTTTGTTGTTGGTAGATGCCCTAGAGTTTATTTTGTTGTTGGAGTTGGGTAAGACTCATAGAGACCCTATGAAAAACAGGTTTGTTTGTTTTTGTTTTGGGTTTTTTTTTTATTACTTGCTGTGTGCTGTCGAATCAGATCCGACTGGCACAGGAGATTTGCCCCTCCTCCTCCAGCGGAGCATCTGGTGGATTCAAACTGCAGGCCTTTGGGACTGCAGGGCAACTTCTTGCCACTAGGCCACCAGAGCTCCCTGAAAAAACAGTTTTGAATCCTGTCCTATCCTGCACCCTCCTCCTCGTTTTTACACACTTGAGCCCACTTTTCCTCTCTTGTTGAGCCTCCACCTTCTCAAGCATGAGATCTCTTTCTGAGGAATAGCCTCTCCTGGCAACATGCCCAAAGTGTGTGAGACGAAGTGTCACTATCCTTGCCTCTAAGAAGCGCTCTGTCTACACTTTCCCCAAGACATATCTGTTTGTTCCTTTGACAGTCAACGGGATATTCAGTACTCTTCTCCAACACCACAGCTCAAAGGCATCCGTTCTTCTGCATGTGTATAATATTGCAGAAAGCAAAGTTATAAGCATATAGGAATTTGATTTTAAGGCTAGACTAAGGAATCAAACCTTTTTTCCAAAGGCATTAACTCCTCTGAGTCAGAATTGAATCATAACTAACTGACCCTCCAGTGGTTTGAAGTTTTTTTGTTTTTGTTTTTTTGAGACTGTAGACTGCACTGAAGAGATTGTCCATTTTTCTCTTTTGGAGCTGCTGTGGATTCGAACCACCACAGTGGTATGCCCTTTGATCTGGCAGTGCAACTCCCTAAGGCTATGTCACCAGACTACCAAAATAGAAACTGAAACAATCTACATGGGAAACATTGAATGGGGAGATTTATTTGAGAATTGAGAGCTTTTAAGGAGACAAATATTCTGATTTAAGCATAAAGTGGCAAATATCCATGCTAAAGCAATGATAATGAGAATACAATGTGGAGTGGGGGAATAAATTAGTAATTTTAAAAAAGTAGAAAAAGAAGGCCAATGCCTGCCTCATCTGAGGTATGTCCTGCCATAGAGAGTGTCTTACAATGAAGAAATGTCCTCCTTGATCACAAGGAAGACCTGGAGGTGTTACACTATTAACTCAAAAGCAGTTGGCACTTGATTCACCAGCAGTTCCAGAAAAAAAAATTGGACAATCTTCTTCCATGTGATTTATAGTCTCAAAACCCCAGTGGAGGGTCTGGTTTGAGTTGGTTCACACTAGAGGACAAGGAATGAGTTTATCATCTCTTTGAGTCACTTCCATATTGTCTGCTTGGACTAATTGCCTTACATAGGTTATTAACTAATCTTCCTCCATTTAACCAGTGAAGCTGGTTTTCCACAACAACAGACCTCCATAACGTTAGGATAGTTTTCCATTCACTGTGTTAACAAGAGAAGAAACAGAAGAATTGACTCTGGAGGAGGGAGGAAGTTTTGGTGAATTGTTCTCAGTAAAAAAGATGAAAGAGCTTTTCAAACTGACCTCAGATGTGTCAGGGGCACATAGACGAGTGAATTTTCTAGCCTAGATAGTATGACTATTATAATGATGTTGTTGTTCATTGCCTTGGAGTCAGATTGACTCATAGCTGACCCTCAAGTGAATTTCCAGAGACTGCAAATTGTACAGGAGAAGACTGACCATTTTTCTCCTGTGGAGTAGCTGCTGGATTTGAACTGCCTGCCTTTGAATTGGCAGCACAACTGTCTACCCACTAGCTCCTTATAATATGAATATATGATTATAATATGATATTGATAATATAATACCTGAGCTCCTTAAATATAGATAATTAATATTATATACTTCACATTACATCATAGATCTCATGATACACAACAGCTGATGGTTATGAAATTGAACAGAGCTTATAGAGCATGAACAGAATTTAATGTTCTTTGCTATATTTCTGTCATGAATTCTGAGGGATCAAAAATACTTGATGCCTTGTACAACTTATTAAATATATTTTGTGATATTCTAGGACACAAGGGAAAGAATTCATTAATTGTATGAAGATTATTTCAAGGATTTTTACTTTCAATTTACAATAGTTTTCAAAGCATTGTACCTCTAAATCAGTATAGTTTACCACACAGCTTCTTCACTGTTTTGCAATACGATGTTTATAGCTTTATCTATCAGTTAAAAAGGGGTATGCCAATTATTATTACTCAACTCATTCAAACTAGTTGCTAGAGAGATAAGGGCGATGAATGACGCTTGGCCCTAAGTGGTAAAATTGACATAATTCTATGTCCCATTAGAGAGAGAGCAGGTTTATAAAATGTTCCCTAAAATACATATTTGATTAATGGGTATCATAAATACATATCATCAGTTCTATCCAAATCTTAGAACTAGAATTCCACTATAACATTCCATAAATCAATAGTTATTTATTTTAAAAATTTTCTTCTTTTTTTAAATTTCAAATGAATTGGTTTTATTACAGATGGTACAGAATTCTGGGCATAACAAAGAATGAAGAGGAGATTCTAACAGGATTCTGGATTGCATTTACTTTGACTGCACAGGTAAGATTGGAATGGCTGAGTGAGAAGTGGAGAAGGATACTGCATCCTGAAGCCACAGTTTGAATCCACTAGCTTCTTAGAGGGAGAAAAAAATATATATATTTTTAAAAATTTCCATATGTTATGCAGATGACATAACCCTGCTTGCTGAAACTGTGGAGGATCTGAAGCACTTGCTGCAGAAGGTCAAGGATCACAGTCTTCAATATGGATTGAAGCCAACATCAAGGAAAAAAAAATGTTCTCACCACTGGGCCGACTGGCAGCATTATGATAAATGGTGAAGATATTGAAATTGTTAACAGCTTCAGTTTGCTTGGCTCCACAATCAATGCTCTTGGCACCAGCAGCCAGGAAATTAAAAGACTAATTGCATTGGGAAAGTCTGCTGTCAGGGACCTCTCCAGAGTACTGAAGAACAATGACAGAGACTAAGGTGTGCCTGATCTAGGCCATGGTCTTTGCAGTTAGGTGCTATGCATTCAGGAAGCTGGACAATGACTAGGGATGAAAGGAGAAGAATTGATGCCTTTGAGCTGTGGTGCTGGAGAAGAGTATGGCCTGCCAGGAGAACAAACAGATAAGTTCTAGAGTGAGTCCAGGCTGCTCCTTGGAGGCAAGCATTTTGAAGCTTCGTCTGACATACGTTGGGCATGTTGCAAGGAGGGACCAGTCCTTGGAGAGGGACATCATGCTTGGAAGGGTAGAAGGATGGTGCAAGAGAGGAAGACCATTAATGAGATGCATTGATTCAGTGATTGGGGTAATGAGGGTATGTGTGTCAGAGACAATAAGTTTGGCTCAGGATAGAGTAGGGTTCAGAGTTGTTGTACATAGGCTGTCTGTGAGTCGCAAGTGACTCAAAGGCACATAACAACAACAACAACACTTCCATATATTCCATGTGCCCATGTAAGGATGCATACTGAACAACATTGTTCTCATGATAACAACTGGATGAACAATAGAATAAACCACCACAGGAAGATATTGAAAGTATCTAGTAGTTAAGATTTGTTAATAGGTCTCATTTGGACCTTGAGTTACGGCATACATGATTCACTTACATTGAAAAATTTTATTATTTTTCTTCAAGCATATATTCTTAATTTAACAACTTCAAATTCTAAATTATGACTTAATTTAGAATAGCAGAACTTTAAACAAGCTGTTTCTACTGACATCACCTGAATGAAATTGTCTTAAAAAATTGGTTGCATTTGCCTCACAAGGGTGGGCCGGGCAAGAAAGGGGACATAGAAAATATTTGAACAATGTAATTTTGAACTAAACAAGTTTGGTTTTGCATTTCTCCTCCTAGATTTGCCTTCAAAGCTAATATTTGCACTGAGTATTAAACTAATTCTTTAAGTAGAGGGAGTAGGAAAGAGTTTCTTTATGAAGAGAGAGAAGCTCACTTACTGGTACCATAATAGGAGATGATTTCATGGGATAATGAAGTGCAAGAAAACCAAACAATATAAAGAAATTGCAATTGCAATACATCTTCTTACACTGGAGATATTTCTCAATAAGTATCTAGACAAAGCTGATTAAGTACAGTAAATAAATCTTGTGATTTCTGACCATTGCCTTGTAAAGATGAATATTATCTCTTTTAAAAAGATATATTAATCATTGAAGGCCAGAACAACATCATTAGATTTGATTAAGGCTGAAAAGAAACTTTTTGGGGTGTCGTCATCGAAAAAAATGAAATAACTATGTAGGGGAAACAAGTCTTGTTTTTCTTCTTTCATTGTGCTTCAGTGCACACAGCCGCCATTGGACTCTTAAGGAAAAGAGGACATGCAGATTTACTTTTCCAGTCAATGTGAAGCATAACGCAATAGCAGAAAAACTAGTTGTAGCTGGGTTTATAGCAGGTCTTCAGTTCCCAAAGTACACAAGCCTGAACAAGCCAACATGAGTCACTTCACAAGGTTGTATCTTAAGATTGTTACCACACAGATCCCTAAAGGAATAGCCTTCTTGGCCCCTAACAAATCCCTGTGAATGATTTGATATTGTGTTCTAGACATTTCCTAAAAGTTTTTTTCTGATTGTGAGTAATTTCCTTACTCTAATTTCTTAAATCTGCCAGGCTATGTACATTTGGTAGCAATATGTCAAAGTTATGAAAAAAAAATCCATTTAGAACTCAAGCAAAGTAATAGAAATAATTCTTCAAAGAGCCAAAGTCTATTTCTCAGAGCATCAAAATAATTCAACTCAGTTATTCTCCCTAATGAGAAATATTTTATATGGAAGATGTTACAGCATGAATACTAATTGGAATGAGAAATTAAAACACCAACAGTCTGTTTATCTGGGAGTTTTGCAGCTTTCTCCGAATGTGTACCTGATTTGTTCTATGTCTTTGTGTAAATCTCAAGCTGATCTTTTTTTCTCTCTATTTTCTGAACTATAAAGAGCAGATAATAATAGCAGCTTGCTTTGTAGGGGTGTGGTGTGAAATAATTAAGGCCTGTGAGGGTTTCGAAGGCCAAAGATGAAAGAGACTTGAGAAGTACAAAGCCTCAACATTAGCACTATAGCTTAGGGTATATAGAAACCTTGTTTATTGATGAAGAAATTATAGCACACTAAACAAATATTCAGCCTTCCAGAACTTATAAGATTCAAGTTGAATTGGTTCATAAATGTATTTTACTTAGATATAAAGGCAGGACTTGGTTATATACATAAACCTCAATCTAGAAGAAGAGAACACAAGTTTAAAAATAAAAGCATTTCTAGGGAGAATGAAAATACACTTTTTATTTACTTTTTGTTTTGCCCATGCACATCATCAGTAGGGAGCTCTGGTGGCCTATTGGTATGAAGCTGCCAATCTGAAGGCACATGCTTTGAAGCCACCAGCTGCTCCATGGGCGAAAGGTAAGAAATCTCATCCAAGTGAAAATCCACTGGAGGGTCAGCTATAGATTGGTTCTGACTCAATAATGCAAAACTAACAATCATCAATAAGCTATTAAGATATTTGTTTTAAAAGAATGATTAAGTCTAGAAGTCATGTCAGTAGGTATACAAATAGTGAAAACATTTGATTTATTGTGGCCTTTTAGCATCAAGATTTTAGTAATCCATTTCAAGATTGTCATTTATTTTTTGGGTAGCTCAGATTTCATAGTGGTAAGGAGGTCCTTTGCCAATCCAAAGGCTTGGCAACCACCCAGCTGCTCTAAAGGAAAAAAAAAAGGGCAATCTCCTCCTGTGTCATTTGTTGTTGAAGGTGTCCTTGACTTAAGTGTGAGGTCTTGGCAACCCTGTGAACAATATATCTGAACCCTGTCCTATCCTGTGCCATCCTTATCATCACTGACACACTTGAACTCATTGTTAGGTCACTGTGTAAATACATTCCACTGAGCATCTTCCTCTTTTTCACTGACCCTCCATCTTTCCAAGCATGATGTCCCTTTCCAAGGTATAACCTCTCCTAGCAATGTATGCAGACTATGAGAGATGAAGCTACACCATCTTTGCCTTCAAGGAACACTCTGGCTGCACCTTTTCCAAGACATATCTACTTGTTATTTTGACAGTCCATGGGACATTCAACACTCTTTCAACACCACAACTCTAAGAGATCAATTCTTCTTATATTATCCTTATTCATTATCAGTCTTTAGATTTACTGCCTCTGAAAACCTGCAAAAGGGTCAGCTATGTGTTTGTTCTTATTTAGTGGTGGTTGCTGTTATGTACCTTCGACTCGCTTGCAACTCTTAGCGACCCTATGTAAAACAACCCTAACCCCTGCTCTATCCTGTGCCAATCTTACTGTATCAGACACACCTGTTCCCATTACCCCAGACAATTAATCAATCCATCTTATGCAGAGTCTTCCTCTCCTGTGCTGTCCCTCCACCTCCCAAGCATTACGTCCCTCTCCAAGAACTGGTCGCTCCTTGCAACATGTCTAAAGTATGTCAGATGGAGCTTCAGAATCCTTGCCTCCAAGAAGCAGTCTGGCTTCACCGTCTCCAGGACAAACCTGTTCATTTTCTTAGCAGCCCATGGTACATTCAATACACTTCTCCAGCACCACAGCTCAAAGGAATCAGTTCTCCTTCTATCATCTCTAGTCATTGCCCAGCTCTCTGATGCATGCAAAGACCATGGCCTGTATCAGGCACACCTTAGTCTCCAGACTGACATCGTTGCTTTTCAGTACTTTAGAGAAGTCTCTAACTGCAGACTTCCCCATTGCAATATGTCTTTTAATTTCCTGGCTGCTGGTGCCAAGAGTGTTGATTGTGGAGCCAAGCAAATGAAAGCTGTTTACAATCTCAGTCTCTTCACCATCTAGCATGATGCTGCCAATCAGTCCAGTGGTGAGAATCTTTGTTTTCTTGATATTGATCCTCAATCCATACTGAAGGCTGCAGTCCCTGACCTTCCACAGAAAGTGCTTCAGGTCCTCCTCAGTTTCAGTAATCAGGGCTGAGTCATCTGAATAATGCAGATTGTTGATGAGTCTTCCTCCAATCCTGATGCCACATTTCTCCTCATAGAGCCCAGCCTCCTGGATGCTCTGTTCTGCATATAGGTTGAAAAGGTATGGAGATAGGACATATCCCTGGCACATACCCTTCCCCATTTTGAAACATGCAGTGTTTCCTTGCTCTGTTCTGACGACTGCCTCCTGGTCCAAGTATAGGTTTCACATTAGCACCGTCAAGTGTTCTGGGAGTCCCATTCTTCTCAGAATTAGCTAATCAATGAAACAGATAGACATTCCTCTGGTATTCCCTGCTTTCAGCCAAGATCCATCTAACATTAGCTACAACATCTCTAGTACCACGACCCCTTCTAAACCCAGCCTGGACTTCTGGCAGTTCTCTGCTGATGTGCTGTTGCAGTCGTTTTTGGATAGTCTTCAGCAGAATCTTGTTTGCATGTGATATCAATGATACTGTTCGATAATGTCCACACTCTGTGTGATCACCTTTCTTTGGAATGGGAATAAATATAGATCTTTCCAGTCAGTTGGCCAGGTGGTTGTCCTCCATATTTCTTGGCACAATTTTGGGAGCAATTGGTATACCATCAATTCCTGGGGCCTTATTTTTTGCCAATTCTTACAAAGCAGTTTGAACTTCTTCCTTAATCACCACAGGCTCTTGCTTATATGTTGTTTCATTAAATTCTCCTGTGTCTGCCAATTCCTTTTGGTATAATGACTCTGTATAATCTTTCCATCTTCTTTTAATACTTCCAGGATCACTTAATACTCTGCCCAAAGCATCCTTAAGTATTGTAACTTGAGGGCTGAATTTCTTCAGTTACTTGAGCTTAAGAAAAGCTGAGTGAGTTCGACCTCTTTGATTTTCTGACTCCAGCTCTTTGCACATTTTATTATAATACTTTACTTTGTATTCCCATACTGTATTTTGAAATCTTCTGTTTAGCTCAAAAACTATATGTACACTGTGGTACATTTCATTTTACCTGAGACAAGGCACTAAGTCAAGGTAAGTAAGTTTCTCCAGGTGCTTGAATTCAGGAACAAAAGGAAAGAGTGTATGAAAATAGCAACTTCATTTTCAGAAATACGACTCCTATCTAGTCTCCCTTCTCCATGATACAGAGTATTTCTTGATAGGAGCAGACAAATATAAAAACAAAGAATATTGTGATGAATCATTCACCTCTATGTTTTGTAATAAGAAAAGTATTAGCTTCCTGCTTTTGGTTGACACATAATTTTGTTTTCTTTTAATTTCAACAGCTACCTGAGAAAGTCAATCCTATTTTATAATAGACTAAATCATAATACTACACAGAAGGAAAAAGTGCCAATCGTGGTAATGAGCACCCATGGTGGACAGTGTTGGCTGGAGCTTCCCGACTAAATCAAGCCTGGAAGCAGGAGCGGCATCCACTTCCAAAATGGCTTGCCTCTGGAAACTCTATGTACAAACAGTGCTCAGGCTATTCGTTCATAGGGTCGCTATGAGTCGTCTACGACTCGACGGCATTAAACAACAACAACAACAACTGCTAAGTAAATGAATAATTACACACATTAGATTATATTTTTTTATTGGTAATTTTAAAATGATTACAACTACAGCCGAGAAGACTTTTGCCATATTTGAAATACTCTTTTCTAATGAATGCTCAAAGGTAAAAATCTTGCATGATGTTAATTAGAAACAAAACTGTCATGTCTCAGAATTTCTATCTTTCTTAAGCTATTTAAAAACGTGCTTGCTTTTAGAGACAATCTTTTTTTTTTTTTAATGTTGATTCCTGGGAATAATTCATCATTGATTGGGTTGGGTTGTAAAACTATTCTACAATAACAGAACTTGGGAGGTTGTTATTTTAGAATTACTGTATCTTAAACTGGTTGTAGTCAAGAAAAAAAAGATACTGGAAAAGAAGAACTAATAGATCTTAAAAATATTTACTGTTGTCAGACAAAGGAAAACATATTTCATCTCACTCTGATTATAATTTCATTAATGATCTACATAATATTTTTTAAAGTAATTTCTTCTTTGCTCAAGTTTTGAATATAAACATTAACGGTCAAGCTTGATAAGCATGCAATTAACCAGTTTAATTTTGGTCAGAAGATGAATGATTCATTGCTTTCCCGTGTTTGATGAGTAGGCAGCACACTGTATTTAAAATGGCTCTGTCCCAGAGGGAGAATCTAATGGGTTTCACTGCCCAGCCCACTCAGAGAACGAAGTCGGGGAGGTTCTTGCAAGAGTGTAGAGTGAGCATGAAATTGTAAAGACATCTTAAAACCTGATTTTCTTGCCAGCGATGTGAAAATGGTTTTCATTATTTATAACTTCCAATGAAAACATTTTAAGGATGTTGGTAGATATTTTCAATTTATCTTTTACTTTCCTTATTTGTTATGCAACCAGTTTTGTACTCAATGAAGCAAAAGTAATCCTTTTCTCATTGGGTTCTGTTTCCTGTATTATCTTTCAGTTGACAGAAATGTATCATTTTCATCCCCAGTGGCTGAATCAGTAACTTTGTAGATTCTTCTCTTGCAAGATTATGAAAAATATTCATTTATTTTTGCTAAAAATAAAAGCAAGTCTTTTGTATCTGACAATAGATGAGTAAGGTTTTGTGTTTTTTTTTAAGATATCTAGAATTTTGTACAGAAAATCTAAAACAATTTGTGTCCTTTGATTCAACAAAGGGATATTCAGAATAGCTTAACTGGAGATGGGTTAAGAACGTGCCATTTACTAGGTTAGCTGATGTAGATGACTCTAGATTTCCACAAATTGTATTAGCCAGTGGATACCGTCCAAGTTATAGTAAATGGAAAAACACATTTCACTGAGTTTCTCCTACACTCTTCTTAAGGAATTACCTTTTGCCTTTGAAGATCACCCATCATTTCCCACCCAAGTGTTCTTTTTTATTCAGACTCGGGCTTAGATTCTTTTATTAAAAAAATTATTATCATTTGGCAAGTGGTTTTTATGTCAGCATGATCTTTAATTTTCTCTTTTTAAGTTTTATATTGGTTTTGAAGTTCACAAAGTTTGTATACATTGTGCTTCACACTATTCTTCATTCATATAGTTTCATACAGTCATTCCCATGCATTATACTTTTATAAAAGGAATTGCCATTGGACCTTGCCCGTCATTACCCAGTCTTTTCAGAGTCCCACAGGATCCTTCCCATTTCCTTCATCCCCTCCCTCTACCCACCAAACTGTGCAACCCTGTGGTTTCACCCCTATGCATTTTCACCTCTCTACTCCCTGTCCCTCTTCAGTCCCCATACATGTTTTTTTAGTTATCCTTCTATTTTTACAATAATAGTCTTATGCTGTATTTGTCCTTATGAGACTGAATTAATTCACTCAGCATAATGTCTCTTCCAAATTATGTAGTATTTTTTCGAAATGATTGCTTCTGAGTGCTGCATAGTATTCCATTGTGTGAATGTACCACAATTTCTCATTCCGTTCAGTTGTGGTTGGACATTTGGGCTGTTTCTGCATTCTTGCAATGGTGAATAATGCTGCTATGAACATTGGTGAACAGATCTCTGTGTCTCAATTCTAGTTTCCTTGGGATATATGTTCCTAGTATATATACATCTGGGTTATACGGAGTTTCTATGTTCAACTTTTTGAAGAAATGCCACACTGTCTTCCAGAGTGGTTGTACCATTTTACAATCCCATCAACAATGCATGAGAGTTCCCACCTCTCCACATCCTCTTCGATATTTATTGCTTGCTGCCCTGCTAAACTTTGCTAATACTGCTACTGAGGAGAGATGGTATACTCATTGTGGTTTTAATTTACATCTCTTTTATTGCCAGTGATTTTGAGCATTTTTAATTGGATTATATAATTTTATTGGAAATATCTTTTACTGTGATTTTATTGAAAGTTCACAGAAAATTTGGATTTCCCTTCATGAATTGTTGCACGTCACACCCCCCACCCCACACCGCTTTCACTTAAAAAAAATTCTTCATAGTGAGCATTTCTTCATGTATCTGTTGGCCATCTGAGTATCTTCCTCTGTGAAAAGGCTTCCCATGTCTTTTGCCCATTTTGTAATTGATTTGTCCGTCTTTTTCTTCTGTAGGCCTTGGTGGTGGTTGTTTACCGTAGAGTCAGAACCGCCCCATAGCTGAGCTTCTGGTGGATTTTCAGATGCAGTTAATCACATGGAATGAGATTATCCATCTTTCTCCCATGGAGCAGCTGCTGGCCTCAAACTATGTCTTCGGGATTACAGAGCAGCTTCCCCCTAGAGCTCTGGAGGTGCGGGAGTATTCTGTAAACTTTTGTTACGAGATCTTTGTCTGAAATGATATTGCAAATTTTTTTTTCCAGTTGGTAGTTTTTCTTTTCACCCTGTTGGAGAAAGGTTTTGGTGAGCACAGAGATTTAGTCTTTAGGAAGTCCCATTCATCAATATTTTCCTCTCCAGATTATACAGTTCTGGTATTTGTCAGTCTCTTTATAGCGTAGACTAGACCTCATAAACTAAGAACAAGGTGTAATTAGTCAGTTTGATAAAATAGCCAGATCGAAAAACAAGAGACCATGTAAAGATACAAGGTTAAATTAATACTCTAAATAGTATATTAATTTATTAGCGAGAACAAGTTATTGAAATCTTCAAATGAAATATCTTCAATTTATTAATGAAATAATAAGGCATGATGTGATTAGGAATACATTTGTATCTAGTCAACTTACTATATTCCTGATTTTTTTTTATGACCTCAAAGATACAAGAATATTTTTATCCGCTATCCATCCTTAATTTAGCTAGTAGTTTCAACATTCTTCCTTAGCATACTTCTTAAACTTATGATAAGGAGGAAAATTTAGACTTGATTTGTTTTCTGTGTAATAATCGATTTTTTGTTAGGTTGTTGTTAGGTGCCATCAAGTTGACTACAACTCACAATGAGTCTATGTACAATCTGTCTGAACCTTTTCTATCCTGTGCCAACCCCCTCATCTCCATTGTGCTCAAGCCCTTTGTTATAGCCACTGTGTCAATCTCTCTTGTTGAAGATTTTCTCTTTTGCTGACCCTCTAATTTTCTCAGCATGATGTCTTCTTCCAAGAACTGGCCTTCCGCACAACATGTCTAACGTATGAGAGATAAATTTTCACTTTCCTTGCAAGCTCTAAGGAGTACTCTGATTGACTTCCTCCAAGACAGACTTGCTTGTTCTTTTGGCAATTGGGCAATTCATGGTCTATTCAATATGCTTCAACACCAAAATTCAAAATCATGTACACAGTCATATTCTCTATTTAAGCTCTGGCATTAAAAAATGAAACAATAACAGACAAACAACCAAACCCTATGGTTCTTATCTTTAGGGAATCCAGTCTAGTGGAAGATGTAAACATAAAGCACACATAAATGGAATATACAGAAATAAGGTGTGAGAGACTCTAGGAGACAGGGACAATGGGATACATGGGGAAAGCTTTGAATTGTCTCAAACCTTGGGATTTGCTATACACAGAAGTGGAAGAAAGGTCATTTCAGGCAAAGAGAATAAAATGTGCAAAGGCCTAGAATTTTGAAAAGATATGTGAGTAGTTCATGGTGGTTTGGAGCTTAAGTTTGTGGTGGAGAGTGGAAGGAAATGAAAGTGGAGCACCACACTGGGTTTACATCATGAAGGGCACTGAATTCCAGACAAAAGAGGTTAGTTAGCTTTTATAGAGTTAGCAGTGGCAAGTCTTTCAAGAAGAAAAGGGTATAATCATATTTGTTTGATAAAAACGATTGTCACAGAAAGACTAGAAGAGCTAGATTGCAAGAAAGATTGTTAATCTAGGGCAGAAATCATAAGAGCCCAAATCAAATGAGTTGCTGTAGAAACGGAGAAGCATAGTCATATTTAAGATGTATTTCTGAAATAACACTGCTGAGATTTTGGGATGGATGATAAAGAAGAAGAGGAACTCCAGAACTTTCTTGAGAGATTAGAGGATGTGGATTCCACTAACCTCAATAGAAAAGGAGAGAATATTTAGGGCGTTGATCATGATTTCCTCTTATCTACTTTTCTGAATTTGGATGAGGTGCCAAGTTGACAAGCCAAAGAGACAAACATTTGTAAAAGCTGGTCTGGAACTTGGAATATGAGTTAGAATGGCTGATGCAGACTTGGAAAGCAAGAGTTTATATATAGTTCCTAGTATATGAGTGCTAACACTTATCTAAAAGTGTCAAAGGAACAGGCCAGCAAGGATGAAACCCTGGAAAACACGAGCCTTAACACTATTTTTGTTGGTTCATGTTTCAATCATACCTGAATCTCTGTAATTAAATGATTTTCTTTTAAATGATTGCCCCCTCTTTTCATATTCCCTAACTCTAGCTAATTTTTTTAGAAATTAAATTTTTTTTGCTGTTGTTAAGAATTTTTATAGCAAAATATATACCAATTAAACAGTTTCTACAAATACAACTCAGTAACATTGATTACATTTGTCAAGTTGTTCTATCATTTTCATTGACCTTTGTCAAATTGTTCCTCCATCATTAACACAAACTCTCTGGCCACTGAATTTCCTATCTATTCTTTCAAATTACTGTTGTCACTCTTACAGTTCTTAGATGGTCAATGTTCAAAGCAGACTTAAAAAAATTAATTAAGGAAAAATACTATTTGGCTTTAAGAAGACTTTCTAGGGATATTTTTGGTATAAGTTTTAAATAGTATCTCAGGTCAATAGTTCAGGGGTTTATGCATTTCCCAGGCCTCCAGAAAATCTGGGGACCTTGAGAATTTGGAATTGTGTTCTGTATTTTTTTCCCTTTGGATCAGGATTCTTCTCTGGAAACTGTGATCAAAATATTCAGTAATAGGCATCATCTAGTTTTTTTGGTCTCATAGTGGAGGAAGCAACTGTGAACTGGAAGTCATTAGCCACACATTCCATATCCTCCTATTCCCACCCAGTCTCCTTCTTGACCTGAAAGCAATCATTTCTACCAATGTTACTCTTCATTTTACAACTCTTTAAACTTTCCCTGCTCTCACAGTCCTATATTTATAAAGCCCATGTAAATTATTTTTTGTTTCTAATACCACTATTTTCACAAAGCTGCAGTCTATTTTGCTATTAGTGATTTAAAATTGTCAATACATATTATATTTAAAATGTATACTCCCCCTCCAATTGCCCCTACCCCAGTCTGGTCCCCTCGCCTGACTGAGGACTCTGTGGTCAGGGATAGTGTTTCCAATTCCAGCACTGCCCCTCCCCATAAGTGGTCATACTATATTTTGAAGTAGGTGTCACTGCCCTCCTCCTTTATATATGATAAAGGGAACCTGAGAATTGTGAACAGATTCCCCCCAGGTCTAACCATCTTTTGGCAGAAGCATTCAACAGAACAAAATATGTGGTGCATTTAGGATGTCGGTCCTCTTGTGCATGCTGCCACTGTTAAGGTCATCAGACTCACAGTGACTTTCAGCAACCCATTGCATAGGTAATCGTCCTCTTTGGTCTGTCCAATGCATAGGTAATTGTCCTCTTTGGCACTTTGCCTACTTATTTATACTATATTATAGTATAAAGGTTAGGGATCACAAAATGTAGAGGTTCAACTATGTCATTTATTGTTCTTAAGTCCTGGAGCAAATTCCATCTACCACTGGTTTGTTTTACAACTTGAAAGTCCGCATGCAAGGCAGAGGTGAAGTAAGGAACTGCTTATGAGGTTTTCCGTCAATTCTAACAACTAAGAAATAGTGAGAAGAGTTAGGACCTCAGAAGACTTTTAGGACCAGAGAGTGGGCTCTTGTGTCCAGGAGAAAACGAATATACTTACCAGTAATGGTAATGCTCACCTACAGCTCGTCTGGGAGGATCTATATCGTTGAAGCGTACTCGTTTGTTTCCAGCTGGGAGCTGGGGCATGTCAGTCCTGTCAGCCACGAGGACCTGATGTGAGCCACCTTTGGCCAAATGTCCTTCAGAGCCCACTTAAAACAAGTGAGTGGGGGCTTCCTCTCTACTCCTTTGCCTATATGTGGTTCTTGTCTGTGACACTGTCTACTGAAGTGGCCCAGCTTTCCACAGTGGAAGCAATTCTGACCTCCTTTATTATCTTTGGGCAGCACTGTATATGAGTAAGACTTCCTTTTCCTGACACAGGCCCTAAGCTGGCAGCAATAGCTGCCCCAATAATTTTGGCCATTCTCTGGTCTTTCTCACCATTGGGCCAATTGGTAATATCATGACAGATGGTGAAGAGATTGAGATTGTTGACAGCTTCAGTTTGCTTGGCTCTACAATCAATACTCTTGGTACCAGCAGCCAGGAAATTAAAAGATGAATTGCATTGGGAAAGTCTGCTGTCAGAGACCTCTCCAAAGTACTGAGTAGCAATGATAGAAACTAAGGTGCACCAGATACATGCCTCAGTCTTTGCGATTCCTTACTATGCATTAGAGAGCTGGGTAATGACTAGGGATCATAGAAAGAGAGTAGATGCCTTTGAGATGTAGTGCTGGAGAAGAGTATTGAATATACCATGGACTGCTAGGAGAATAAGTAAGTTCATCCTAGAGAGGGTGAAACCAGGCTGTTCCTGGAAGCAAGGATTCTGAAGCTTCGTCTGACGTACGTTGGACATGTTGCGAGGTAGGATCAGTCCTTGGAGTGAGGGATGTCATGCTTGGGAGAGTGGAGGGACAGTGCAGCAGAGGAAGACCCTTAATGAGACGGATTGATTCAGTGACGGGGAAATGGGGATAGGTATATTGGAAACAATAAGATTGGCAAGGGATAGAGCAGGGTTTAGGGCTCTTGTACATAGGGTCACTGTGAGTCACAGGTGACTCTACAACATATAACAACATCAGCAACAGCAACATATTGTATGGGAGATTGCCCAACATTTTCCCACAGAGCAGCTGGTGAATTCTAACCACATCCAATTAGATTGACAGTGTGACTCCTTACCATTAAGTTAACAGAGCTCCATAGTTAATGACATACAGGAAAAAAGGGGAACAACATCAACATTGATGAATGGATGCTGTGGCCACTACAATGCACTCAGATATGTTTATTATTGTGATGGTGGCCCAGGATTGGGCAGTGTTTTGTTCTCCTGTACATAGAGTGTCCACTTGACACCACCTAATGACCTATCCCAAAGAAAGGTGACCCAACAGAATGTGGAAACTACAGAACAATCTCACTGATTTCACATGCAAGCAAGATTTTACTGAAGATTATCCAAA
>NW_006399792.1:2523849-2524985 GCF_000299155.1 Elephantulus edwardii
AACAACAACAACAATGACATATCTCACAAATATCTATATCTTTTCATACCACCTTCCCAACAGTCACATTTTAAACTAATATATTAATTATACTTCTGAAAATTTTCAAGGGAACAAATCCTTGAAATAATTTCAAAACCCTCTATCCTTGCTGTGTAGGTGTTACCATGTGCTCCTGGTCTCCTGTAACTTTTCTTAGTTTCTTTTTCTACTTGGTATCTTACTATTTCACCTAGGGGGAGTGGAAAACGACATAGAAGCATGGCCAAGACATTTCTTCTTTCTTTTCTTCTTGTCTTTTAGTAATGAATTCTTAGGAATCATGTTTAAAGATTTCAATTCTTCTTGAAGCAACAAAATAAAAACACCACCTTGCCAAAGATGTTCAATCTGGAGAGGATAAAATTGATGAATAGAATCTTCTAATGATTATATCCCAGTGCACACCAAACTCTTCCCAACAGAGTGAAAAAAAAACCAAACACAAAAAACCAACCAAAATGACTGAGAACAAACAATTAGCAATTCCATTTCAGACAAGAGTCTTTTATTTTTTTTTTATTGTATTATTTTTACGTGTACCGTCAAATCAGATCTGACTGGTACAGGAGGAGATTGTCCCCTCATTCTCCAGCAAAGCATCTGGTGGATTTGAACCACGTACCTCTGGGATTGCAGTGCAGTGTCTTGCCACTAGGCCACCAGAGCTCCCTTCGACAAGAGTCTTATATAAAGAGTTTATAGAGTCCTACAGAGTCTCCGCAAGAAAAAGACTGATCACACAATTACCAAATGGACAAAAGACATCAAAAGATTTTTCACAGAGTAAGATATTAGGATTGCCAACAAACACATGAAAAAATGCTCAAAATCACTGGCAATAAGAGAAATGCAAATCAAACCCACAACGATATACTGTCTCTTTCCAGTAGCAGCGGCAAAGTTTAACAGGACTGCAAGTAAGAAATGTTGGAGAGGATGTGGAGAGATTTGAACTCTCATGCATTGTTGGTGGGATTGTAAAATGGTACAACCACTCTGGACAGCAGTTTGATATTTTCTCAAAAGGCTGAACATATAAATCCATATGACCCAGCTATTCCACTGCTTGGAATATATCCCAAGAAAATGAGACC
>NW_006399792.1:2526620-2538952 GCF_000299155.1 Elephantulus edwardii
AAAAGCCCTTTGCTCACCACAGGAAGCATTCTGGTAGCAACAACTTCCTTTCCACTCTCTAGTCCCTGATGCTTATCAGACAGAGCCACAACCACAAGTCCTCACTGGGATAAAATATCAATGATCAGGGGAGCTCTGGTGGCCTAGTGGCAAGAAACTGCACTGCAATCTCAGAGGCACATGGTTCAAATCTACCAGATGCTCTGCCGGGAAAAGGAGGGACAATCTCCTCCTGTACCAGTGAGATCCGATTTGACGGTACACACACACACACACACACACACACACACATATAAAATAATAATAAAAAAAAATGTCAATGATCATTTTTAGCCTCTAACCAAAGGCAGAGAGAGCTGTGGTAGCCTTGTCTGTAGGGAGTTTCATCACTAACAGAAAGGTGAACCTGGGGCAATTCAAATCTACATGTACAATTTCTCATGTACTTTGTTTGCAGCCTTGGAAAACACAATGGAGGGTCAGCTATTAGTCCAGTAGGGAGATGATGAGATGAAAGAAAAGGCTGGGATTTCAACCCCACCAGCTTCTTCACAACAAAAAGGTGCAACCACAAAGATTCATGGTCTTAGAAACTGTGGACAGTTTTTCACAATTCTGCAGGGTTGCTGTGAGTTGGAAAAACTGCATGGCAGTGGGTTTGGTGTTGGCTGGATTTCTGTCATTAAGAGACCCTCAGTGAGATGGGTCTTGACCCTGGATGCCACAGTGAGCTCAAACATAACAACAGTTGTGAAAACAGTTCAGTACTTTTTCAATATTTCCTTCTGTTACACATACCATGCCAATTCAAAGATATCTAATGCCTCCCTCAAAGTTGCCACAACTACTGGTTTCACTGAGATTTTCTTTCATTGTTTGTTGATCTCAAAGCTAATTTATGTAAACCTTGTTTTGACTCACTGAAGTAAAACTGTACTTTGTGACTTGAACTATTTCTAAAGCAGAGGGATAAACGACTATTTACAAGATATTTGCCTTAGAACTATGATGATGAAGTTTAAGATATCAGATTTACCAGCAAAGTCTGTCTACATAGCTATTCCCAAAAATATATTTTTTCTAATAAAACATAACCTCTTTCCCCTAAACTGTAAAGGAGCCATGGTAGTGTGATGTGTTACACTGTACACAGATCAGTGGTTTGAATACACTAGTTACTCCTACAGATAAAGATGGGGAACTGTCCCTCTCAAAGACTGGTAGCCTCGGAAAAATCCCATGGAAGGTCACCCTGAACAATTAGAAGCACTTGTTGTTAGGTAAACAATGTTAGGTAAAGTAATCATAGCAACTCTATGAAAACAGATCTGAACCCTGACCTATCCTGTGCTGTCCTCATTGTCCTTGACATACTCAAGCTCACCATTATAGTCATTGGGTTAACCCAGTTTGCTAAGGGTCTTCCCTTCCTTCGCTGACCCTCCACCTTTCCAAGCAGGATGTCCTTCTACAGGGACTGGCTTCTTCTAACAACATGCCCCAAATGTGTGAGACGAAGTTTTACTATTCTGCATTTTACTATTTTCCAAGACATACTGGTCTTTTTGGCACTCCATGGAAATAGTCATCACTCTTCTCTAGCACCACAACTCAAAGATTAAGTTCTTCTTTGGTCATCCTTAATCGTTGTCCAACAATGTTATGAGTGCTGGGATTTTACCCATACACATACAAGGCAGATTTATTAATACAACTATTAATCAAACATATGCACCGATGACTAAATCAAAAGATGAGGAAATTGAAAGTTTCCAAGTTCTGTGACCAAAAATGAATGGAACATGCAACCAAAACGCATTGATATTAATTGATAAAATACAAAATTTGGAAACAAGTAAGAGGGATTGGAAGTTAGAAACTATGGGCTTAGTGACAGAAATGAGGTTGAAAATCAAATGGTTGAATTGTGTACAATCAATAATCTATTCATTGCAAATACCTTCTTTAAAAAAATGTAAGCAGAGACTTTCCACATGGAACCTCACCCAAGACTACAGGAATTAGATTGACTACATCTGTTGTGAGGAGAGACCGGTCCTTTGGAGAGGGACATCATGCTTGGGAGGGTGGAGGGACAGCACAGGAGAGGAAGGCCCTCTATGAGGTGGATTGATTCAGTGACTGGGATAATTGGGATGGGAGTGTCAGAGACAGTGCGATTGGCACAGGACAGAGCGGAGTTTAGGACTGTTGTACATAGGGTTGCTATGAGTCGCAAGCGACTCGATGGCACATAACAACAACAACAACATCTGTGGGAAGAATCACTGGTGAAACTCAATATTAGTAGTCAAAACTAGACCAGTGCTGATTAGAAAACAATTAATTATGTATGTGCATGTTCAAGTTGAAGTGGAAGAAAAGATAAACAAATCCACAAAAACCAAAATAGGATCTTAAATGTATCCCTTCTGATTTTAAAATCCATCTAAAAAATAGATTTGAGCCATTGAAAATGAATGATTGAAGACCACGTTAGTGAGCGGTGGGATTACATCAAGGGTGTCATCCATGAAAAAAGCAAAACGTTTTTACAAAGAAAGGAGAGAAATAAAATACCAAAATGGGTATCAGAAGAGACTGGAAATTTCATAATAGCATGGAGAGGGAAAGAAAAAGGAAGAAATGCTAAATGAGATGAATAGAAGATTTTAAAGGGAAGCTTGAGAAGACAAAGCAATCTATTATGAAGGAATGTGTAAAGCGATAGAGTTGGAAAACAAAAAGCGAAGAACTCATTTGGCATTTCTCAAGCTGAAAGAACTGGAGAACACATTCAAGCCTTCAGTTGCAATGCTGAAGGATGCCTGATTCAACAGGATGGGCAAAATTGACAGCAGTAGGTTTGGCTTTTTCATTGTTGTTTTCTTTTTTTAATGTTGTTTCTTGCTCTTCACCTTCCTATTAGAAAATTATTTTCTGCCCAGGATGCTATAAGAAAAATAATGCAAGACTCTTGGGTTACTTGAGTATAATTATTTAATCTCATATAGGGGGGAAAAAAAGGACCAACAGATCTTGCCAAACATTCTTTGAGGGAGATAACCTTCTTATTGGAATTCCTTAAAGCCTCCCACATTCCCCATTCACTCCCTCTGAATCAGCCAAGAGAAAAACAAAACAAAACAAAATACCAACCCACACCAGTCCTTCTACTTTGCTTCTTTACTCTTGGCTTAACTGACACGTTCACCTTTCAAACTGCTTACTGCTACTTAGGAGATTTCCGCCTCCTCCTGTCTGGACTTTTTCTCCTGTACTTCTTCCCCTTCCTCACTTAGTGACTCACTCCATCTCTTTAGATCTCATCTTGAAACATTCCTGTTCCTGTTTTCCTTGGCCTGGGCTTGACTCCCACGCAGTCGAATTCCCTTTACTCTCCTTTTAATGTGCCTGCCAAGGTTGCAAGTGTACTTATTTGTATCTTTTCTGCATTTAATTTTTTCTTTTTTATGTTAAAAAAATGCTCAACTTTTTGTTTTAATAGATCTAATCCCTTTCTATTATATTTTCTTCCCTTAGACTAGAAATTAAGATTCAGGGGGGAGGAACCCAGCAGAATTTTACTATTCATAATTTAAGAGTTTCTGCAGGATTTGCATTTTCCGCTGAGCCCTGCTAGTTGAAATTCTCATGAGATGTGGAGGACAGTATCAGATCATATGTACTTCTATGCATGGAGATTTTATCCCTGAGAGGCTGAGAGTGTTTTGGACATTGGATGTTACAGGGACAGGAAGAAGAATTCCCACAGGAAGCTGTAGGACATAAATGTAAGAATGGAAATTAGAAAGAAAAGCAAAACAAAACAAGCAAAACTCCACCCAATCTGAGACATTAGTTCCATGGGGTCGTGGACTTAGAAAGATGTAAAAGTCATTAGTGTTGACTTTTGCTATTCTTACAGTGCTCTTTCTGCTTCATGCTCTTGTATGGATCCAGAAGGACTCGACACGGGTGTCTCACCAAGGCAGATCTCCACTGACCAATGACTACGTGTATCTAGAGAATATCTCAGCAAAGCCTTTTGGATTTTCTTGGTTTTGTGAATTCATAAATCAACCAGCAGTTGCAAATACTTCCTTTCACAGAATCCCTCCATAATCCTTTTCTCTGAGAGTCTGCAGACCACTGAGTGCATGCTGAGGCTGTGCTCTAAAGGCAGGAAGAACTGTGTTACTGTCCGCTTGTGCTATTAGGAGTTGTTGGGCTGGATGTGGGGCTGGACAAGCATTAGCTGTATTCTCTCTCTCTTGACAGCACTATTGGTTGCAAAGAGACCCAAGCCATATTGCTGTTTTAGTCTCTGTTATGGATAGAATTATGCCCCTATTAAAGCTTCAACAAGTATTGACTTGTTTTATCTTGCCCCAGGAACTCCTCTGCTGCATTATAAATATGTCTTTCTGGGTGAAAAGAAAGAGTATCTCTCTCATTGCTCTTGAATTGGAACTGGCTCATAGACAAGTCTATGATTTTTTGAGGCTGTAAATTGTGCAACTTGAGATAGCTCATCTTTCTGTGATGGAGCCGGTGGTGGGTTTAAATCCCCACAAAGCCTTTGCCTTTCAGATAGCAACGCAACTCCCAATGGTCTATATCACCAAAACTCCCAGACAATAGTAAACCCATTAGCGTGTGATTTGATGAAAAACTGTGTGCTTCCTTACATTTAATTTCAAGAAGTCTTGTAGTTACAAAAAAAGTTAAAGGCTAAAATTTTAAGAGTTATTTTAAGTGCTAATTCAATAACCATTAAGTCCTTTGGCACTTGCATTCTTGGAAGCAGAAATATATGTAAGTTATTCCAAATTCTCCAAACCCTAGGAACACTTTCTCTTTTTGCAGGGAGATGTCTTCTCCCCCAAAGGGCAAATAATTTAGTAAGCCATGATATAATAAAATTGGTTTTGACTAGTTCATACTGTTTTTAAAAAATTCTAACTAGCAAACTTGAAACACTTGGCTTTTAGTAATAAAATAATCTTCTTACATGCATGTAGAATGGCTTCTTGAAATAAACGTAATGTTTTAAATTCTTCATATTCTGATTCTTTTTAACATGATTCATCATAAACCCGAGCATCTCAGAACAGGATTTCTCCATTAAGGTTTCTTGATTGGAATAAGGCATAATTAGTGCTGTTGTTAATGGTAAAGGTGATGTGGAGTTGACCACAACCATGGCAAACCTATGAACAACAGATCTGACCCTTGCACTATCCTGTACCACATTCTTAATCTCCGTGGTGCTGAAGTCCATTGTTGTAGTCACTCTATCATTCAATATTCTTAAAGATCTTCCTCTTTCACTGACCCTCCACCTTATCCAGCACAATATCCTTTTACAAGCTTCCTCCTGACAGCATGTCCAAAGAATGCAAGACCAAGTTTCACTCTTCCTCTTTATGGAATACTCCTGTTGTACTGCCTCCAAGACAGATCGGTGGCTTATTCTTTTGGCATCCCATAGTATACTCATAATCTCCAACACCACAATGCAAAGGAATCAATCCTTCTTCTGTCTTCTTTATGCACTGGTCAACTTTCACATGTATAGGAAACAATTCAAAATACCATGACTTGCATCAGGCATGCCTTAGTCTTTAAGCTGACATCTTTGCTGTTGTGTTACTTTTTTAGGGCTGTTGTAAAATGAGACCATAAATCAAATGATTTAAGAGAACTAAATTGCATTGCATCCTAGCTGTGAATGTTAGAAGTGTGAGTCCAAGGTGTTCAGTAGGGCCACATCCTATATAAAGGTTTGAGAGAAAGATCCTTTTTTTGTGTTATAAAGCATCTTTGTGTTTTTTGTCTTGCTGAGGCATCTTTATGTGGCTCCTATCCTTCATAACTTTTTGAACTATAGTGTTGGAAAAGAGTACTGAATATCCCATGGACTGCCAAAGGAACAAGCAAATAGGTCTTAGAGGACTTGCAGCCAGAGTGCTCCTTGGAGGCAAAAATGGTGAAACTTCATCTTGCATACTTTGGGCATTTTGCTTGGAGAGGCTAATATTTGGAGAGGGATATCATGCTTGGAAAGGTAGGGGTACAGCATAAGAGAGGAAGAGCCTCTGGGTGCTATGACACAGGTGGAACTAGGTGGAATGACACAATGACTAGAGGAATGGCTTGGAGTATGTCAGAGATTGTGAGATAAGCACAAGATAGGACAGGGTTTAAATCTGTTGTTCAGAAGCTCTGAGTCATTTTCGACTCTATGGCACCTAACAAGCCCTCTTCATCTTTTCTCCTCTTTCATAATGACACAAGGGATGATGACGTACACTGGTGATATAGTAGTCTGTAGGGAGTTGTTCTGGTAACCCAAAGGCTGCATCTTTTTGACGGTTTGAATCTACCAGCCACTATGAGGGAGAAAGATGTGAATTACAGCCTTAGAAACTCAGTGCAAAGTCAGCTATGGACAGTTTCTGACTAGAGATTAACAAGAGAGACAGTAAGAAAGAGACTCAGACTGTGTTAGAATCCAATCTACTCCAGTATGCTTTTGTGTTAGTTTAACTTCTAATAACTTCCATATTTTGAAAGAAGATTTTATGGTGGATGTAGAACATTGAAACTTTCTTCTCTCAGACCCTAGCTAGCGATTTCTAACATAAGCATGTACCTTGAGTTTCAGTCACGGAAATAAGGCAGGCTAACTCTTGCTCTGCCTCACATACTTAGGAGGGATCAGTCTTTGGAGAAGGACATCATGCTTGCAGGAATGGAGGGACAGTGCAAGAGAGGAAGTCCCCAGATGAGACAAATTGACAGGATAGCTAAGGCAATGACCTTAAGTGTGTCAGAGTCAGTGTGAATGGTTCAGAACAGGGCAGGGTTTAAGGCTGTTGTACATATAGGGTTGCTATGAGTCTTAGACAACTCAATGGCACATAACAATGGCAACCTTTTCTCATAGAAACATCAGACTTTATTCTCTTTTTGTCTCTTTGGAAGCAGTTTGCCTAGCCTTTCACTGGCGGGACCTCTGGGTGAATTAAAATCTGTAACTTTTCAGTGAGCAGTTTGGCATGTTAGCTATTTGCATCACTTAAAGACTCAGATAATGAGGGGGATTTTTTTTTTTAAATTTTTCCTTCCCACCCATCAGGAAACTGCCTTTTTGTTAAATAAGCCATTATTTTTTACTCTATAATTAATTCTTACAATCTCTATGTTACAGAATTCCAGATTCTCCTCAACATTCTAATCATGATCTGTTTCATGAATTTCAAAAAAACCAACTTTCTTTCGAGGGCGAGCTCTTATATCTAAAAGGTGCTTTACTTCAGAGTAGGAAATCTGCTGTGATTTAAACATCTCACTCCTTATTAGAGTTTTCTACTCTCCTAAGCAATGACTTAAATTGATCGCAGGTAAAGAGCTAATGTTACTGTTGTTGTTATATGCTATCGAGTCACTCTCTACTCATAGTGACCCTATTGTACAACAGCTCTGAACCCTGCTCTATCATGAGCCAATTTCAACACATACCTCTCTGACACACCTACACCTATTACCCCAGCCACTGAGTCAATTAAGCTCATTGAGCGTCTTCTTATCCTGCACTGTTGCTCCACCCTCCCAAGCATGATGCTCCACTCCAAGGACTGGTCTCTCCTTGCAGCATGCCCTAAGTATGTCAGACAAAGCTTCAGAATCCTTGCCTCGTAGGAGTATCCTTGTTTCACCCTCTCTAGGATGAACCTATTTATTCTCCTAGCTAGCAGTCCATGGTATATTCAATATTTTTCTCCAGCACCATAGCATCAATTCTCCCTCTTTGATTCATAGTCATTGTCCAGCTCTCTGATGCATAGCAAGTAATTGAGAAGATCATGGCCTTTATCAGGCATACCTTAGTGTCCAGACTGACATTGTTTCTCTTCAGTACTCTACAGAGGTCCTTGAGAGAAGACTTTCTCAATGCAATTTGTTCTTTAATTTCCTGGCTGCTGGTACCAAGAGTGTTGATTGTGGAGTCAAGCAAACGGAAGCTGTTAACAATCTCAATCTCTTCATCATCTGTCATGATGTTGCCAATTGGCCCAGTGGTGAGAATCTTAGCTTTCTTGATGTTGAGCTTCAATCCATATTGAAGGCTGCAGTTCTTGACCTTCTGTAGCAAGTGCCTCAGGTGATTCTCAGTTTCAGCAAGCAAGGTTGTGTCATCTGCACAACGCAGGTTGTTCTGAGTCTTCTTCCAACCCTAAAGCCACACTCCTCAAAGAGCTGACGGGGCTACAGAAATAACTTAGGAAATGGAAAACAACAACAAAACAGGTTTTCCATTGTAAATTTTCAGCTTTTGTTATTTTTCTACACTCATTTTAACTAGGAAGATACTTTTCCAATATAGTGGTGCGTAGTGGATTATGGGTTATTCTTTTCCCGTCCTCTACTAATTTGTTTAGGCATCCCATCACTTGTTTAGGGACCTCTGGTGGTGTAGTCTGCAGGGAATGGTGCTGCTACCCTATAGTCAGTGCCTCTAGCAATTAGGCTTTGCCAGCAGCTCAGTGACATTTATAGCCCTGGAAAACCTGCTGCATGGTCAACTGTGAGTCAGTTCTGATTTGTTTGCAATGAGTTTTGATAATTCATAATCCTCCTCTGACGAACAGTCTCCTCTTCTGTGATTAATTGTCTCTAAAAACCCTCTGGAGGGTCAGATATGGGTTGGCACAACTCTTCAGTACACAACAAAAACACGATCTTACGTTTAATTCCCTTTGATCAATGTTACCAGGACTCTAATTAATATTACAGTGAATATTCTTGAACACATATATCTGTCTTTTAGAAGTTATAGAGAAAATTATTTTTCCATGCAACAAATCATACTGTGTTTTGTGACAATTGATCCCAATCCCCACATTGTAGCAACGCTCTTTCCAATTTTTCCTTGTATTTTCTATTTCCAGTCATCTTTTCCTATTTCTTTGTTCTTTCTTAGATTTACTCTTGTACAAATGCTACACTTTTAGTCTTATGTGGGTGAGTGTTCTAAGGAATGTATTGCTCCTTGATATTATTAATCACCTGATAGATGTGTTGATTGTTAAGCCGTGTGAGTGATGTCAGTTCCAAGCTTGAAGGGTTACTAAGAGCCATAGTCTCTTGGGGTGCCAACAGTTTCTATCAGACTAGTAAACCTGGGTTTGTTTTCCTACAAATGATTTTGTGTTACCCATGCTATTGGGTACCACCTTGTGACCGTTTTCAGAGCAGTCAGCAGTCGTAAGCAGGGCACCATCTAGTTCGAGAGTAAAGATCCCATGGTCCGTCAATTATTGCTGTTGTTGTTATGTGTCATTAAGTAGGAACTGACTTGTAGCTGACCCTCCAAAAGATTTTCAAGGGTGATTATCAAGAAGATTGCCCATCTTTCTCTCTTGGGGTGGTTGGTGAGTTAAAACTATCTGCCTTTGGATTCACAGCCCAGTTCCTTACCATTAAGCCACCAGAGCTCCCTACATGGCCCATTAGTACTTCATTGTTGTTGCTGTTGTGTACCATCAAGTCAAGCTTTAAATCACTTGTGAGGAGATTACCTACCATCTTTCTTCCACAGAACACCTGGTAGATGTGAATTATGTGCTTTTGGGATTGCATCACAGCTTCTTACCACTAGGTCACCAGAGTTCCCATTAGTCCATTTGTTGTTGTTTTTATGTACTGTTGAGTCAGAACTGATCCATAGCTGACACTCTGGCATGTTATCAGAGGCAGTTAATCACATGAGAAGAGATTGCCCATCCTTCTCCCACAGAGCAGCTGGTGGATTTGAACCCTGTGCCTTTGGGATTTTTAGTGCAACTTCTTGCTACTAGGCCACCAATCATGTAATTTCTTTACTCTTCTTTGCTCTTTGTGGGAGGAGATCAATAGTTGCATTTTAAGTGACCACTCACAAACTTTTAGGCCTCTTCAGTCACTGCCCCTCAAAGTTGAATATAAAACATTGTCTTTGTAGACTATGTTATAACAATTGACCTTAATGTCTCCCTCAAATATGCTTCTGAGCTCCAAGATACATTGACTTATGTTCAGTCATGACCAAGAAGTTTTCATTATTTTGACCTCTATTTGCTGTACTATAGACATGACACTGTTAAAAGCACAGAGAGATAGGCATGTAGATCCTCTGCTAAGCCCGTGTTTGGCTCTGATTTCATTCACCTATGCATACCTGTTCTTCTTGCCTAAAATTAACATCTGCCTTGTTGGACAGATTTTTAGTAAGGCAGTTACTGGATCAAAAGGTAAAGTGAACAAACAAAACTATTGAAATATGCCTGATACATTTTAAAAATTATTTTCCACAAGCTTAGTATCCATTTCTACTCCCCTCAAGAGTAGACAGGGATGTGCAATGTTAAACATTTACTAATACCCAGTTATTATTTAACTTTAGCTTTCTCAGCTTTAACTGGCTTATAGGAACAGAAAAGAACGGTAGGTAAAAATTTAGGTATTGCCTTTTCTTTTGTTTGAAGTGAATTAAGATTATATAATTTTACTGTTACTAAGAAATAATTTTAATATTCTCATATATATTTTTAATTTGGTTAATATGATATGAAATGTTGTAATAAATGACTGTTTTCACTTCCAAGGAATGTGGTAGAAATAAAATCTTAGGATTAAAAATAAAACCTTAAAACAAAACTAATTTAAGATCTTATCTAAAGGTAAAAAAGAAAAACAAAGTTGAATTTTAGAAAGGCTAAAATTTTGTGTTAAGGAGGCAGTACATGATGTTCAACTTAGGAAAGTTTTGAAATTAAATAGGAAAAGCAAATGTGGAACCTCAGGACGGAAACGTATAATCATGCCTGTTCTCCGTGACTATAAGACATTTGTGGCGCATGAGGGATTGTTCACTAATACACATCTGCTTCAGTCTAGAAAAATAAACATAAAGCCTTTTCTTACCTTTGGCTCAACTTATTTGGATTATGTCAACTAAGATTAAACATTACAAAGCAAAAATAAAATCAGAGTCCAACTGTTCAGGGAAAGAATAAACTTGTATTTATATCATGTGTTATGTAAGAAGATGGCCTGCTGAGTAAGACTTTTTAGTGTAGATTATGCACTTTAGTACATTAAGTGCTTTGGTGATTACTGACATTGCCTCCACATTGCCTTGAGCCACACATCTTAAGTGCTCCACATCAATCTTCAGGAAGCTCTGGTGGACTAGTGGTAAGAAACTGCTGCAAGCCCAAAGCCTTGTGCTCTGCAGGAGAAGGATGGGAAATCTCTCTTGCAATTTATTGCCTCTGGTAGTCCACTGAAAGGTGAACTATGGGTCCATTGTCCCTTGACAGCATACAACAACAACAACAATAACAATCTGATAGCCATATCTGCTTTTTGAGGTATCCCTGGGTTGGTTAATTAATTATTAATATCACATTATCACGTGATGTCACTTACATCACATGCAAGCAAAGTATTGAAGATTATCCAAAAATGACAGAGAACTGTCAGAAATTCAAGTTGGGTTTAGAAGAGGTGTCATGAAAGATATCATTGCTGATGTTGGACGGATCCTGGCTTAAAATAGAGAATACCAGAAGAATGTCTATTTGTGCTTTCTTAACTAGGCAAAAGCATTTGACTGTGTGGAACACAAAAACTTGTGGCTGACATTGAGAAGCATGAGTATTCCAGAGCATGTTATTAAAATGCTCATGAAGCAGTCTCTCCCCAGAAAGAATCATTGTCTTGAAAACCCACTGTAGGGTTGCTATGGATGAGAATAAACTTGAGGGTGGTGAAGTTTGGTTTTGGGTGGGTTTATGTTCAAATGTTCAATTTTTCTGCTTGGAGATTTTTTTTTATTAATGTCTCAGGTTATGTGGACGGCACAAGATAGGGCAGGGTTAAGATCTGTTGTTCATAGGATCATTATGAATCATACTGGACTCAATGGCACCTAACAATAACACCGATAACAACAAGTAGATGAAAGAGCATATATTGCTGTTATGTGCTGTTAAGTTGGAACCAACCCATAGCTGACCCTGCAGAAGGTTTTGAGAGGCTGTACATAGCACCAAGGGAGAGTGTGCTCTATTTTTCACCTCTGGATCATGTGGTGGATTCAAACTAAGTGCCTTTGGGATGAAAGTATAGCTCCTTAGCACCAGATCCTAAAGAGCATTTGGAGACAGATATTTCCTGTCATAAAGAATGTTGTTGTTGTTGTTATGTGCCGTCGAGTCGTTTCCGACTCATAGCTCTAAACCCTGCTCTATCTTGCGCCAACCGCACCGCCTCTGACACAC
>NW_006399792.1:2541582-2547127 GCF_000299155.1 Elephantulus edwardii
TTTTTTTAAAAATTTTTTTCTTAAAAATATTTTTCTTTTAAGAAAATCAATATTATTACAATATCAGTATATGTTATCAATACATAGTTTTAATAAAAAATGTGAATTAAAAATGATGTTTTTTTAAAATTATATATTGATTGGCTCAGTACATAGCTGATAGAAAGGAGGATAAATTAAAATTAATTTGTACTATATCTTCATACACTATTGATGAGAATGCTTGATTCAGTTACTGGGGTAAGGGGGTAAGTGTGTCTGAGATAGTGAGATTGGAACAGGATAGGGCAGAATTTAGGGCTGTTGTACATAGGGCAGCTATGAGTCGCAGATGACTCAATGGCACAGAACAACAACAACAACGTATCTTCATAGACCTCTTATTTACTTTGAAATCTACAGGATTATTTTTGTTGTTTATTTTGTAACCCACATTTTTCCAGTCTTGGCCATCAGAAAGTCTTTGAAGTTGACATTTGTGTAATTTTTATATGTGACTTTCCTTTTGTGGTTTGAGCTTTCTGGCACTATTAGATTTTTGCAATCATGTATGTTTTATTCTAGTCCTAAAATTAACCTTTGACTGAGGTATGTAGCTCTTTATATTGAATTCCCCTTCTCTGACTCCCCAGTTTTTATAATATATTATGGCCAAGTAGACTTGACAGGAAGAGTTTAGATAAGTTTCACAATAATGATCAGTAGCATAGTCCAAAGTCCAGGAATTTCATAGGAAAGCATCCTACTGAGGAAGTTTATGAAAATTTCGTCAAATGCATTTGAATGAATTGTGAGATTGAACCACAGTGCACAGATGACATCATCTTGGAAATCCTCCTTAGAGAGTAGCAAGATTTATCATTCAGACCTGAGAAGCACCGCAATGGTGTTCAGTCACTTTGAGAAGAGCTTGTCTGACATTCATTGGAACCTACGTAATTACGTAGATTCATCCGTAAAGAAGTTTTATGGCTGCTTTAAAGACATTTTTCCAGATTAATAATTATGATCTGAGTTCAATTTTTTTTATTGTCTATATGGCTTTCTCCTCCTCTCATTGCTGTTGACTCAATTCCTACTCATAGGTGATTTCCTTGGAGGTTCCCAAAGCATTGAAGGTTATTGCCTATCTTTCTCCTGAGGAGCAGTTGTTGGGTTCTAATGGAAGAGAAGAATGAATTTTAGATTAGTAGCACAACTCTCTATGGACACTACCACCATGCTCCCTAGGTGGCATTCTAGTTATATTTAAAACAATAAGGCAGGCGCAGTCAAAGACACTACAAAGAGCATAAAGATATATAAACAGTGCTCTTAATTTCCTAGAATGTAGATAACACTAGACAGTATTTTGTAACAATAAAGATAAGTATTAATGAAGAGCTTTGGGAGCAATAAGTTGAGTAAGCTCAATGGCTATGGGAACAGGGTATCAGAGGAATAGTAGAAGACTTTCTCTGTAGAGGCATTGAGGACCTAGGATTCTAAATAAGGAGAGGTGTATCTTTGATATGGGGAGGGAAGTGGTGAAGCTGAAAGAGATTGGTTTCTCTTACTCTCAAGGGAGAAACATGATCACTAGTCAGGGAGTAAATGAGGTTGAGTCCGTGGGGCATGAAGTCCACAAAGGGTGGGAAAATCAAACAGCAGGGACCTGAACAGGAAGCAATTCCTCTGTGAAATATGTTTGCTTAGTAACTCTTGGCGCTAAACCGCTATACCCTTTATTTCAATGTAACATTTGGAATGAGGTCACGAAATGGCCTGAAAGAAAGGAAAGCCAGCAATGAGAAAGAACAAAGGTACATCCAGAGTAAATACTCAGTCTTGTGAAATCATAGTAGGGGAGATGTTTAGCTAGTTAGCTTGGAATCTCAAAAGAATGAAGGATTTTAGAGATCTCCATTTTATTTTTCTAACAAGCCCTTGATGCTATACTTTTGACATGTGAAATTGTTGTTATGTGTCCTTGTGTTGCCCTTGAGGAGACAGATTGAGCAGTGGAGAATCAACTAGAACAGTGAAGTAATGGGACCAGTACAGTGACAGACACTGATCAATGGAATAGAATAGAACTGAGACCCCAGAAATCAGCTCATCTATCAATGGTCAACTGATTGTTGACAAGGAGACAAAATCAATTAAGTGGTAAAATGAAAGCTTCTTTAACAAATGGTGTTGGCAAAATTGGAAAAATATCAGCAGAAAATTCAATCAAGATCATGATCAAAGTGGATCAAGGACTTAGGAGTAAAATCCAGGACTATAAACTTCATCAGAGAAAAGTTTGGAAGAAATCTAGAAGCCCTAATCCATAATAGAAACAGACTTGCAACCATCTTGAAAAACCTACAACCAGGAGAAAACAAAAAAGATGAATGGGACCTTCTTGGAAGCAGGAGTGGCATCCACTTCCTAAACAACTTGTCACTGGAAATTCTATGAACTTTGCTAAATGATGATAGTTCTAGAAAGGCTTCAGGCCTTTTGTTCATAGGGTCACTATGAGTTGTGCTCGACTTGCTGGCAATCAACAGCATGGGGCCTTCATCAAAAAACTTCTCCAACAGGGTAAAAAGGAAAGCCATAGATGGGGGAAAATTTTGGTAATGACATGTCTGATAAAGGACTCATAGCTGAAATTTATAGAATACTCGAGGACCTCAACTTTTACTCAAGAAAAAGGTAAACAACCCAATCACAAAATGGACCACAGAGTAGGAATAAACATTTCACCAAAGAAGACATTCAGAAGGCAAAAAACACATGAAAAAATGTTTAAAAATCCCTAGCTCTCAGAGAGATGCAAATTTAAAAAAAGAAAACAACCTATGAGATATCATCTCACCCCAGTAACAATAGCAAAATTTAGCAGAGCACAAACAACAAATGCTAGTGAGTTTGTAGAGAGATTAGAACCCTTATTCGCTGCTGATGGAAGTGTAAAATGGTGTTACCCTATGGAAGGCAGTATGGAGCTTTCTCAAGATGTTGGATCCATCAATTCTTCTACTGGGAATAGACGCTAAAGAAACCAGAACAGATATATGCACATCCATGTTTATTGCTGCTTTGTGTAGATTGTCTATAAATGTGATTTATGCTATCTTAAGACTAGTAGAAAATTACACTATTTTGACAAGGTTTTAGTGAGCACCTGAGCACACAGTGAAGTGTTTTCTATTTAGTTACAAGTAAGATTGTGATTTAAGAAATAAGATTGAGATTCTAGAAACAAGCACTAGATTAAGTCACTTGTACAAGTAAACCATAAGAATCTGTACATAAATATGGGATTAAAGAATTTAGACAAACTTTACAGGATATAAATGTCCCTACATAACATTTGTCATAAGAAAAAAGCCATCATGTTTTGTTATGCAGATTATTCACTTCCGAAATTATAGAAGCTGATGCATCAATAGAGAATGTCTGTATTAGAAAGTTAAACTAGCAAATCTTCTTTTCTTCTTTTCCTTCCTTCACTGGAGGACACTGGTAGTAGGATGCCAAAGGTCAATCATTACTGAGCAGGTGTCTCTCTTCCTAGAGGTTTATAGTCAGGGAGCTGTGGTGGCATAGTGTGTAGGGAGTTGTGCTACTAACCCAAATTTTGATTCTTGGTGACTGAATCTTCCAAGCAGCTTCTTAGGAGAAGATGGATAATCTTTTCCTATGTGACTTAGAGCTTTAGAAATCTTCTGGAGGGTTAAGTATTAGCTAATTTTGACCTGATGGCATGATAAAGAGAAAAAGACTAAATTTCTTAAGTTTCTAGGAGCTTATGATCTAAACCCATGAGACTCATTCTGAAGCTGTCCCTTCTAGCACTCTCACATTGAATTTTCTCGTCGAGGAATCCTAGCTTGGTGCCTGACTCCTACCTTACAATATGACTACACTTCACCATGATTCTTCTCTGTCTTTATATTTTCACAATAACTAAGGATGACAGAAGAAGAATTGATGTCTTTGAACTGTGGTGTTGGAGAATAGTACTGAATATACCATGGATAGCAAAAAAATAAAACAAAACCAATACATATTGGAGATGATGCAGCCGACGTGCTCCTTGGAGGTAAAGATTCTAAAGCACCATCTGTAGTATTTTGGGCATGTTGCAAGGAGAGAACAGTCCTTGGAGAAGGACCTTATGCTTGTGAGGGTGGAGGGATAGAACAGGAGAAGAATCTCAATGAGATGGATTGACTCAGTGACTGAAGTAATGGATGTGTCGAAGACAGTGAGATTGGCACAGGAAAGAGCAGGGTTTAGGGCTGTCGTACATAGAATCGCTATAAATTGCAAGCAACTCGACTGCACATAACAACAACAACCCAAGTGTGGGGGTAAAAAAGCAGCACCGGTTTCTAAAGATCAAGTTTCTTTTCCTTTCTCTCAAAAGAAATAAATATCTTGTGACTGAGGTAGTTTGGGGATTAAGGCTACTTTTTCAGTTTGACGTGGCGAGGAGAAAAGATGGTGAAGCTTTTCACCAAGAGAACACTTGTTGTTGTTGTTAGGTGCTGTGGAGTTGAGTACAACTCATAGTGATCCTATGAACAACCAATCTGAACCCCATCCTCCCCTGTGCCAACCTCACAGTCTCTGATACACTCAAGCCCATCACCATAGTCACGTGTTGGCCCTCCTAGTTTAAGGTCTTCCTCCCCTTTGCCATTCCTCCATCTTCCCAAGCATGATGTCTCTCTGAGGAATAACCTCTCCTAGCAACATGCCCAAAATATTAAGATGAAGTGTCTTTAAAGGAACTTGATCTTTAGAAACCAGTGATGCTTTTTTACCCCCCACACTTGGGTTGTTGTTGTTATGTGCAGTCGAGTTGCTTGCAACTTATAGCGATTCTATGTATGACAGCCCTAAACCCCGCTCTTTCCTGTGCCAATCTCACTGTCTTCGACACATCCGTTACTTCAGTCACTGAGTCAATCCATCTCATTGAGATTCTTCTCCTGTTCTATCCCTCCACCCTCACAAGCATAAGGTCCTTCTCCAAGGACTGTTCTCTCCTTGCAACATGCCCAAAATACGACAGATGGTGCTTTAGAATCTTTACCTCCAAGGAGCATCTCAGTTTCACTCTCTCCAGGATGAACCTGCTTGTTCTCTTAGCAGTCCATGGTATGTATATTCAATACTCTTCTCCAGCACCACAGCTCAAAGGCATCAATTCTCCTTCTATCCTCCCTAGTCATTGTCCAGCTTTCTGATGCATAGCACTGGCACTAGGGTAGAAAAAAAATCTTCATTGATGAGCTTGTAGCAATATTAATAATAGTATTAACAGTAATAACAGTAACAGTAGAAGTCCAGTAAGAGTAGCCATTTACCACCCACTACCACCACTCAAAAACCAGAGCACCACATAAGTATTACCTTAATAACTAGTCCAACTGCAAGCCATGATTCTAAGGGAATTTGAGTGTTTTTAAAGTGAGAATCAATATGATTATTATGTAATGAAGGACCATTTCCAAGAAAATTACAAAACATTACTACAAGAAACAAAAAGAGATCTTGAAAA
>NW_006399792.1:2549516-2550628 GCF_000299155.1 Elephantulus edwardii
CCCAGTCAATTATTTCATGACTTGCTTGGGATAAGACTGTTAATGTTACAAAGAAAGTCAATGAAAGGTATTTTTTCCCCCGTAAATCTTTAGCACTGTTTTATCTAAGTGGTCTGGTCATTTTGGCAAGTACACTGTTAATGTGGAAATGGGTGCACTAATTGATCATTAGCCTGATCATCATGGAGATCATATAATTTTGTCCTGATTTATCTCCTAATTAGTTCTAATGACTTGGTAGTTGAGATCTTAATCATGGCAGTAATTATTGTTTTTATTACCTACTGTGGATTCAGAATCAACCCATGGCTGACCCTGCAGCAGGTTTTCAGAGGCGGTAAATTGCATAGGAGGAGAGTGCCCGTCTTTCTCCTGTTGAGAAACTGTTGGAGTCAAAATGCATGCCTTCAGGTTGGCAGTGCACCTCCTTACAACTAAACCCTCTCTGTTATTGTTAAGTGTTGTCGAGTCATAGGCAACCTGTAGCGTCCTTATGAATGAAAGACCTGAGCTCTTGTATAACTTTCATAGTTTCTCCACGTTCATAGTTTCCAGAGGCAAGCTATTTCAGAAGTGGATGCCACTCCTACTTCCAAGCTTGTTTTTATCAGGAAGCTCCACCAAACACTGTCCACTATGGGTAACTGTTATCACATGTGACACATCAGTGTCACAGTTGTTTAGCATCACAGCAACCACGAGTTACCTCTGTACAGTAAATCGACAGACCAGTTCTATACCCTTACAAGAACTAAACTGTAGAGCTCTAATAATCATGTTAGTAAGGCAGTCCTTAAAAGTCCTGCCCAAGGGAATAGTCAGGTTCACTAAGTAACAATAAACATCTCACCTAATTTAAGTGCATCCAAGTTCAAAATAAACGTACCTATGGATTGAGGCTCAATATCCAGAAGACAAAGATTCTCACCACTGGACCAATTGGCAACATCAGGATGAATGGTGAAGAGACTGAGATTGTACACAGCTTTAGTTTGCTTGGCTCCACAGTCACTCTTGGCACCATTAGCCAGGAAATTAAAAAGACATATTGTGATGGGAAAGTCTGCTGTTAGGGACCTCTCCAAAGTAGTGAAGAGCAATGGTGTCCCTCT
>NW_006399792.1:2551483-2552823 GCF_000299155.1 Elephantulus edwardii
AGGCATCAATTCTCTATCATCCCTAGTCATTGTCCAGCTCTTTGATGCATAGCAAGCAATTGCGAAGACTATGTCCTGGATCAGGCACACCTTAGACACCAGCCTGACATTGTTGCTCTTCAGTATGCTGGAGAAGTCCCTGACAGCTGACTTTCCCAATGCAATTCGTCTCTTGATTTCCTGGCTGCTGGTACCAAGACTGTTGATTGTGGAGCCAAGCAAACTGAAGCTGTTAACAATCTCAATCTCTTCACATCTATCATTGACGGCACATAACAACAATAACTATATGCTAGGTAGGTGTTAAGTGTTGTGCTATAAATTAAACCAGACATATATATTTTCTATTTATACAGGTTCTATATTGATGAAAAGAACTTCTTGTCTTGTCATTTAATCTTTTTTGTTTGCCTTATAACACAGCATTTGTAGTGTCAGGTGGCTTATATTTGAATCCACAGGAGATTCTGTGGTTCAGATCTTGGAGATTCTGATAATCTGGATCTGGCATGAAACTGAGGACTCTGTGTTGGTGTTTTGTTGGTGGGTTTTTTTTAAATTGTTGTTTATTTTAAAGTCCTCCTATGCATTTAGATAGGCAGGGAGGCAGGGAGTTCTGAAAAGCATTCTTTCCAAACCATTCTAATTAGTGTGACTACTATTCAAACTCTCAACCTGTAAGACTTTCTGTTTTCTAATAACTGTCCCAAGTTCTAATTTATAGGATCATCATTAGTTGGGATCAACACTTGCAGAAAACTGGCCCCAAAAGTCATTACTGTCCCCACCTCCTAAAGGGAGGGGAAAACAGCCTCAAGGGGAGTGAGTGTACAGAGACAATTATCCCTCTCAGGTATGTGGGGGGAAGAATGCAAATCACTTGTAAGGACAAGTAAACAGACATTTGTTCCCAGACTGGATGGCCTTACCCAGAAGATTTGAGGACCTGCCTTTTGTGCTACTGGAATGTGAGAAAAGAGAATTAAATGGAAAAGGCCAGAATGGAGCAAAAATCAAGGTGGGGAGGGGGCCATCCAGGGTGGGACTCTACCCTAAGTATAGATGGTAAAGTCTTCACATGCCTGCAGACTTGAGAAGTGGCTTGCAGAACTTCTGAGACTGCGAGGCCCACCCTTTTCAGCTTTAAGATATGATTTTCAGACTCCAACACCTTGCACATTTCATTGTAATATATTGCTTTGTTATCCCGTGCTGCCTTTTGAAATCTTCTATTCAACTCTTTAATATCTTGAGTTCTTCCCTGTGCTTTGGCTTCTCTGTGCTCCAGTGCAATTTTCAGAGTCTCTTCTGACATCCATTTTGGTCTTTTCTTCCTCTTC
>NW_006399792.1:2557923-2566161 GCF_000299155.1 Elephantulus edwardii
AATAACATATCAGATAAGGGACTTATATCCAGAATTTATGAAATACTTGAGCACCACAACAAGATAAAGGTAAATAATCCAATAGAAAAATGGGCTCAGGATCAGAGGGGAATCTTAAAGGTTCTAGTTGTCCATATTGAGTTCATAAGCAATAAGACAGAAGAGAAGTTATAGTTAACTGAGAAGAATATGGCAACCTTGCCTAGTCACTTAGGAAGATCATGCATTTATCTTCTCCTTCCTCCTTCTTCCAATTCCAGGGGAGCCCACACCTAGGAGAATGAAGATGTGGAGGTGATAAAGACCCAAACGCTCATCCCCAAACTCCCTTATGTAGTCTAAAACCAAAGATCTAAGTCCTCAGTTAAGTGTTGGTTTCTGCTCCTGACTTCTTTAATAACAGTATTTTGTGCAAGTCATATACAGTCTCTCTGCTTGCTCTTCTCAAAGGTGGCGCAGATTGAAGACAACCTGTTTTCTTGTTTTATAAGACGTGGGTGGGGGGGAAGAAGCTCCAGTAGGCTGTCCTAGCTGTGTCATGGATGTAGGGCAGGTGTTGAGAGGTTGATTTGATTAGTGACTGGTTTTGGGGAGTAGGATGTGGGTGGAGTTAAAAAAAGTTTTCATCTATTTAAGAATGTTTGGACACACTCGTCTCATTTTTGCATCTCTTATGGGCTAAATTGAAATCTTGGTAACGTAATTATAAACCTGGGAACCTCCTCCCTCTCATCCTTCAACCTTAATTGGATTTTACCTCTCTGCATTTATTTTTGCTTCTTTATGTCAGTGATTACTCTTTAGTTTGCAAGCTCCTTAAGTACATAGACCATAAATTATTTCATTTGTATAGTCCTCAGTACAAATCAGAGTGGTATGTATGCAGCTTGTGACAGGCAAATACTTGTAGAATGATGGGTTAAAGCTTACGTCTGTAATAAACAAACACTGAGCCTAATAACCAGATTTTTACCTGAGCATTGCAGGATCAGAAATTAGTGTTTAGAAAGGGCTTCTGATAGTGAAAATGGAAGCACTAGACTTGGGGTGTCCTGTTTTTCACAAAAGATCCCTCCCATTTCCTTCACACCCCCCCATTAAATTATACAACCCTGATTAATACCCCTCGCCCCCCCACCCCCATCCATCCTCACTGTTCTGTTTTCACCCCCTTCCTCTTGGATCTGAGGTTTTTAACTTCTACTCTTTAGATGACTCTGCAGAAAAAGTGATCTTTGGAAAGCATGGGATGAACAGGTTTGTTTAGGGGACAAAAGAGAGAAAGAAAATATGTGTAACCCAAATATTTTTGAGTTTCCAAGTGGAAATGGCCAGTAGAAACTTAGATGTGTAGATTTAGCACCTAGGAGAGGTTTGGCTGGTACAGACAAGAAGCTGAGGAACAAAGAGCTTACTGGAATTCCTGGTTGTTGATCTGGAAGCAAGACTTCTTTATACCAGATTTTTGCCAAGAAACAGAAAAGTCAAATGCATGCAAATATTACCTTAAGCAGACATATATATTTGTTAGTATAATTCTTCCAAAATAGTAATGGGATTCTAACTCTTAAATCATTAATCATGAAGCAGGGAATTATTTTCCTTCAAATCTGGCCAAAATTTGACCAGAGTGTAAACTATCACAGACAGCTTTGCTCACTGTGTGGAGAATAAAGAGCTAAGGGAAAGAAAAAAATATCTTAATCAATAAATCAATTGTGGAAATGAACAATGGAATACCAATAGGCAGTGGAAGAACCATCATAGTAAGAAGACAGCTAGGATTGGGTTATAGTAAAGCCAAATAGCATACAGACTTAGATTCTGAATGACTTTGAGCAGGCAAAAAGTCTGTATCTCTTACCATCAATGGTGTGTCACTGAGGTTGATAGAAACAAGTCAGATGCAATTATGTAACACAAATTATATTTTATTAACAGTATAAATTTGTTATTTATTCTAACAACAACAACAACAACAATAAATGATATGGTTTCTGCTTGAGTTCCTCCTGCCTTTCTTAGGTTGTTTTGTTAGCTGCTGTCAAATTTGCCCTTGACTCATAGTAACCATATTTATGATGATAGTCAGCCCTTGTAATCTGCAGAATTTACTTTGACTAATCACTTGGAAACAGGTTGTCAGGCCTTTCTTCCTAATCTTTCTTAGTCTGGAAAACCTGTTTGACAACCCACAAATTCAACTGCAAATGGGTGTTGGCTACACTTGCCATACATTGGCCAGGAATCAAACCTGGTCTTCCTATAGGGAAATTAATTCTACCACTGCTTTCTTTCTCCATACATTTTCAATCTATATGCAGAATGGATTATCCAGGAGGCTGGGCTCTGTGAGGAGAAATGTGGCATCAGGATTGGAGGAAGACTCATCAAGAATCTACATTATGCAGATGACACAGCCTGGCTTCCTGAAACTGAGGAGAGCCTGAAGTGCTTGCTGCAGAAGGTCTAGGACTGCAGCCTTCAATATTGATTGAAGCTCAATATCAAGAAAACAATGATTCTTAACACTGAGCCGATTGGCAGAATCATGATAGATGGTGAATATATTGAGATTGTTAACAGCTTCAGGTTGCTTGGCTCCACAATCAACACTCTTGGTATTAGCAGCCAGGAAATGAAAAGATGAATTGCATTGGAAAAGTCTGCTGTGAGATTTTTGCTTCAGAGTACTGAACAGCAATGATGTCAGTTTGGAGACTAAGGTGTGCCTGATCCAGGCCACAGTCTTTACAATTATTTTCTATGCATCAGAAAGCTGGACATGACTAGAGATGATAGAAGGAGAATTGATGGCTTTGAGTTTTGCTGCTGGAGAAGAGTATTGAATATACATGGACTGCTAGGAAAACAAACAGGTTAGTCCTGCAGAGGGTGAAACCAGGCTGTTCCTTGGAGTCAAAGATTCTGAAGCTCCATCTGATATACTTTGGGCATGTTGCAAGAAGGGACCAGTCTTTGGGGAGCAACATCGACCTTGTTCTTGGGAAGGTAGAGGAATGGCACAGGATAAGAAGACCCTCGAAGAAATGGATTGATTCAATGACTGTGATAATGGGAGTAGGTGTGTCAGGGACCATAAGACTGGCACAGGATAGAACAGGGTTTAGGACTGTTGTACAAAGGTTTCTATGGGTAGTAGGTGACTAGACAGTATATAACAACAAAAAACAACAACTGCTCTCTTTATTAAAATTATGAGTGTGTGTGTCTGTGTATTTGAAACCAATGTGTAATCCTCCTGCAATGCTGCAGTGGCACTCAAGAAATTTTTTTTAAGTGTGAGTTAAAAAGTGTGAGGGTTGAAAAATACTAGATAGAGACACAGCTGCATACCAGCCTTGAGGTGAAGAAGTTGATGGTGTGGGCGTTTAGAAAAAGATTTCTTTGAGTCTTTACCTTCAAGAAAGAGTTTTGTTAGACACTTCTCTGGAAAGATCAGAGAAATTGGAGATGAGTGTGCAAGCTTGTGTTTATTCCTAGGCCTGCCACCTTCTCCCTCTCAATGCGCAGGGGCCTCTCTGGCTATGCAGAGTGACAGAGCATATGCATGGCTGGTTTGGAACTTCCCCTGCTTTGAGGCCAGTGCTTGACTGTCAGTTCCTTTTACACGGGACTTTTTCCCACTGGGAGGAGGGAGGAAACAAGTGAGAAGAGAGGGATAAAAATAAGTTTGAATTGGCAAATAAAAAGAAAACCCAGTAGGTAGGATGGAAACAGACTTGATAGCTAGCTTCACTCATAGGTCATGCCTCACCTCTGCAACTAGATTTTGATAATCTGGTAATAAGATGAGAATGCAAAGGTTTAAATGACAAAGAGAAAGCCCAGAATTAGAGGAAAAAAAAAAAAACCAAAACAAATCCTCTGCCAACACTCCAACAAACAGGAGAAAAGACGAAAAAATTGCTTTGAATGTCTGGAGCTCCATCTTCTGGCCATGAGAGGATAGAATTGAGGTGAATCTTGAAATGTACTGCTGATGTTGTTGTGTTCAATGTACTATGTCATTTATCTATCCTGCTTTGGTGATGTCGTGGCAGAGTCTGTAGGGAGTGTCGCTGCTAACTGCAAGGCGAGGGGTTAAGATCCATCAACTGCTTTGTGGGAGAAAGATGGGTCATTTATTCCCATGTAATTTGATTTAGAATTTATTGCTGTAGAGCCAAAACCGATTCCTAACTGATCCTCAATGGAATTTTTGGAGACTGTAAAAATCATACAAAGGAGACTGTCTATCTTTTTAATTGCAGAGCTTCTGGTGGAGTTGAACAGCTGGAGAGATCTCACTTTTGGCTTAGAGCTTTCAAAACTGCTAGAGGATCAGCTAGGAGGTCAGTTTTGACTTGATAGTAATGAGTTGAGTTTGTTGTTTTGAGCCAAAAAACCAACAAACTCTTTTAGTTGAATATTAAGATGCTTCCTTATTTGGGCTGACTTCTTGTTCCATACTTCTCATGTGTTCATTACAAGTATGTAACCTCAAATTCATTGCTGTCAAATTGGAGTCAATTTATACTTGAACCTCCACTGAGTTTCCCAGGCTGCCACAAAATCACAATTGCTATTTTTCTTGAATTGATTCGCACCACCAGAGAAGTGTTTTGGGGGTTAGCAGACCAACATCCTAAAAACTCCCTAATGGATTATTAAGTACACAAATAATATACAATGACTTCCCCCCAATCATAACATGACAATATGGCTAAATTATCCATTGATCAATCCAATAAAAATTTCCTTTTCCTCCCAATAATTAACATAGCTATGCATCTTGTGTGTACCCGTAGGACAGTATTTAAGCAAGGAAAAAAACCAGGTTCATCCTGAAGAGGGTTAAACCAGGTGGCTCCTTGGAGGCAAAGATACTGAAGCTTCGTCTGACATACTTCGGACATGTTGAAAGGAGGGACTGGTCCTTGGAGAAGGACATCATGCTTGGGAGGGTGGAGGGACAGCGCAGGAGAGGAAGGCCCTCTATGAGGTGGATTGATTCAGTAACTGGGGTAATCGGGATGGATGTGTCAGAGGCAGTGCGATTGGCAAAGGACAGAGCAGGGTTTAGGGTCGCTATGACCCTAGGTACATTGGGTCGCTATGAGTCGCAAGCAACTCGATGGCGCATAACAACAACAACAATAACAACAACAACATACACACACATGCGCATAGAAATAGTTTGTGTGTGTTTTACACAAATAAGATAATTCTGTTCCTACTATGTGTAATTGCTTTTTACTCTCAACTATACATCTTGGGGGTTTCCTAAGCTGCCTCTTACTCTGCTATACTGTTTATTCTTTTTAGTAGTAATTTATAAGTAAGTTATTAAGTATTTAATAGTTTTCCATAATATTTAGCTTGTCTACTTTTCAATTTTTTTTCCCAGTATTCTTCAACTAAGAACGGTGCTATGATAATTGTTCTTGTGAGTATGGGTATTTCTGTAGGAGAGATACTGAGATGTGAGGTTTGCTCAGATATGAGGTATACATTTTTGTTGTTTAGGAGACACTGACTGTTGTGCTCTGTAGGAGCCATTGTGTATAATAAGACTAATTTCTGCACACTTTTGCCAATATGCTATGATCAATCTTAAGCAATTTTTTCTTCAGCCTGATGGCTAAGATCTTACATTTTGTTGTTGTTGTTTTTGCTGTTGTGTTTTACTTCTTTTTCTCAAGTTGTCTTCTCCTGTTCATTAACCATTAAATTTTTTTTCTTCTGGGACTTACCTTCTTATTCTTTACATATTCATACCCTTCATCAATTTTAAATGAATTTTGTTTATAAATGAAAGAAATTCTTTGCATATGCAAGATAACAATTTGTTACACATGTGAAAATGTTTTTCCTAGGTTATTGCTCCTTTTAAACACTTTGCCCATGGTAATGTTTATCATACACAAGTTTCATTTCTTAATCAAATTTATCAGTCTTGACATTTGCATCTACCAATGGTGCCTCAGTAGAAAGATGGACAATCTTCTCCCATGTAATTTGCAGCCTTTGAAACCCTGTGGAGGGTTATGTGGCTCCTATTGGACAGTCATGATGAGTTTGTTGAGTTCTGAGATACCATTTTGATGTTGTTGTTAAGTGCCATTGGGTCAAGTTTCATGCACACGAATCTTATGAACAAAAGATTTGAACTCTGTTCTGTCCTGTGCCATCCTCACATTTCCTGTCACACAAGAGCCCATTGCAGCAGTCACCCTATCAGTCCACTTGGTTGACCCTCACCCTTCCCAGTATTGTGTCCCTCTCCAAGGAATAGCACCTTCTAGTAACATGTCCAGAGTATGTGAAGCAAAGCCTCATCATTCTTGCCTCCAAAGAGCACGCCTGTCTGTTCATTCTCCTGGACATCCATGGGATGTTCAGTGCTCTTCTCCAACACCACAGCTCAAAAACTTCAATTCTTCTGTCATCCTTATTCATTGTCCAACTCTCAGATAGCAAATGTTTGGAAAGACCATGGCCTGAATCAGATGCACCTTAGTCCTCACACTGATATCATTACTCCTCAGTTATGCATTTATTACTCACTAACTGATTGCTGTTGAGTCAGAATCAAGTCACAACTGATCCTCCAGTGATTTTTTCAGAGGCTGTAAATGATATGAGAGGAGAGTTTCGATCTTTTGCCTGTGAGATTTGAACCATTGCCTTTGGGTTTGCAGCACAACTTTCTATGGACTTCATCACAAGAGCTCCTTCATCTCTAAATACACGCGCGTGTGCGCGCGCATGCACACACACACACACACTCAATGATGTTGTTGTTATAATAGTAGGTATCCTCAGATTTCCATGGATCTCCCCTTAAGTCTTACCATTAGGCACATCTGCCTTAACTCTGAGTATATGTGTATCTTTGATTCAGACTTTTGTCTTGAAGGAAAATTAATCCTTCTGGGAGTACTTCTAACTTTGACCAAAACAGCTGGTGTCAAATCCCCTGAGTCCCAGATGCTAAGCTCCATTTCATACAGTGGTAATTTGCTTGATAGTATTCCCTTTATGTGTTAAATTCTCTTCTCTGAACCCTTTCCCACTAATGTTTCCTGTGGTCACCTTACAAAGAAACTACTTGTACTTGAATATTTGAAGCAAGGTCTGCATCTGGGGGAAGCTAAACCACATACCATTTTCAGTGAAGCAGTGGGCCATGTCCTTGACATTTGTACTGCATTTAATTCTCTGGAGTGTCTTATGAAGTGCATTATTACATAATCTCCATTTTACAAACCAGGAAACCGAAGTGTAGGTTAAATAAGGTGCCAGGAGAACAGCAAATAAATGACAGAAACATGATTTGCTATCACAAAGTCCCAGAGGTGGGATCATGTTTGCTGCCTGTGAGTAATAGCAGGAAGCCTGGTGTTACTAGAGTAGGTTAGTGGAGGACCGTGGTATGTGATGAGGTCGGAGAGATACTCGGTAACTACTCCAGCAGAGTCTTAAATTTTGCATTTTACCTTTTGTGTGTGTGTGAGAGAGAAACCAGTGGAGTATTCTGATCAAAACAGTCACGTAATCTGATTGAGAGGTATCACATGTTTTTTGTTCGTGAAACAGATTATTAGGTATGTGGGAGATTAATTGCAGAAATTCAGGCTACAGAGTAATTGTCAAAGGCTTTTGATTGGTTGAATAAGACGAGGACTGGGAACTGACCATTGAATTTGGCAATGGGGAAGCTATTAAAAAGTGGTTACCCAATTTGGTAGGCAGTAAAGGTCTTTTGAAGATTTTATAGGGAAATGATATCATCAGTGTTGTCATTATAAAAATCTATTGGTAGTACTAGATGGGAAAGATTAGGCTAGAAGAAAACGAAGTGAAGAGAGAGAGGCATTTTATTTGTCTAATTCAACAATCTGATTGAAAGATAATGGTGGACAGAATTAGGACAGCAAAGGAAGAAATGGAAAGGACATCTTAGAGTGTTAATTGAAAGAAAGTTGAATGAATATAGCATAACATAAGGATAAAAAACTAAATCTTCTATCTATCATCTATCTATCTATATCTATCTATCTATCTATCTATCTATCTATCTATCTATCTATCTATCTATCATCTTTCTGCCTTTACCTACAACAAAAGCAAACTCATTGCCATCAAGTCAGTTCTGCAATAAAATGACCCTCTAACAATTTTCTGAGGCTGTAAATCTTATAAGAGGAGATTGCCCATTTTTCTCTTTCAGAA